>NC_090941.1:473992120-474303329 GCF_040938575.1 Ambystoma mexicanum | reverse complement strand
GCAGCCAGGGCTCCCTCACAGGCCACCAGTTGTTTCAAATGTTGCTCACTCTAAACATCCATTAAGCGTCCATTACGCTCGGCTGCTCAACAGCACCCCCATCGGTAGAGCCAAGTTGGGAACAAATAACCTGGTCCCCCAGAAAGGGAAGCTGCTGGGCCCGGATCAAAAAGAAAGGCAAGGCTGCACTCTCTGAATTCTGGGACTGAGTTTCTGATTATCAACTAGGAAAAAGAACTGCAACCCTACAATGGTTCTTTCCACCACTCGACTAGATAAGGTAGCGTTTTATGATTTACTTTAGCGGATATCCAGCGATAGCAGTTGTCCCCCTCAGGTGGAGGAAAGTGCTATAGTGTTGGCGAAACAGGGGTGCAACAATGAGGTTTTCCAAAAGGTTTGCTGGCTGTACTGTTTCCGATTCCCTGAAAGTATAACACTGTCAGGCTATGTCCCAAGCATTGTACGGGGCTGCCATTTAGGGGATAGGTTGTTTAAACCACTTCGAGATAGCCAAAAACCAAATCTTAAAGTTGATGCTATTTCTCCCCCAAGGCAGATCTAATCTGGCACTAAAACTAGAACTGGGTATTGGAGGCTTGGTGGTCGAGGCGCGTTTGAAACCCATTGCGTATTGGGCCAAATTATGGAAATCACATTGCTTAGCCTCCTATAGGGGAGCAATGCAAGACGTTCATAACCACAATGGGGCATTGTCATTACCCTTGTTTGTACATATACGAGAGATGAGTTCAGCCACAGGAATGCATCCAGATATGCATCAACTCCTCGCAACTCCCTAATATCTTCAACGCTACTGAAGGTAAAATCTAGTAAAAATAAAATGAACATTTTATTCATAATTGTTTATAGAAGGGAGTCCAGTGCTTTATTGCAACTATATCTCTCAAGGAAACTGACATTGGGATTAGAAAAGTATCTAGAAGTAGCTAGAGGAGGTGGAGAATTTTTCGGCCGCACATTGTTTCGTCAAACTGAGGTTGGGTATTTTGCCTTTGGCCGCATATACAGCAAAATGGGGAAGATCTGGCAATGGGAGCACTTACTGTAAATTCTGCCCAGAGACTTAAGAGGATGTGGCAAATGTTGTGTTACTTTCCCTAGATATGCGTCTTTGAGGAGATTATTTCTAGTCCCACTATTCCAGAGCTGCAGCATTAGAACTGCTAATGGTGCAATTAGCGTATGCTGTAGGTGCCATCTAGCACAGGCAAATACACATATTATTCCGTATATTTTTAGGGCTTGGTTGTTAAGAGCAAAAAAGGGCAATAGCTGCTCCCCTGAATGTTGAAGGAAGCTCCTGCAACAAATTATAAATATTGGATTTTAAAACCACCGGTTTTTTTTTAATGGATTTTAATGTTACATTCGCATTTTATGTAAATAACGGCAAAGGATTTTTGGAACTGATTTTTAACTAATATATCTACTGTACTGCTTTTATTTTTTTTTATGGATTTGTGATTTGTGATTTTATGTGCTTTTATGGCAGTAATGGAACTGTAGCGGTTTCTGATCTATTGATTTTTTTTATTTTTTAAAAAATGATTTTTAAACAGCACATCAAACTTAACCAACATATAGGACATTTCCATTAATGCGCATCTTGTTTTACAATCACATGTTACGCTTTACGGTCCTCCCCCCTCCGAACCCCTTAACTCGAGCTCCTACTTCAATACCTTAAGGTACGTTGCTTAGGTTTTATCTCCTTTATTGTTTTCAGGCATATCGTCACTGGATTCGACCTCGGGAAGTCGCGACATCGCGGTTACCATTTGCCTCCATGCTACCAGGGGTCCTGTTTCTTCCTCCCCTACTTTCTGCTTCATACCATGCCATCGTCTCAGCCTCTGCCCACTTCAGGAGGTCATTCCACCACATCTCTAGTCTAGGTCTGTGGGCTGCTTTCCAGCCCATAGCTATTCTCTGTTTGACCAGGATGTACGCCAGGCCTTTCAGTTTGCTAATGTGTTTTAAATTACGTGGTATAGCAAATCCCCCCCCAACATGCATGCCCATGCTGATTCCAGCTTGATCCCCTTTTGGGCCAGGCGTTGTTTAACCTCCTCCCAGAACCTACCCGCCTCCGGGCACGCCCAAAAACATGTGAATCATCCCGGCATCCACCTCCCCGCACTTAGGGCATTTCTGTGTCACTGCATTTCCAAACCTGACGATTTTACTCGGGCTCATGTATATCTGGATCTGCTGCAGCCGCGCATTCCGGGAAACTTTCTTGTGGTACCTCTGGGCTCTTTCCCATTGCTCATTCTGCATAGGTTCTCCCACCTCCTCCTCCCACTCATGCCTCAATTGGAGCAGCTCCTTGCCCACTCTGGACATCAGCAATTCGTATATTCGGGGTATTTTGTGCCCGCCCTCCGAGATATCGTACATCGTTTCAATGACTGCATCGGGTTATTCTGTTAATACAGCCGCGAGCCACTTCCCTCCCATTCGTTTGATTATTCTGGTATATGTAATGTATTGTCCTGGGTGTACCCCGGTGTCTTCCATTATCTCTTGAAAATCTAGTGCCTCCCCTTCCTGCCATATGTCCCCGAGGGTCACCAGGCCAATCAATTCCCAGAATTACAGATCCCTTTTACCATTTGCGTGTTCTCGCTGCATAGCGCTACCAGGGGTACCTGCGGAGAGCACGGGGTCGGGTTTCCCAGCACTTGGCATGCTTTGTGCCATGTTTTCCAGCCTAGTCCCAGCAATATCGCACGTCCCTGCATCTCTGATTTAGGCAGCCATATTAGCTCCCTTAGAAAGAATGGAGTGCAGTCCCTGCTTAGCAATCTTGCTTCTGCTGTCTCTTCTTCCGATAGCCATCTGACCACGTACTGAAGCTGCCCTGCCAGGTAATATATCTCGAAATTCGGCAGCTTTATGCCCCCTCTATCATACGGGTTCTGCAGCTTCCATAGGGCTACCCTGTTTCTGGAATTATGCCATATGAAGCCTCTGCATAGGCTCTGGAGTTTCGTGAAAAAACGTTTGGGGAGCATGTATGGAATGTTCGTAAAGAAGTGTAACAGCCTGGGCAGAACCACCATCTTAAGCAAGGCTGCCCTGCCCACCATGGTCAGGGAAATTTCACCCAAAACCCCATGCTATTCTTGATTCCCTCCACGGCCTTCTCTGTGTTATATTTATATTCATCTGCAGCCTTATGATATATATCGATCCCCAAGTATCTAAATGTTTGTCTGCCAGGGTATTTGTAAGACAGGTAGGTCTCCTGGTGGGGATCCTCTGTATCTTCCCAGAGGAAACATGCTGGATTTTTGAGGGTTTACTGCTATGCCCGAAAGGGTTGCGTAGTCTTTCATCACTTCTAGGACATACTGCAAGTTTTCCTCTGGGAAGCGCAGATAGAGCAACATATCGTCAGCGTACAGTGATATCGGATGCGGTCCCCCCTTCGTGTGGATGCCTATCTCTCCATATTGTTGTCTAAGGCAGATTGCTAATGGTTCTGATGCCAGTATATATAGCATGGGGGACCAGGGGCAGCCCTGCCTTGTGCTTCTGCTAAGTTGCCATTTGTCAGAGATTATCGCGCCCGTTTTGACCCTAGCTACTGGGGAGCTGTATACCATCTTCACCCACCTCAGATACCCAGGACCTATCCCGTATTCTTTTAGGGCCGACATCGTCCAAGGCCACCTCACGGAGTCGAAGGCTTTTATTGCATCCAGCGAGACTATTGCCAATTCACCAAGCTCGCTCTCTGTCTGCTCTATTATATGGTGGAGTTTCCTATGGTTATTGGTTATGTTCCTTCCCGGGACATATCCGGTTTGCTCAGAGTGTATGAGTTTATTTATTACCCTTTTTAGCCTATTCGCCAGCACTGCCGTAAGGATTTTGCTGTCCTGGTTTAACATGGATAGGGATCTGTATGACTGCAGTCTGTGCTTGGCTTACCGGGTTTCAGAAGCGGAAATATCACCGCTTCTCTCAGGGATTCCGGCAGCCTTCCCCTTTCGAACGCCGCATTTAGCATGGTCAGCAGGAGGGGAGGTGGGGGAGTACTTCCAGCCTATAAGTTTTATAAAATTCGCTGGGGAGCCTGTCTGGCCCAGGGGCCTTACAGGTAGGTAAGTGCAGGACCACTGTCTCAAGTTCCTCTAATGTAATTGGGGCCTCCAGGTTTCCTTTTCCTTCTCATTTAGTTTAGGCAAAACAGCAGGCCATCTACACCCAATCTCTTTCAATAGACCCAAGTGCAGTAAAACCTTACCCCTATGTACGCCAGTGATTTGAATTGGGGACTCAAAGTCCATCACCTTCCCATCCAGCATTAGGTCAACTATCGTCGCCGCCCCAGGAACCACCCAGTGTTGTCTAGCCTCCTGAACCGATTTGAGACGCACTCCTGACACCACTGCTAGAGGAATATTTGGAGAATATAGATCTGGAATTCCCAGGAGTCGCCACATCCTCCACCACACAGTTCTCCCAGCGCCAGAAGGTGGGGCAAATCCCAGAATATGCTCAAATAAACCCAGAGTACCTCCTTCAAAAAATATCTTCAGAGAGGACTGCAATAAGTCAGTGTCCCGAGACGGCTCATCTGCCAGCCAATCCACAACAAACTGCAGCTGACCTGCCAGAAAATAAAGCTCGAAATGTGGGAGCCGGACCCTCCCGCCCACATAATCTCTCTGCTAAGTACTCAATGAAATCCAGTTCCTCTTACCCTTCCAAATGGATCCTTGACTATGGAATCAAATTCAGTAAAAAACTTATTAGGAATGTTAAATGGAATATTGACAAAGTGATACAACAAAAGGGGGAGTGTCACCATCTTCAAAAGTGCCACCCTTCCCATCATTGACAGAGGAAGCCTGCCCCAGAATGCCACAGATTTCCTGATGCCCTCCAGAGCCTTCAAAGTGTTGTGTACATCGGAGGCATTAAACTCATGCCTCATGTTCACCCCAAGGAACCTAAAGGTGTCCGTCTCCCAAATCAAAACGAAGTGAAGTTGCTGACTCCTACATAGGCTTCATAACCTAACCAGTGGAAACAGACAGGATTTAGTCCTACTGATATGTATGCCTGAATAGTCAGTGAATCAATCTATGATGTCCCCGAGGTACTGTACATTTTCTTCCGGGTGCGTGATGTAAAGAAGCATATCATCCGCATGTAAAGAAATGAAATGTCTTGCGCCATCAATGGGGATGCCTGCATCTAAGTGTTAAGATGTTAAGTACATGCAAGTGGCTGAAGGGCCAAAATAAACAGCATCAGGGACAGCGGGCAGCCCTGTCCCATGCCTTTCCTCAGTGCCCACCTGTTGGAAATCTGCCTGCCTGTCCTCACCATAGTCCATGGTTCAGTGTACACCAGACGCATCCACCACAATGATCCTTCCCCAATGCCGAAAAAATACAGGGCTTCATATAGCCAGCCCCATCTGACTGAATCAAATGCCTTAACCGCATCCAATGAGGCAACTGCACAATCCAGCTCTAAATTGGTAGTACTATCAATAATGTGGTAAAGTCTCCAAGTTCCATGCAGTGTTCCGAGCAGGAACATACCCTACAGTCCTGATTGACCATGGAGAGGGGTCTGTAAGAGCTACATTCCAGCAGTTGTTTTGTTCGGCTTGAGCACTGGAACTACAATGGATTCCCGCAAACTACTAGGTAAACATCCTATCTCATAGGCCTTCTCTAGCGTTCCGAGGAGCTGAGGTGCCAGAGCCTCAGCATATATGTTATAAAATTCTCCCTGGAGGCTGTCTGCTCCAGGGGTTTTCCCAGACGACAATGTGTTTATGGCGATCAGCAACTCTTCAACAGAGAGCAGGGCGTCCAACAGTTCACTCAGTTCTGCACCGAGACAAGGTAACACTATATGAGACAGCGCCTCTACAGCATCAGAACCGCAAACCTCCATTCCAGACGAGTACAGAGTCTCCTAATGTATGCAGAAAACTGTTAAGCTCCACTTGCTCATGCCAAATGACCCCCTTACTATCCTGTATGGCACTGATCATTTCCCTCTTATCTTCTCTGCTGCACAACCATGCCAGCAGCATGGCAGGTTTATCACCCTCAGCATGCAATTTCTGCGTGTACTCCTAATAATCAAAGTTGCCCTGCGATCCCAAACTGTCAAGCATTATTGTCTCAATTTGATCAGATCACCAGCCTCTATCCCCATTCCCACATCCCTCCATTCCAGCAATTCAATGTCTGTCTCAATACTCGGGAGGGAGTTCAATAACTCCTTCCGATGTCCACCCATCTTTCCCATCGCTTCCTCACACACCACTACTTCCAAGGCCTCCTGGAAGGTGCCCACCCCATCCACACCACCTGTGTTAGTGTCAACAAAATTCTCTATCACATCCCCCAGGTATTCTCTAAATGTATCGTCCAGCAGGGCCTCTGCTCTTAACCTCCAAGTGGAAATCTGAAGTCTGTCCGTTTGCCCCCGCCACATAACCATGAGCGGGGCATGATCAGAGAGGACCCTAGCCTGATAGGCTGCATCATCAAATTTCCCTAGCACTTTGTGGTGCATGAAAATATAATCAATCCAGGTTTACACCCTCTGTATGTTCAGCAACTCAAAGTTCCTCAACAATCCCTTTAAGGCCTTCGCTGGGGAGGTGACTGGGGAGGTGACTGGGGAGGGGGGGTGAGACCTCTGTAACTTATCATCTGACCAGTACACTAACGAATCCAGAGTACAATTGAAGTCACCTCTCCAGATCTACCGGACCCCTCTATGTGGAGATAGAGTGAAGCAAAGAAGGGTGTAGCAGTGTTATTGGGAGCATACATATTTATGATACAGGCCTCCCTACCCTCCATAAGTCAGAGGACTAGTACCATTCTGCCTTCATCAGAACCCCGGCGCAATCCACACGAGGACACCTTTTGCGTACGCAGAGAAGGGGCAGCCAACAGTTTCCCTCCCATTTCCTGGAAAGCTTGGTCTGCCTCTCCCTTGTGAGTTGCATCTCTTAGAGCAGGGCTATCCCTTCCTGCACAGATAGGCAAGTATCCTAACTCGCTTAGTCTAGCCAGTGAGGCCTCGGACATTCCACGTAACCACCCACACATTGCTAGCCATGCCCCAACATCCTCGAGTTGCGCCCCATGCCACCGACCCCCCCCACCACCTTTCTGCATCCACACCCCTTAACACTCACCACAACAGCCCCAGACCAACATCACTGCCCCACCCCATCCACCACCAAAAAAGGCACATCAGCAGTCAACCCCACCATACGAGCAGATAAAAACATTAACCCCACCCCAAACACTACCACCCACCCTCCAACCAAATAACAAAGACTCAATAGCTATATGTATATCAGGCCTAACTGCTTCTCACGCACCCGCTCTCAACTTTTCGGGTGACTAATAACAGCAGATACCTCAATACTGGTATCAAAATGTTCAATGTCCATAGCAGTGTTTCAGCTGCAAATGTGGTCAGCAGCAAATCCACAAGAAGGGAGAACAGGAACAAATATACTGGGGACAGGAGTAGTGGCCCCAGTGCCAACCAGCAGGCTCCCGCCATTTGCTCATCAAGACTCAGTAAAATCCCAGCATTTCATACAAGCCCTCATTGCAGATTCCACCATAAAGGACCCTAATTTCCCCTCGCTGGTATGTGTGTACCGCTGTGGTGTCCTCGAAGTGAGATCGCCCATTATGCAGTACCTTCAGCTTTGCCGGGAAAATCAACATATATCTTTGATGAGCCCTACGCAGACGCTCCCTAGTCGGACCAAGCACCGCTCTACTCATCTGCACCAACTGTGTATAATCCGGGTAGATAGCTAATTTTGAGGACGCTTGCTCTATCACCCCACCGTCCCTGGAAAAAGCCAAGATCTGCTTTTTATCTTTGTAATTCAGGATCTTGGCAATCAATGATCTTGGTGTTGCACTGGGTGTGGACCGTTTGGCTAGGGATCTGTGGGCCCGTTCCACTGTAAACCCCTGCAACAATGCTCCAGAACCAGCAATAACAAGTTCTCAACATAGGAAGTGGGGTCCTGACCTTCCTCCCCTTCAGGCAGTCCCAGGATCTGTATGCAATTTCTCACTTCCCTTCCTTCCGCATCTTCTGCGCATCGTCCAAGCTCCTGCACCTTTGCTGTCAGCGTGGCAATTTCTGACTGGTTACTAGCGATGTTAGTATGGTTCTACTGGGCCTGCACTTCGGTTGCGCCAAGCAGGTCTGCAAGTGAACACACATCTTGTCGCAAAAGGCCCACATCAACGGTGACCACCTCGATCTTGTGCTCCAACATCCCCTGCAATGTAGCGATTGCCACCAATATCCGGTCCTCACTTTGCTTACTCAATGACACCAAGGTCGGCTGAGAACCTCTAGGCGGCAGCGACTGAGATGCACCACCCCCCTCCTTCTGGGCGTAGGCCTCCATGAATGTTGGCTTGGCACTGCTACTGTTATGTTGATCTGGCGTCTGTAGGCTGTTCCGTGCAGACTTCATACTGAGGAAGGCCTCTCCTGGCAGCCTCTCCTGGCACGGGCCACCCAAACATATCTCCTTCTCCCATTCCCACACAGACAATGTGCACAGCACACTAGCCCCTAGCGCAGCTCAGGGACAATTTAACCATTTAGCGCCACTTCAAGGAGGCCCAGTACTTTGAGTTCCAAAGAGTTCATTGCCTCCTTTGGCTGCTGGTGCCTGCAAGCTCTCTGGGCCGCCCCTCATCTGCTACGCCTTCCCGAGGCATGTGCCACACCTCCACCACCGTCGCGGTCCACTGTAGAAGCTGTTCCTCCCGATGTAGTCCCACAGGACCAATGCCGCCTCACTGTGGCAGCAGCTGCACTGCCTCCCAGCACCACAGGGCAAACGCAGCATCCCCGCTTGCCTCTTCTTGCACAGTCCGAAACTCGCTCCTCACCAGATGGCAGCTGCCATGTTGCCAGGCTCCCACAGCTCGCCTCGGGCGAAGTCCTGGAGCAGCGCACATCCAAGGCCCAGCGCCGGCAGGTGCAGTCTGCTCCAGACACGTTGCGAAGGTGGAATCCACCTGTTAAGAACAATTCTGCTTATGTTCAAGGGCATTTATGTGTGCATCAGTAAAGGATTAGGCAGGCGCACAAAGAGGCTGCTGCTACTGCATGCCTGCTGGCCACGCCCCCCTTCCACAGAAGTACTTGTAGTATTGTTAGGAGCTTTTTGTCCTGGCAGGCGAGTATATCCAGATAGGGACTTTGTAGTGATAGTCCTGGCAGGTTAGTGGACCAGGAAGAAGTTATTGAAGTACTGTGTTGTGGTTAAATGTTTTGAAGAAGAAGTGGCAAGACCAGCAAAGTATTTTGTGAACTGTTTTGGAACCAACCTGATAAAACATTATTGTTGTTACAGATGAATTGTGGAAGTGTTTTGTTTCGTAAGAAGTTGTGTTGAACTCTTTGTTACAAGTGGAGAGATTAAGATGTGTTGTCTAGTTGAACTGTTGGTCAAAGTCCTAGAGAAAGACTTTTGGAGCAAGAAGAACTTTATAATCAGAACTTGTTTTCAAAATGGCGCTTTTCTATTTTGTAACTTTTTATTGACAATCTTACTTTAAATCTTGGGAAGGGGATTCAACCCAGGATACAAGGATATATAGTTATTAGGTTTATTTTGGATATAACTGCTACTTCTGTTATATTTGAATTGCCATATATTGCCTTTTATTAGTTTGATTTATGCATCAGTGTGAGGGACAGATTCCTTTTGTTAGAGTATTTCCTTTAGTATATTTAAATGGCATCTTTTGAGAACCTCTATCAAATTGTCCGCCTCACATTTCGGACCCCTCACAGACGACACTTGTCGACTCCCTCTGGCTGTTACCAAACGACTCAATCCCGCTTGACCCCAAACCGCCACCTCGCCAAACCTCCTACTAGAACACCAAGGTCATAGCTTTTAACCCATACCGGGCCATAAAGCAGACTGCTGAAGGCATTCCTCATCAAACCTAACAAGCAGTTATACCCATCTTGAACCAGTAGGACTTCGACCCGACCCTGGTAGACATTTTTCACACCTAATTCATTACCCAGAGGGCTGCACTGTGCTATATTTGCCTATGCTCTGTTCTTTCTTCAGGAGTGGGTTTTGTGTAGTGTTTTTCAATTTTGTTATTTTGCAAATGGTGTGTTTTTATTGAAGTAGATTTATTTGTATAGAATCTTGATTGGACATTCCCTTTATTTTCGATTGTTATGTTTGCTGTTTGACTACTGAATCACCCTCTTGAGCATACAGCCTTCCCTCGGCCCACGTTACCACAAAAGGCAAAGGCGGTATATCTCTTAACTGTGCCTGTTTTACCCATAGGATTGTGTTGGGTCTTGGATTGCAGCAGTGTGAGGGATGAATGGAAAATGTTAGCCCCTTACTCACCCTTGTACTCCTGCAGAGCAGAATCCAATTCATCACACACCGGTGTCTCAAACGTAGCAGGGCCTCTGTGTCCTAATTGCATTGTCTGATCTCCAAACTACATTGATTGCATTGTCTGATCGCCAAACTGCATTGGTAGGCCCCTCTCCCACTATACAGGTGTCTCAAATTTAGCAGGGCCTCTGTGCCCAAATTGCATTGTGTGATCTCCAACCTGCATAGATTGCATTCTGTGATCCCATACTGCATTGATGGGCCTCTATCCCACTATCCAGGTGTCTCAAATTTAGCAGGGCCTCTTTGCCCTAATTGCATTGTGTGATCTCCAACCTGCATAGATTGCATTGTGATCCCATACTGCACTGATAGGCCTCTCGCCCTCATACTATACGGTTATCCCAAATCTAGATCACCCGCAGACTACGGCCTCTCTGGCTAGGACCTCTCGCACCACAATGCGAAAGTCCAAGCTGCGCCCTTCTAAGCCACCCCCTAACCAGCAGACACCCTAACCAACCCACACACCCTGGTCATCACAATGCACCGCGCTCAGGGAGACGGACAGTAAAGAGAGCCACCGATAACAGCCAATTTAATAACCCTTACCACCCCCCATCTCCACCTAACACAGCGAGTGAACGAGTCCCCAACTCCAGCCGGAATACCACCTACAGGCAGAGCCCAAACTAGTAGCAGACACCCCCTCACCCGCCACTACACCACAAGACCACAAGACAACCAGACCAAAGCAGGACCAACTAGACGTCACCAAGCGAAGGCTAAACAACTCTCAATCTCACAATGCCGAGCATTCGACACATCCCAAGGAAAAGACGAAGAGACGAAAGAACAAACACTTCAGAACAGCACCTTAGAACAACAACCATAGACTGGACCCCCACAGACAAGAACAGAAACCAAAGCAACTCTGAAAGAAGAGAAAAATCCCTCTACCTAACTCCATACCTCGCAGACAACCGGCCACCACGGCAACCCAATCCAACTCTAGAAGCAGCAACATCAAACCTAACACAAGCAAGGAGAAGAAGGATGACCAACACAAACAACAAACAGACGACCGACGCAATAACCCCCTACATCACCAAAGCAAGAAGAACTTCCAATCAACAACCACAACTCCCGGAAGACGAACTCGATGAAAACACAAAGAACCCAAGACAAAACCTATAAGAATTCTTCGAAGACACTGACACCCTGAATCCCACAGCCCAACAAGTGACCGACCAGGAAGGAAATCTCAACACCGAGCAGAAGAAGACCGCGACAAAGCCCAAACCAAACACCTCCAAACTTCACTGCAATCTAATAAACGCAAGATCCATGTCAAAACACTCAACAGAGATCTTCGACCTACTCGACGACAACGGCATTGACATCCTGTTCATCACAGAAACATGGCTGGATGACAACTACAAAATCGCACTCCAAAGCTGCCTTCCGACCGACTTCAAATGCCTACAAATAAACAGAAAAAACAAAAAAGGAGGAGGCATCGCTTTAGCATTCAAAGAACACCTGAAAATAAAAACTGACGAACCACTCAACATCCTCAACTGCGAAACCATGGTCATATACCTAACAGTGAGCCTGAAAACCAACATCACATTCATCCTGGTATACAGACCGCCAACATATGATGCAACATTTGTCGATAACTTCATAGAAGCCATCAGCAATTTAGCCTTCAATCACGAACACCTAATCATCCTGGGGGACTTCAACATCTGGTTTGAAGACAGCTATGCTAACTCCCAAAACTCACTAATTGAACAACTCAGCACTATGGAACTACGACAACTAGTCAAAGGAGCAACGCACTCGGCAGGACACACCCTAGACGCAATTTTCGCCAAAGAAAAAATCATCACCACGGCACCTCCTATACAAATACTGTGGAGCGACCATCTCATCATCCCATTCGTGATCACTCTGCCTACCCAAGCCTACATTCAACATCTGAAACTCACAACCACCACAAAAAGAAACTGGAAACGCGTCAAAGAAAGCAATCTATTCGAACAACTGGAATTAACGAAACCCTCCACTACAGAACTGGAACTAGCGGACCTAGACGGGAAAGCAGAGATTCTGCACAAATGGATCGCGGATGATACAATATACAATATACAATAGACAAGATCGCCCCGGAAAAACCGTTCACCCCATCAAAAAAAAAGAGCAACGGCAAAATGGTTCACCTCACTATTAAACAACATGAAAAAGGAAAACAAAAAGACGGAATTAGAATGGAGGACAGAATACAACCCAAAAAAAAACACTGTACCAGAAACAAATCCGTGCATACAAAAAGGAAATTCAAAAGGCAAAGAGAAGACATTACGATGACAGAATCAACAATGCCACCAACACTCAAAAAGAAATGTTTAGCATCATCGAAGAAATGAGAAACCCACCAGGCTGCGATAACACCCCAAACCCCTCAGAAAAACTATGCAACCAGCTGGCGGACCACTTAAAAAAAAAAAAAAAAATCAATGACATCCATCAAACCATACAAAAGCGACCAACCAACCACAACATACAACCCAAAGAACCTAACACGGAACCACAGCACAAACTCCAAAGCTTTCCTAAAATATCAGCAGAGGCATTTGCAATGCTGGTAAAAACGAAGCAAGAAAGCGGGATCACCCATGGACCCATGTCCCCCAGACATCTACAAATCGATCCTTGCGCAAGGTTCGCTAGCAGAACACTACAGAAACCTTCTAAATCTATCACTATCAACGGGGACTGTACCAAAGATCTTCAAATCAGCATATATCAAGCCACTCTTGAAAAACACAAGTGGTGATGTAGATGACCATTCCAACTACAGGCCGATCTCGAACATCTCCTACCCAGCAAAACTTCTAGAAACCTATGTATATAAACTAACCCAAGAACACGTAGAAAAAAACCACCTCCTGGACCAAGCTCAAATCGGTTTCAGACCAGCGAGAGGAACGGAAACAGCAGTACTATCCATCTGGGACGACCTCAAAACTAACGCAGACTCGAACACTACCTCAGCCCTTATTCTGCTCGACCTCTCCTCAGCCTTTGACACAGTTAGCCACAACACCCTGACCAAAAGACTAGAAAACATAGGCATAACTGACACAGCACTACGCTGGACCTAATCATTCCTAGCAGACAGGACAGAAACCGTATGGATCAAACCTTTCAAATCCACTCCACGAGTTAACGACTGTGGAGTGCCATAAGGATCCTCACTGTCCCCACTATATTTCAACATCTATCAAACTCCGGTCATCAGAATCTTCAAAAAATACAACATTACATGTTACAACCACGCGGACGACACTCAGATCATCTACAAAATCGAAGACACTGATGCCGAGCATTCAACCCTAATCGACTGTCTAAAAGAAATCAACTGGATGGATGCCAACAACCTGAAAATCAACCCAGGAAAGACAGAAATCATGATCGTATCCAAAGACCAAGAGAACGAAACCACCATCCCATGGCCTACGGAAATGGGAAACACACCAACACCATCGAAGGTAGTAAAAAATCTGGGAGTCCTAATGGACAACACCCTAACCCTGGAACCACAAATAAATGCAACAGTGAAGAAATGCTTTTTTTCTCCTCCACACGACAAGAAGAATTCTACCTTTCCTCACCTTCACGCACAAAACACTCACTGTTGTCGCCCTAATCATGTCAAAAATCGGCTATGCAAACAGCCTCTACCTCGGAATATCAGAATACCTCCTAAAGAAACTGCAACGGATCCAAAATGCGTCAGCAAGACTACTCCTCAAACTATCCAGAAGAGACCACATCACTCCAGCCCTAAAAACACTACACTGGCTCCCAGTAAAACAACGCATCACCTTCAAAACAATTTGCATAACGCACAGGGCAATCAGCGGACAAGGAGTGGAATACCTACAAAGGAAAATAACTATAAACTATAAACCAACAAGAACCTTCCGATCAAGCAACGAAATCCGCCTGGAACTCAAACCATACCTTAAGAAAAAACTTGGAGGCACCTCCTTCTACCACTTAGCCGCAAAAACCTGGAACAACATCCCAAAAGAAATAAGAAACACTGAAGATCACCTTAAATTCAGGAAATCACTAATAACCTGGCTCTTCAACACCACAAACTAAATCTGGAAACCAAAATCGGAAAAAGGACAACTAAGCCGGAAAGGACACGGACATCCCTGACCCGAGAGGGTAGCTCCCACGACACCTAGACGGGTGACTCCAGATAGATTGGAACACAGGCGGCACGCACAGAGACTGAGTCAACTATCCCAGACAATCCCACCAACACTTTCGCCTGCCCCCTTAGTTACCGCCAGGTACCACAGTAGCGTGGAATTGTCGGATATTGGCTATCACCGCACTACCTGAGAGGCTGACATAGGCAGGTGCACTGGCCACAGGAGTAGGAAGAGAGGATAAGGGGAGCTATGAGAGAGCATGTTAGAGGTGTGGGCCAGAGGAGTAAGGAACCCTGTCGACCAATCAGACCCAGATCAGGACAGGACAGATCAGGACAGAGCCGCATCAGGGAAGACTACGCAAGCCGAGCGCCTCAATTCAGGATAGAGACGCAATCTAACCAACCCTACTAACAATCTCCCTTTCTGCATACACCTCTCAAACTCCAAACCAAACACAACCAAAACCTACAGCACAACAAAGCGCACAAACTTCACTACATTGCAACTACAAAACAAAAACACACATAGTCTTGCACAACAGTACACGACGACTGCCGGCCGCAAACACCCCAGGCCCAGCCAACGGACCCACCGGGCTGAGGCCGCCAACAGCACATCACTGCTCTCTTGCACTTTTCCTGCTTCCTCCCACTAGCTCAACCTCCCCTCCTCTTTCAGAGCCACCAGAGCGCCAGGGGACCACTCCGGTGGTGATAGTGCGCGGTACAAATGTCCTTTAACATTAACATAACACTTATTAAAAACCTTTTGGTACAATTGCTCGATCCAATTCGTGGAGTACTGTTACGCAATATAACACTATGTCAAAACTGGTTTATGGTCATAAGACCGAAAAAATAAAAAAAAATGTCATGACATTTTTTATTCGAAATTTTTATTTTTTTTTACCATTTTTTTTTTAATCCCGGACCCCAAAATAAATATATAATTAAAAAAAGAGAATTTTGTTTTCGAGATTTTGACCCACCGTCAAAACTTACATTAGACGCACTATAATGTAATTTTGGCAGGTGTTATATAACTATATGTCCTTCCCTCTGTAGTCAGATAAACTGATTTGTATACATCCCACAGTTCAGTCGCTTTTTGTGACAAATCTCTTTTCTGATATGCTCTCCTTTCGGCCCTGCATAATAGAGATGTTTTGTATTCCTTTTAGTAATTGAAAATGGCCCCACACATTTCCATTATAATAAAAATTGTTTTTCTAAGAGAGCCCAGAATAGTAATCAGTCTTTTGTGATTTCATTCCTTGAAATGAGTTATCACTTCCAAATAGTTAGAGTTCAGGTAAAAGTGGGACAATGCATGATAACCAATTGTATTCGATGTATGGCATGATCTCTGCATTTCTGCGATTTATTACATAGCCAAAATTAGATGAATTGCCTGCAAGTCTACAATTACACAAACTGGAGAGTAGGAAAGCCCAAGACAAAATGTTTTCATATGTTCTCTGTTGCAATTTAAATGGAGTCTTTATGTTCCTTGCCACAAAAGACACGTCATTTATTTGATCAAAAAAGGCTAAGAGATCAGAGTGTTTGATTTGCATCTGAAGGTCCATAACTTAGTGAAGTTCCTGACTGTATTGCTGGGGACTTATATATTTGTAACTTTATTTCCAACAGCAAAACAGACTGACACCTTGATATTGACATATGGAAGTACACACAGGTAGCAACACAACATGAGTGAAGTCAGCACAATGAACCATATCAACAGGAAGTTACTCACTATTCCTTCTGATGTCATGAACCTCACTTATAGTGACCAACCCAGGAGTTCCCTATTGATTGGGGTCTTGGCTCTCTCCCCGGGGCCAGATATGTGTGAAATAAAGCCCAGATGTTCTTAGGACGACGGGCCAGGGTTACCATGGCAATGAAGGCCTCCGCTCTCTCGTTGGTATGGACCAAATCCTTAAGCCATTCTTCACAGGTTGGGGCTACAGCCGATTTCCAATGTTGTAAAATAAAGTTTTTTAGCAACAATACAGGCAAGGCTAATAAACTTTCTTTTAACTATTGGCACCTTACCAATATATCTTCCAACAAATATTTTAATGGGGCCATAACGGGAGGAACCCTAACAATGTCACTCAACAGCTCGGCCACATTATGTCAAAATACGTTGACAGGTTGACAGTCACAAAACATGTGGAGCGAGGTAGCAGGAGATAATCCACATTTCACACACGCACCATCCTTATCGGAAGAAAACGTAGCTATTTTGACAGGAGTGTAGTGTAGTTGGTTAAGTACTTTGAACTGTATTAACCCGTACCCAACATTCATAGATACATATTTAGTTAACAGACAACACCTCCTCCACTGCATATCTGTAAATGCAATGCCCAAGTCCCGCTCCCGCTTCTGGTGTGCCCTGTTTTGACAACCCTGCCCAGCTTACACCAAGTTATAAAGTTTGGAAATCATGCATCTATTTTCTCCCCCATCGGTTATTGCCTGAATACATACATGGATTTCAGGCTCCTTTGGGAAAGATGGCCACAAACACCGGGCGACCACCTTGATCCTGTAATATTGCAATACTTTTAGAAAGCTGTCACCGAATTTGGACCGGACGTCATCTAACGACACAAATCTACCATCAGGCAACAGGTCCCCAACTGTCAATTGTTCTTCTGTACCCCATGCCCTGGGTATTTCTGCATTGTTTGTTGGAGGAAGACCTGGGTAGTTCCATAGAGGAACACACAGATTTTAAGGAGTAGTGAGTGCCAGCCTGCTAAACAGTCTAGTCCATGTGTTCACTGTAGTGTGCACCAGATCAAATGACCAGCAATCCATATACCTATCACGAAAATTACTGTTTGCATATTTGTAGCCGCTGCCCCATATTGCTCCAGGGATAGATGGATCGCCTTAGACCTCAGGGAGTACCAATACCCCGCAAAATGTGCCTCTGCTCAAAATCTGGCGCAGCTAGCCTTTCACGGTCGTATGGCTCAACAAGTTTTCCCCAGCTGATCCTAGCTGGGGGTAGTGTACTGCTGGAGGATCACCTGGTAGGAGATGAGGCCCGGGGTGGTGAGGAGATCCCGTGGGGTGAGACACAGTATTTATCTTTGAAATGCAAGAACTTTTTAAAGATTTAAAGATGCCAAGACATGTAGTGGCCTATTGGCGGTATGATGTATTTGAATCAAATATTAAGCCTGTGGGTAAAACTGGTGTGACATATTTACATGCCCCAAGGAAAGAAAGACTGTTTGAAACCTCTGAGGTTAAAAATCCCACATACTCTCAGAGAGAGAGTGAAAGAAAACCCATAAATAATGATTTAAACAAACTGCCTTCCTCTTTTCAAGTACACTTTCGTGATCCCCCAGTACTGGGATGAGGAAGAGGGCTGAAGAGCAATGTTGCAGCAATAGTCAGCCTGTTAAACTGAATGACCTATACTTGAGGAAAGCAGAGTTTTTTAAAACGCCCCCTCAAGTACAGGCCCTGAGATGGGGTTGTAGCTGGAAGGGTTGCAGGAGTAGCAGCAACAGAAGCAGGGTACAGTGTTGGCAATCCAGGTAGAAGTGGGTGAAAAGGGACACCAGGACTTTACCCAAGCAGATTGCAGCTGCCTGTCCTGAGAGGTTCCTGTTTCTATCAAATCTGAAGTGCAGAGGTTGCGCAGCGAAAAGCGTGAAGGAAGACTGCTTTTCCCCATGTGAACCTAATTGTCGATCTCGCATAGTCAGAAGCGTGTTGTGGACCGTCGCTGAGTGTTGGCATCTAGCCAAGGTTCCCAGAAGTGAGAGAAGCTCCATGGCTGTATGGCGAGGTTGTGGACACCTTCAGAGGAAGGGTGTGTCAGAACTGAGCCCAAAGGAGCAATACAGAAGCCAGTGAGTGTGACAAAGCGTACTGAACCCTTGCGCAAACAAAGGCAGGCAAGTGTAGCCAAGCAGAATAACTTGCATACAAGTGAAAGCAGTAATACACTGACCCTTGATTGTCAGACAATGGAAAGTTATAAAAGTAGCACTCGCATATGAGCAAGCTCTTCCAATAGCATTTGCGTAACAGTAAAACCACGTCAATTGAATTTCAAACTTCTGAAAATTAATGAGACTGATTGTGTGTGCTTAAAAAGTAACTCTGTGGTAAAAGGTTATCCAAAGAGTCCATTGTGAAGTGGTCGAAGTTGATGCATCACAGAAGTTAAGTGACTGAACATTAAGTTGCGAGTAAAAGGGAACAAGCATTGTCCAAGCCAATAGTACAATGAGGATTGCCTAAGTCAAGAGTGGAACAAGCACTTTCCCAAAGTCAAGAATGGTGCAAGTTTTACCTTTGGCCTAAAGGGATACCAGCATTTCCCAAGCCAAGAGTTGTACAAGTACTGTCCTCAACCAAAAGAGATAAACACCAGACATACAAGTAAGCTGCTTTGGTCAGATAGAGCACAGCAGGGCGAATGCAAGGTTGTGAAAAGGTGAAGCCTGCTTATTGTAAATGTTCCCTAAATATTGATATAGCTCACATTGCCAAAGCCATAAGGAAGAAAAGCAGAATTATATCCATAAGGGGAATATTGGTGGTTGATGTAGCAGAAACAAAAATGACGACAAAGAGGCTTGCCTTCTGAAAGGTGAATGTTCAGAGGAAGAGTGCCTTGTCTACCTGAAGGTGTTGAGGTGCACTAATGTGAACATTGTCTTTTCTGAAAAGCTGATAAAGGTCACAAAGTTGCAAACTGTTGAAGCTGTGATAAAACCTTTGGTTGTCAGAGATTTGAAACTTCAGAAGCCCAATTGAATGTGGAACACTGTGGGGCAGGAAAGTGTACCTGCGTGTTGAATCCTTGCAGAGGTTATCCTGGTATGAGAGTTGCCCAGGTAGAAGCAGTGGTGCTGTGCTAATGTTAAAAAGAGACTTAAGAAGTTCTGTCAAAAGTTGTAGTTTTTCCTTGCCAGAAGTGGTGTTTCATTGAATCTGACAAGGGACTGTTTTCTTGTCTGACATTTCTAAATTGTGGCAAAGGATTGTGACACAGAACATCATTGATGCTATTTGATGAAGTGGAAATCACTGCAAGGAAGGAGAGAAAAGCTTTTCTGTTGGTTAAACATTGGTTCACGGAATTGTATTTTTTAAAATTTTTATTTTTAACTTAGTTTTATTCACTTTTTCACAGTTGGAGCAAGCACATTACATAACAATATATCACAGATGTTTTAGCAATGGTTAATATTCAAGCTTGTCAGATTTCCCTCTCACTCCCCCTTGGCCTCCCCTGTATCACCTCTCCCACCAGTACATCACCCTCCATTGTCTTCACCTTGACCCAAATAAAGTCTCACCAAATGTGGCTTAAAAGTCAGGGCTGGGAATTTTTGATCATATTCGATCAGCGGAGAACACATTGTTTGGAAATGGAGCAGCCTTCCCTCTTTTGCTGCCGATATACTCTCAGCCACCAAAATGTCCCAGACCTTGATCCACCATCGCCCAGTGTACGGTCCCTCTACTGTTTTCCAACATTGGACCATGATGATGCGTGCCGCCAGCAACAGGTTGGTTATTAACTTTGCCCGGGCCCCCGTCTTTGGGTATATCTCTTCACACGGGGCCCCCAATAGAATAGTTTTCGGGAACAGCGGTAAACGGTTACCTGTAAAATCCTGAATCAGTTGTACTAGGATCGCCCAATAGGTGTGCATCTGTGGACATTTCCACCACATGTGGAAGTACGAACCCAGGGCTCCACATCCTCGCCAGCAGGTGTGGGGGGACAAGGGCTGAAAGTGGTTAATCTGTACCGGCGAATAATACCACCGGAATAGCACTTTCAGCGCATATTCATTATTTGTCACGCACTTAGATGAGGCGTGAGCTCACGCCCATATTTTCACCCAGGATACATCATTTATTTGCAAGCCTAAGTCTGTCTCCCAACGAGCGACGTGAAGTCAGCAGGTCTACCCGCATCAATCAATAAAGCTTTGCGATTCCCCGTTTTTGCGTGACCTCCCCCATGTTAAGTTCCAGTGGGCTCAGGGGTTGGGTGGCTCTTGCCTTTATATAAGGGTGTGTAAACCAGTGACGGATCTGGGCGTAAGCAAACCTTTCATTCTCAGAGAGTTTAAATTATTTCTTACATTGGTCAAATGTGTGTGGCAGACCCTCCTCAAATAGCTGTCTCAACGTAAGCAGGCCCCCATCTTTCCAGCTTCCAAATGCCCCAGGTGGCATGCCAGGAGCAAAGTCGGGGACCGTGGAAAGTGGGCCTGTGCCCCAGGGAATCTTCAAATTTCGGAGAACCCCAGCCCACACTTTCAGTGTCAATTTCGTTGATATCAACAGGCGAGGCCCTTGCTTCCGTGATGCATGCGGAATAAAGGGCAAAAAGAGCAGGGGCAAGGGACAATGCGCTTGTTCTATCTCCATTCACCTAGGGGTCGGAGGTTCGGTCGACCACGTGGGCAGATGCCAGAGTTGGGCCGCTTTGGCATATTTCCGCAAGTCTGGGACCCCAAAACCTCCCAATCCAGAGCCCCCCATCATCACCCTCTTTGGGATCCTGGACTTTTCCCGGTCCAAATAAAGTGCAGTATGTTACGTTGTAGCCTTTCTAATAAAGGCTTCGGGATCTCCACTGGGAGGGATGCACAACAATATAACAGGTGGGGGAGGAGGTTCATTTTTACAGCATTATCCTACCCATCAACGAGATCTCTTCGCCCGCCTACCGTTCCAGGTCTTGTTCTAAAATTCTAACCAGGGGAGGAACATTAGCCCCATATAGGTCCTTAGGAGCAGCCGTTACCGCACTCCCAGATCAGCAATAGCCGTCATGTCCCAGCGGATCGGGCAGATATCCCAAATGTCCCTCAACTACTGTGTAGAGAGGCCGATCCCTAACACCACTGATTTCCCAAAATGTATGTCAAACCCTGCTACCTGACCAAAGGAAAGCTACCTGCATAGAGGGGATGATGCTGATGATCGCTAATAGCACATCGTAGGCATAAAGTGCAATTTTATGGGGGGGACTTCTGTATCACCGGGCCTTGCATTGCCTCATTCCTCCGTATATCTTGCGCTAGTGGCTCCATAATGAGTGTGAATAAGAGGGGCGAAATCGGACATTCCTGACGTGTCCCACATGTGAGAGGGATCGAAGTTGAGTGCTCCCTATTAACCTGGAGTGAGGTATACGGGGCGTACTAGTTGCCAGCTATCGCTCTACTGAATTGAGGTCCAAAGGCGAAAGCCTCCACAGTCAGGTGCATAAAAGACAAGTCTACCCTGTCAAACACTTTTGTAGCATCCAGGGCAAGAAGGGCGAGTTTCTTGTTGTTTTGACTGGCCCAATCTATCAAATTCACTGCCCTCCTGATGTTATCTCCGGTTTTCCTACCTAATATGAATCACGTTTGGTCGGGGTGTATCGGATGCGGAAGGAGAGGGGCTAGGCGATTCGCCATCACCTTAGAGTAGATGTTGGCACTGCTTGTCTCCTGGAAATTATTGAATAAGTCTGTCAGGGGTGCCAGCAGCTTGGGTCTAAAGACTTTATAGAATATAGATGAGAAACCATCTGGGCCCGGGGCACAGGTTTTCAGTGATTTGATTATATACTACACTTCCTCCTGTTGAATCGCGGCCTCTAACGCTTCCCTGTCTTCCTGGGTAAGCCGGGGTAGAGAAGCCTCAGCGATATATTGTCGCTGCACCTCAGTCGATCTGCAACCGCTAGCCATATTCTCCATTAGATACGATTGGGCTATCTGGATTTTATCTTGCTCGTCATAGTGGGTGACTCCCTCATGGTCCTGCAAGCCAATAATGTAATTTCTCTTCATGGTCTTCGCCAATTTCCCTTTCAGAAGGTGATTGGCCTTGTTGCTTTTAGCATAGTAGGTCTGCTTAACTGCAAATAGAGACTGCGCCGTTTCCTCTATATACAGGGCCTCTAGTTTGTTACGGGCCACTCGCAGGTCCGTGTGGATCCGTGGGGACCAACCCTTTTTTGTTTTTTTTTTTGTTTTTTGTGATTCATCCTCTATGGTCTGAATTTCTTATTCCAGGCGGGTTCTTGACTGTTTCTTCCTCCTGTGATAAGCTGCCGTGTGTGATATTAGAACCCCTCTGACCACTGCCTTCATGGCGTCCCACGTAGTGGCCGGGGAGGTCGATTCTGTGGGATTTTCCTCAAAATAGTTCTTAATTGCTTTTGCCACCTCGTCCCTTAGTGCTACATCATCAAGGATTGGGTCATATAGGCGCCATGGGGTCGGGTAGCCGAGGAGGGGTTCCAGGACCCAATTTGCAACACCACCGTGAGCACCTTCAGGGCAAAGGTTACCTTATTCGTGAAGGATAGAAGCTGGGGTGAGACCAGGAGATGATCAATTTGTGGGGACGTGCGGTGGATGTGTGAAAAAAAGGAATAGTCTTTCTCCTGGATGAAGCACTCTTCAAGCGTCCACCACTCAGTTCTGAACATATGGCGAATCCCTAGTCCGATTTTTGTAGTCTTTGGGAGCAGGCGCGTGTCACTTATCTTGAGCTGGGTCTGGGACCCCATTAAAGTCTCCTCCAATCACGACCTGCCCTTCCAAGAGTGGGAGGAGGATGGATTTCAAGTCAGGCAGAAAGCGATCTTGTCCTTCATTTGGAGCGTATATCAAGACTAGAGAGTATAGCTGACCCAGGAGCCTCCCCTTCACTGCTATATATGCCACCCCCGTCCACTGGATCTACTATCGAGTCCAGTTCCTCAAATGTGATATCCTTGATCACCAGAATCGCTGTCCCACCCTTTTTTGAGCCGTCCAAGGCTAGTGCTGTTTTGGGAAGTCCCTATTCCGCAGTCTGGAATAGTCTACTGGAAGTAGGCGAGTCTCCTGTAGGAAGATCCCCACTCCATTCAGGTCTCTCAGGTATTTCAATATAGCTCTTCTCTTCATCAGTGAGTTAAGTTCAGATGCAGAGAAGAGGATTCATCGTCAGAGCCGTAGTGGGGAGTGGACAGACGGAGGCGGCTAGATCGTCCGTATTTTCCATTGGTCCCATATCCGTTCCTGAAAATGTGCTTCAACTGACTTTTTTCCGGAAACTGAACAACTAAAACCTTCAAACTGAGTCTGAACCATGGACTCTCAACCACATGTATGCCCTGCGTCCTCAGCTGGGCTCTCCAAGGGTCTTCAGGTGTCATCCTACTTGGAGTCGGGCTTCGGCCAAGTGGAGCCCTTTCCTACTTCCATCTTGTACGTTGTTTCCACGAGCTTCGTTTCGTCGGGTCGGCCGTAGTCCATATTTATGTGTTGTGGGGGTCTAGTCATCTCCTATTATGACCCTTCTGCACTCTAGTCCACGCCATCCACCTTGGTTTTGGGGATAGTGTTTCCGAGTCTTCTGGGGAGTCGAACAGGGCTCTCTCTCCCTTCTCCGGTGAGGAGGGGTTCAGGATCATCTCTGCGTCTTCTAAATGAGCGATCGTGCGGATGACCTTAAAGGTGAACTGCACAGCCGTTGGAAACAGCCAGTGATATCAGATCTTTTGGTCTCGTAGAAATAGCGTCAGTGGCCTCAGGGCCCTCCGCTTTTGTAACGTCACCACCACTAGGTCTTGATGAATCTGCAGCGGGGCTCCTTTGAAACAACAGTTCATCCTGGGAATGGCATATCTCCATTATCGCCTCCTTTGTTGTGAAAAAGTGGACACGCGTGATTACATCTGGGGGATTCCTGCTCTAGGCCTTTCCGAGGACATAGCTTGTGGGTGCGATCCAGCAGGAGTCAAGACTTCTCCACATTCGGAAGGAGGGACTGAAATAGGTTGCCTACATATTCAGCCAGGCTGTGGTCTGGGACCGTGGAGGGGACCCCCTGATGCGTAGGTTATTTCTTCGTGCCCTGTTCTCCAAATTCTCCTGCTTGTATTCCAGGATTTCATTCCTATCAGTCAGGGCCTGATCCTCCTTTGTACCTCGAGGAGCGTTGCTGAGTGCTCCTGGGTGTGATGCTGGAAATGCATCTGAGGGACAGGGCCTCTGAATCCTTGTCCTTTTTCTGTTTTTACCGTGTGTTCTGTTATGTTTTCTGCCCCGGAGTCCATGTGGGACTCCTGGCAGTGCAGCTCTCTCTTTTGGTTTGGTGAACAGACCCATGGGATACCCTTATGGCACCCATGGATAGGGGTACAACCCTGTGCCCCTAGTGTATGTTTTTGGGCACCTGTGGGTGGCCCCAGAGCAGGGTATGGGCTGGTGGCAGCTCCGCGCTGAATATGACAGGTGCTCCGGGTGTCCTCCATTTTGGGATACCCAGGCCCTGCCATTGGGATCTGTTGATTCCTGATAGGAAACAAGATGGCCCCTGTGGCCTCTTGCTTTCTATTGCCTGTTATCTTGTTTTCCCAAAGTCCTGGGAAGCCCTGTCTCTGTCCCTTCCCCCTGACTGGCTGTTGGGTGGAAGTTCCATGTTTGGTATTGTTGTGAAGGCCCAGCTAGACTGACTGGAGCCTTCCCAGTGACTGTATGTTGTGGGTACCTCCTGTGGGTGGGACCTGGGTGAATGGAGTGTGTGACCAATATACACTTCTTGTTGTGGTTGTCTGGTTTCTGGCATGAGAGACAAAGACTGAGACAGCCCTGCCCGAAACTGGCCTGAATGCAGTGTGTAGTGTTGAATGGCTGGGTACTTGTCCCATTCCACATTCCCTGTTGTGAGTGTCTGGAAGGGAGGAGTGTGGCCTGAATGCACTGTGTGCCTGATTGGCTGACTGACTGCATGAATGCCCTCCAGTATGATTGGCTGCTGAGTGTGTGCCAGCAGCGTGGATGAGAGAGAGGATAGTATATCTGGGGACCTCTCACCACTGGAAAAGTGTTCAGAAGGAACCATTGGCTCAAAAGCGACCATTGTGCTCCTACAGCAGCCAGGGAGCTGAGTCTCCACTCTACGAGTAACTGGAACTGCTGATCCTCGACGTCCAGCTGGAAGAAGACTTGCTGTGGCATTTGCTTCGACCGATCCGAAGGCTGACGAATTCGTCGAGGGCTGACCCGAGAGAGGACCTGGTAAGGCGCCCTCTTCCCGTGCTCCGAGGGACCATCGAGCACCGCTCCATCTTCGCCGAAGCGCCCTGGAAGGCAGACCCTCGAAAGGCTGTCGACCCGAGACGGGACCGCTGAGGAGATCGAAGTGAAGCACCCGGACATCGACGCCGTCGAAGTCCATTGCCGTCGACCAGGGTTCGCAGATTTGTGAAACCGCTGGAGGCCCGTCGAAGTTGTGTTGCCCAGCCGTGGGAACCACTTGACGCCGTGCCGCCGACGACCGGAGCCGTCCGCTCCTTTGCCTAAGAACATTCAATCGAAGGACTCTCTCGACCGCAGTGTCGACCGCTTATCCTGCCGGAAAGTCGAGGCCGACCAACGCGCCGAGGAGAAACCTGCCGGTGGGTTTCCCGCCACCCAACGACCTCAAAGACTTGGACGATTCGACGCCCTTGCTGGGTTTCCGTCTCTACAATCTTTGCGGTCCAGAACTATTGTCATCGAGGTGCCCCGCACACCTCCGCCTTGCAGGACGCCGACGTCTCGACGCCGACGAGCACCGCTCGGACGAAGCTGCCGCCTCTCTGACATCGTTCTACCTCGTTTGTCGACCGACGTTCGACGCCCCGTGCCTCCCGCCTGAAAGGGAAGGCATTCAAGAAGGGCCGTCGATTCCCCGTCGCCGAACAGCGAGTCCCTCGACGTTTGTCGACGCCTTCGAGGAGCTCGACTCCACCAGGTACATTGGGGGGGTAAAAACATTATAGGAGAGAATAAGACTTGCAGAGCAATATATGGACTGGGCTTGCGCTATATCTTTCTTTACAGGTTGCCCAGGTGGGGGGATCTCCACACAGAACTGTGCCCAGTGGTCGGGGCCAGTATCCTGCCTATTGCTCAACCATCTTATTTTCTCTCCTCTCTCTATTGTTGGTTTCACTCTATTGGTCTGTGTGACATTGTACAGTATTGTTCATGCACTTCAATGAGATCTAGGGTGGTACCACTTTAGGATTGTAAATATTTGTCATTGTAGATTGTGCCGGAGTACAAAGTGAGTTATCATGATGAATGTACATAACTTTAACTATTGATTATATAAAGACTGTGTTCTAACCAATACAGAGTGTGGATATTCCTTTGTGGGGGCTTGGGGATACACTGTACTTAAGAACCAGCCTGCATCACCTCCTGGGAAGCTAGGCCTTGATTGCTCGACCATTGCTACCGAATAGAGAATCTTGGCTGGGGTCTCCTGTGCCTCTCCTCCACCATATAAGGAGCGGAAGTACAGACACCCCCCACCGGTCGTAGAGGCCCGTCTATCACACTGGTGGCAAGCGGTGGGATGCTTATGGTTTTAAGAATCAGTGTATAGCCGTGCCACTTACAAAGGATATTTGCCCTTTATTGAATTAAGGTTTAGTTGTGTACAAGGTAACTGCATTACAAACAATGGAGTCTATTGCGAATGGCAAATTAACTCGGATGAGCTTGGAGGCTCTCCAGAGTGCTTGTGAAGCTAGGGAGTTAGACTTTGTGGATAAGTCTAGGGCTGAGCTGATAGCTGCCCTGGTGGACTACCAGACTGATAGTGAAACTCTTGATGAGGGGGGAATGCAACCAATGAGGACTCTGCCCCTGGGGTTTCAGCTGAATCTGTTTCTGGGAATGCCGCCATTCCTGCTGCCTCTGTTCCAAACTCCAGCAATTCCTTAGAACTTGAGTTATTAAGGATGAAATTGGCCTTTGAATACCGCAAGTTGGAAATAGATGCTGAGCTTAAGAAAGAGGAATTGGCTCAACAAGTGGAGCTCAAGAATAGGGATCTTGAACTCAAAAATAAGGACCTTGAACTCAAGAGCCAGGACACTGAATGTCAGAGGATCCAGCTAGAGAAAGCTAGAGTGGAGACTTCAGCTAGAACCAGTGAGAGTGTCAGGTCCCCAGCCACCAAGTTTATGAAAGATTTGGTTGGTGTATTTGTGGAGGGTTCGGATATCCTCCAATGGATTGAAGCGTTTGAAATGGCTTGTGAGATTCATGATGTGGATAAAAGAGATTGGGCGAAGTGTTTGTTAAGCAGAGTGCCTCAAACCGGGTATGACTGTATTCTGAAGCTGAGTGTGGAAGAAAGGGGTCAGTACGAGTGTATGAAGTCTGCTTTGATTGCCAAGTTCGGCAAGACACCTACCCAATACCTTAGAAGGTTCAGGGATTTTAAGAAAAAGGAGAATATGTCTTGGGTTGACTGGGTGAGTGCTGCGCACATGAACATGATGGGGTGGATCGATGGATACAAGGTTAAGACTTTTGTTGAATTGTCCCACCTCTTGTTTTTTGAGCATTTCTCTGAAGCCTGTTCACCAGAACTGCGTCAGTATGTGGCTGACCAGAACATTTTGGACCCCTTTAAGCTGGCTAGGTTGGCTGACAAGTGGGTCTCCCACCGGGTGTCCCCTAAGGACTCCAGTGGGAAGGACAAGGATAAGGAGAAGGGGGCCTCTCAGAAAGCTGAGGAGTCCCCCAAGCAGTCACAGTCGGGTAAACCAAAACCTTCCTCTCCTAAGACCCAAAAATCTAGTGGGGATAAGTCATCTGGGGGTGGGAATAAGAGTAGTGGTCCACCTGCTGCAAAGCAGGCTCCCAGTGGTTCCAGTACCGTACCCCGCACTCCTGGCGCTTGTTGGGATTGTGGGGCTCTGGATCACAAAAGGGGTGACCCCAAGTGTAAAGGTAAGGCACTTGGAGTACAGGCTGTCAGCCTGACCTACCCTTACCCCGTGTCTGAGGTGGAGGCCACTGTCCTCCCCTCCTCTGCCGGTATCACATTTGGTGCTCCGGTGGAGATTTCCATAGTGTCCCTTGGGGCCTGGGACCAGTATGCGGAAGTACTGGCGACTATCCCACAGAACACCCGTAGATTTTTGAGAAGTGTCCTCTTGAATGGCCAGCCTTCTACTGGTTTGAGAGACACTGGGGCAAGCATGACAGTGGTGGACAGGACCCTGCTCAGGCCAGAGGACTATGAAGGTGCTCCTCTGCAAACCACCAGGTTAGCTGGTGGGCCTCCCAAATTATCACCTGTATCCTTAGTCACACTCATGATTGGCGACAAGACAGCAAAGCTTCCTGTCCTGGTTCAGGAGAATGTCCCTGCTAACATTTTGTTAGGGAATGATCTAGTAGAGTTGGGGTTGATCTCGGATGGTCTTCCCATGACTGCTGCTGCCGTCACTAGATCACAGGTGACACCGGGTCTGGCTGTGGGTCAGATACCCGAGCCAAGGGCGAGGCCTAAGGCAAGAAGAAGGAAGACCAAGAAGGCCACCTCTGTGGAGGGAGCACCTTCTCTTCCTGCTGTTCCGACAGCACCCATTGGGATCCATGCTCCGGACGGGCTGGGTCCAGTGGAAAACCCAAACTCAACTCCTTTGGGAGAAGAGGCAGAAGACTCTCCTGTGGGAGAGGTTCTCAACCCGGAGGATCATCCCGACCTTCAATGCTTGTTAGCTGAAGGAGGACCCTCCCGGGCGGACTTCTGTAAGGGACAGAGAGATTGCCACTCTCTCGAGGGACTGAGGAAACAGGCCCTGGCCCAGGCACAAGGAGAGGTGCCTAGGAATTTCCGGATTTATTGGGAGGGTGAGCTCCTTGTTAGTGAGCCCACTAAGCCTGAACCTGGTGCCCGCAAGAGGTTGGTGGTACCCCAGGTTTACAGGCCCTTCCTACTGCAGTTGGCGCATGAGGTGCCCTTGGCTGGTCATCTTGGGACCAAGAAGACTAAGCAGAGGCTCTCTGCCCATTTCTACTGGCCACGGATGGGAGTAGAAGTGGAGTCCCACTGCAGGACCTGCCCAACTTGTCAGTTGTCTGGCAAGACTGGAGGCAGTGTCATTGCCCCACTGCAGCCGTTGCCAGTGGTTGGCACCCCATTTGAGAGGGTGGGCATCGACATCGTCGGTCCCCTTGACCCTCCCACTTCAGGTGGACAACGGTTCATCCTGGTCTTGGTAGATCATGCCACCAGGTACCCTGAGGCGATACCCCTTCGGACGGTTACGGCCAAGGTGGTTGCCCGGGCTCTCCTGGGCATTTTCACCCGTGTTGGATTCCCCAAGGAGGTTGTCTCTGACAGAGGATCCAACTTCATGTCGAGTTACATGAAAACCATGTGGAAAGAGTGTGGGGTAACCTACAAGTTCTCCACCTCTTACCACCCCCAGACCAATGGTCTGGTTGAGAGATTTAATAAAACTCTCAAGGGCATGCTAGGGGCTTTGGAAGAACCCCTAAGGAGGAAATGGGATCTCCTTCTGCCATGCCTCCTGTTTGCTTACAGGGAGGTACCTCAAGAGGGTGTTTGAGTTACTCTTTGGACATCCCGTAAGGGGGCCCCTCGCCTTGATCAGAGAAGGCTTGGAAGCCACCCCTCCGGGTCCCGCCAAGCAAGTGGGGGACTATGTGTTAGGCCTCAGACGGAGGATGACACAGATGATGGGTCAAGCAGCAGCAAATCTCAAGGCCAGCCAGGAATTGAACAAGTACTGGCATGACCTTAAAGCCTCGCAAGTGGATTGGACTCCGGGACAGGAAATCCTTGTGATGGAGCCTACCAAGCCTAGGGCTTTGGCAGACAAGTGGACTGGACCCTTCAGGATCATCTCCAAGATGGGCGAAGTCAATTATCTGGTTGACATGGGAGCCCCTGGGGTAGCCCCTCAGCTATTCCATGTCAACAGGCTCAAGCCTTTCCACAGGCGAGCGGAAGTCTCATGTCTCTTGCTAGCTTGTGGGCAAGAAGAGGATGAGAGTGAGCCCCTTCCTGATTTGCTGCATAGCAACCCTCAGGATGGCTCAGTGGAGGGAGTACATCTCTCTCCAGATTTGACAACGGAGCAACAGAGGGCCTGTAGGGCTTTGCTCCAACAGTACGCCTCTCTGTTTTCACTGCAGCCAGGCCTTACACCGTGGTGTAAGCACGAAATTGACACTGGTGACAGTGTGCCTGTCAAAAGCAGGTGCTACCGTATGTCAGATACCGTCAAGAACCACATCCAGGCTGAGGTCGCCAAGATGTTGGATCTGGGTGTTATTGAACCCTCAACCAGTCCCTGGTCCAGTCCAGTGGTCCTTGTCCCCAAGGCAAGTTCCCAGGCGGGTACCAAGGATTGGAGGTTCTGTGTGGACTACCGAGGAGTCAATGCCGTCACCAAGACTGACGCACACCCATTGCCCAGGGCTGATGAGCTCGTGGACACCATAGGTGCTGCCAAGTTTGTGAGCACCTTTGACCTCACTTCAGGCTATTGGCAAATAGCTCTGACGGACCATGCCAAGGAAAAGACGGCCTTCTCAACACCTGAGGGACTCTACCAGTTTAGGGTCATGCCTTTTGGGTTGAAGAATGCCCCTGCCACCTTCCAGAGATTGGTCAATCATGCGCTCAGTGGGCTGGAAGCCTTTTGTGTGGCTTACTTAGACGACATTGCCGTCTACAGTTCCACTTGGGAAGATTATTTGACACATCTGGATAGGGTGTTGCAGGCCTTGAAAAGGGCTAACCTCACTATCAAGGCTACCAAGTGCCAGATAGCTCAGGGGAAAGTTACCTATCTTGGTCATGAGGTAGGAGGGGGTCAAATCCAACCTCTCGCCAGTAAAGTACAGGATGTACAGAACTGGGAGACTCCCACTACTCAAACCCAGGTGAGAGCCTTTTTGGGCCTCACTGGGTACTATCGCAATTCCATGGCAGACTATGGGACCATAGCTGCACCTCTGACAGCTCTAACGTCACCCAAGCAGCCTAGGAAGGTTACTTGGACCGAAGACTGTCAGCGGGCCTTTGATGGCTTGAAAGAAAGTCTGTGTAGGGCACCTGTGTTGAGTGCGCCTGACTACAGCCTACCCTTTATCGTCCAGACGGATGCCTGCGACACCGGAATTGGAGCTGTCTTGTCCCAGTTAGATGACAAAGGGAGAGAACACCCTATCATATTCATCAGTAGACAACTCAAGGGTAGAGAACTTAGGTGGGCTACTGTTGATAAGGAGTGTTTTAGTATAGTTTGGAGCCTTAGGCGTTTTAGACCCTACCTTACGGGGTCTACCTTCAAGGTCCAAACAGATCATAAGCCCCTGAAGTGGCTTATGCAGATGAAGGGTGAGAACCCGAAATTGCTCAGGTGGTCCATTAGCCTGCAAGGGCTAGACTTCACCATAGAGCACAGACCAGGGAAGAGTCACGATAATGCAGATGGCCTTTCCAGAAGGTATGTTGACCGTCTGGATGAGGGTGTCTATCCCGTGGGAGATTAGACACCCTCCACCTCAGTCTGGGGGGGGCGACTGTGATGCTGGAAATGCATCTGAGGGACAGGGCCTCTGAATCCTTGTCCTTTTTCTGTTTTTACCGTGTGTTCTGTTATGTTTTCTGCCCCGGAGTCCATGTGGGACTCCTGGCAGTGCAGCTCTCTCTTTTGGTTTGGTGAACAGACCCATGGGATACCCTTATGGCACCCATGGGTAGGGGTACAACCCTGTTCCCCTAGTGTATGTTTTTGGGCACCTGTGGGTGGCCCCAGAGCAGGGTATGGGCTGGTGGCAGCTCCGCGCTGAATATGACAGGTGCTCCGGGTGTCCTCCATTTTGGGATACCCAGGCCCTGCCATTGGGATCTGTTGATTCCTGATAGGAAACAAGATGGCCCCTGTGGCCTCTTGCTTTCTATTGCCTGTTATCTTGTTTTCCCAAAGTCCTGGGAAGCCCTGTCTCTGTCCCTTCCCCCTGACTGGCTGTTGGGTGGAAGTTCCATGTTTGGTATTGTTGTGAAGGCCCAGCTAGACTGACTGGAGCCTTCCCAGTGACTGTATGTTGTGGGTACCTCCTGTGGGTGGGACCTGGGTGAATGGAGTGTGTGACCAATATACACTTCTTGTTGTGGTTGTCTGGTTTCTGGCATGAGAGACAAAGACTGAGACAGCCCTGCCCGAAACTGGCCTGAATGCAGTGTGTAGTGTTGAATGGCTGGGTACTTGTCCCAATCCACATTCCCTGTTGTGAGTGTCTGGAAGGGAGGAGTGTGGACTGAATGCACTGTGTGCCTGATTGGCTGACTGACTGCATGAATGCCCTGCAGTATGATTGGCTGCTGAGTGTGTGCCAGCAGCGTGGATGAGAGAGAGGATAGTATATCTGAGGACCTCTCACCACTGGAAAAGTGTTCAGAAGGAACCATTGGCTCAAAAGCGACCATTGTGCTCCTACAGCAGCCAGGGAGCTGAGTCTCCACTCTACGAGTAACTGGAACTGCTGATCCTCGACGTCCAGCTGGAAGAAGAAGACTTGCTGTGGCATTTGCTTCGACCGATCCGAAGGCTGATGAATTCGTCGAGGGCTGACCCGAGAGAGGACCTGGTAAGGCGCCCTCTTCCCGTGCTCCGAGGGACCATCGAGCACCGCTCCATCTTCGCCGAAGCGCCCTGGAAGGCAGACCCTCGAAAGGCTGTCGACCCGAGACGGGACCGCTGAGGAGATCGAAGTGAAGCACCCGGACATCGACGCCGTCGAAGTCCATTGCCGTCGACCAGGGTTCGCAGGTTTGTGAAACCGCTGGAGGCCCGTCGAAGTTGTGTTGCCCAGCCGTGGGAACCACTTGACGCCGTGCTGCCGACGACCGGAGCCGTCCGCTCCTTTGCCTAAGAACATTCAATCGAAGGACTCTCTCGACCGCAGCGTCGACCGCTTATCCTGCCGGAAAGTCGAGGCCGACCAACGCGCCGAGGAGAAACCTGCCGGTGGGTTTCCCGCCACCCAACGACCTCAAAGACTTGGACGATTCGACGCCCTTGCTGGGTTTCCGTCTCTACAATCTTTGCGGTCCAGAACTATTGTCATCGAGGTGCCCCGCACACCTCCACCTTGCAGGACGCCGACGTCTCGACGCCGACGAGCACCGCTCGGACGAAGCTGCCGCCTCTCCGACATCGTTCTACCTCATTTGTCGACGGACGTTCGACGCCCCGTGCCTCCCGCCTGAAAGGGAAGGCATTCAAGAAGGGCCGTCGATTCCCCGTCGCCGAACAGCGAGTCCCTCGACGTTTGTCGACGCCTTCGAGGAGCTCGACTCCACCAGGTACATTGGGGGGGTAAAAACATTATAGGAGAGAATAAGACTTGCAGAGCAATATATGGACTGGGCTTGCGCTATATCTTTCTTTACAGGTTGCCCAGGTGGGGGGATCTCCACACAGAACTGTGCCCAGTGGTCGGGGCCAGTATCCTGCCTATTGCTCAACCATCTTATTTTCTCTCCTCTCTCTATTGTTGGTTTCACTCTATTGGTCTGTGTGACATTGTACAGTATTGTTCATGCACTTCAATGAGATCTAGGGTGGTACCACTTTAGGATTGTAAATATTTGTCATTGTAGATTGTGCCGGAGTACAAAGTGAGTTATCATGATGAATGTACATAACTTTAACTATTGATTATATAAAGACTGTGTTCTAACCAATACAGAGTGTGGATATTCCTTTGTGGGGGCTTGGGGATACACTGTACTTAAGAACCAGCCTGCATCACCTCCTGGGAAGCTAGGCCTTGATTGCTCGACCATTGCTACCGAATAGAGAATCTTGGCTGGGGTCTCCTGTGCCTCTCCTCCACCATATAAGGAGCGGAAGTACAGACACCCCCCACCGGTCGTAGAGGCCCGTCTCTCACACTGGATCAGGTCCTCCACCTCCCCCAGCCTCTGCTCCGCCTCTATCACTCTCTGGTCTATGTGTACAAGTTTCGTAATGAGTTCCGTCATACCGTCATACCGGAGCGGAATTCCGCTTTAATGTCCTTCATAACCGCCCTTCATGTCCTCTCTGGTGGCCAGCTGTCTGGATCTCCGTGGTATGGTTTGTTGGAACGGGTTTGTCGACCCCCGATTTATTTTTTAAAACATTTATTTTCCCTCCCTATCACTAGTAAGTAGCATGGTGGAGATGTCCCCACTTTCGGGGTTTTGAGCTGCTTGGACATGGTGCTGGACTTTCCGCTGTACGATTCGGGACCTCGGGTATAGTAGAAGGTCCCCACCTAATGCCACTCGGGTCCAAGAGAGGTCTGCTTCGGTGGGTGTTCGCACTCCTGTACTCCAAATACTGAGGGGCCCACCAGGCTGCGTTAGTGGTACCCCTGTCGGGTTATCCAGAAAATGGTGATATGGGGGTGAGGGTAAGGCCCCTCAGGAAGTTCCGGCTAGCTGGCTCTGTAGCTAGGAAGGCGAGCCCGAACTCCAGGGAGATGGCAGCGTTCGAGGGCTTAGTACTTGACAAAGGAGCTGCAGTAGGTTCACCTTGGAGAGTTGTGTTGGTGTGTCTCCAGCTGGAAGTGCTTCTGACGACCAGCCTTGCCCACGAGAGGTGCTAGTAGCACAACTTAATTTCCACCGTGATCTCACAGCTGTTCTGTTCCGCAGGGGTCTACGGGTCCCTCTCGCTATTCTGCCCATCCAAACGGCAGCTTCAGCTCCACATCCCGTGGATGGTGCTCCACCACTGTTGCCTCCAGTTCACTGTCTGGGGTAGCATGAGAACCGTATTGTAGAGGGAGAGGTGCTGCTCGTAGCCATCAAAAGAGGACTGCGTCCTCAATCTCCCAGACGGATCGGGACGATGTAGTGCAACTTAGGATTGCCTGCCCCCCCACCCCCACAGGGCTCCAAGGTGGTCAGAGCCCTCGGTCTGTGGGATTACATCTCCCCACCTGGGGGTGGCCCGATACCAGAGTCTCACCTCTCTCCTGAGAATCCTGCGGATGATGCGGCTGGGCTCTGCGTTATTTCTCTAGCTGCTGCAGGGATCTCCGCTGCGTTGGGTCCTCGCCAAAGCCAACGGCGTGGCGTGTCTGCTCCGACCCTTCTTGGTGGGGATCTCCTGCATCAGATCAGGCTGATCTGCCCCCGGGTGCCAGGTACGCTGCAGCGGGGAGATCTGGGGAAGGATTGGTCGCCCAGGCGGTGGGTTCATCCGCCACTCCGTTCAGGCACCTACGTATCTCCGGGCTGCCCATGGGCTGTACCTTCCCCCATCATCTTTGCATCAGGCCACCATCTTGACGCTCTGAGGCCGAGGTCGTCTCGAGCTCACCCACTGATTTCATGTCACTGCAGGGTTCAGCAGTCCGCTTATCAAACGCAGCACAACATCCAACGACTACATCTGCTCTTTCTGGGCTCCATATGTCGTGGAAAAAATCTTATTATTTTTTTTTTTTAAAACTTGATTTATATTTTCGGAAAATACGGATTACAATACAGAACTTGATCTGCCCAACTGCGGGTCAGACAACTTGCACCAGTTCAGTCCACGACTTCCCGACCCCACCCCACCTGCCCTCTGACTGCGAGTAGTCTGTTTTCTTCTCCTGTGCTCGCCACTGTTCTCCTTTTATTATTTCTGCCTTTTGCACCAATTTGTTATTTTCCACAGCTTGCTGATTGACTTGGGGACGAGGGGGATGAGGAGTCTCCTTTCCTGGAGATCAGGTATGCTACATAGGGCCCCCAAATGTCCGGGGGGTGTGCGTGCAGAGGCAGTGTTTTAATAAACTCAGATTCCACCTCTTGGCAATAGAGTATGGCTTTCCGCCATTTTGCAATTGTAGGAACTGGGCCTTGACCCCAGGACATGGCTATTCTCCTGCGTGCTAGTAAAAGTAATACATTTGCTAGTTTCCTTATTGCAGGTTCAAATGTTTTGTCATACCAAGTAGCGCTATTGTGGGGATGGGTTTTAGTTCCTCACAAATGATTGTTTCTGTCTCTTGGAGGATAGCGCCGGGCAGCTCCAGGCAAGGTGATGGAAGTTGCCCGCTGGCATTCCACATCTCTCACATTTCGCCTCTGACTATGGTCTGTGTATGCAGCTTTTAGCCGGGTTGTAATATGTTTGGTGCAAGTAATCGAAATGGATAAGTTTTTAAAGCGCAAATTCAATGCGACTTTTTGAATCTGATTAAGTATGTATACCCATTCTTCATCTGGGATGGTAGCCTGCAACGCTTTTTCCTACCTCCCTTTTGTGCGAGCATTTTCTGGTGCCGTATCGGTTAGGAGGTATCTGTATATTGATGACACCAATCTGCCTCCCCCCTGTGCCTGGATCACATCATGGAGCAGCTGCCACATTGGTGGTTGTTGTGGGAATGAGGGGAAGAGAGACTGGATCATAACCTAAAGTATATGAATATGTCTAGAGAGGAGGTACTCCCTCGCTCCTTAGCTTGCTGTGGTGTCATGAATGTTTCCTCAACGAATAGGTCACCAAGCTAGTGGATGTGTACTTATCAGCCCATTGGAGGAAGACCCTTTCAGCTGTGAGGGGTATTCCCGGTATAAATCTAATGGGTAGAAGAGGGGAGTATCTGGTTATTACCCCATATTTTTGGGCGATTCTTTTCCAGATTGCATATGTGGACATTACCACATTTAATGTTGTGTGTGGTACTGGTTGTTGACTAATGATGACCGCTCTTAATAGATTAGGTGATGCCAGGGCACTTTCTATTTGAACGTGTGGTCTGATGAAATGGGTGGAGTACCAGTAGCTCCGAAAATGCGCCTGTACGGCCCAGTAATATCGTTCCAGATCGGGGAGCGCGAGCCCACCTCTTGCCAGCGGCAGTATGAGTGTCGTGTAGGCCACCCTCGCCGGTTTACCAGCCCAGATCAATTCTAGTGTGAGGCTTTTTAGTTTCCCTAGGTAAAGGCGTGGGAGTAAAATTGGTATGTTGGTAAACAGGTAGAGAAGTTTAGGCAGGATTACCATCTTGACCAATGACGCTCTTCCCCCAGAGCATCAGTGGTAGTGACTTCCATCCATTTACCTTCTCCTGGAGTGATCTCAATGCTGTTTCATAATTGTCTTGGAAAATGTCTCGGTGGCTCAGGGAGAGAAGAATCCTGAGGTACCGCACTTGGGTGCACTCCCATTTGAAGTTATAGTCATCTGCACATTTTCTGGTACTAGGGGTTAGATGATCGACTTATAGTGGTTAATTTTCAGGCCTGAGACTGTGCTGAATTTAATTATCTCATGCATTATGGGGTTTAAGTTTTCATTAGGATTTCGGAAGACTAGTACTACATCGTCGGCGTAGAGAGAGATAATCAGTTTATGGGGCCCCATGGAAAGACCTCTGTGGAGGTGCCGTGACCGTAGGCCTGAGGCTAGAGGTTCCATCACCAGCGCAATTATTAGCGCTGATAGTTGGCAGCCCTACCTGGTCCCGCGCTGGAGATTGACTTATGTGGATTTCGTTGTGCCAAGGATAATCGTTGATTGAGGTTTATTATATAGTAGCGCTACTAGTTTGATAAACTGGTTCCCTAATCCGAGTTGACGGAGTACCGCAACCATGAAGGGCCACTCGACCGAGTCGAAGGCCTTTTCTGCGTTGAGGAGGACTCCGACCGCTTGGTGTGTGGGAACAATCGCCCCCATGGCGACAAACATTCTTCTTATGCCGAATGTCGTGTTACGGCCGGGTTTAAAGCCCGCCTGGTCAGCGAGTACCAGTGCCGGCATCAGGGGGATTAGTCTGTTGGATAGGATTTTGGCCAGTATCTTGTTGTCTAAGTTTATTAAGGAAATCGGTCTATAGGATCTGCATTCCTCTGGAGGTTTGTCTTTTTTATGCAGGAGAATTACGTTGGCTTCCCTTAGGGTTTGAGGGAGAATGCCTGACTCTAATGCTTCCTCGTAGACTTTCAGAAAGAGGGGAGATACTAAAGAAGCGAATGCTTTACAGAATTCACCAATGAAGCCGTCGGGCCCAGGGATTTGCTATTGGGCAAGCTCTTTATTGCTTCTAGGATCTCTTCTAGAGTAATGGGGTCATTTAGGGGTTTGCGAAGTTCTCTCTAACCAGTACAATTCCTTGTCTGCTAGGTAGTTGTGTAAAAGCTCAGAGTCTCTTGAGTGTTTTGCACTGTAGAGGTCTTGGTAGAAGGCATGGAAAACTTCAACTATTTCTTCTTCCGTGTGGACTAGCGTACCTTGCGGGGAGCGGATTCTCTCCACCAGGGTGGGCTTTCTGTCAGCGGCGATTAGACGGGCCAGAAGAGCTCCAGGATGTTGTCCCTCGCCATATTGACGTATCTGGTGGCTGCGTCACAGGAATTCAGTTCTCGTCCAGCTGTGTTTCGGAATTTGAGTAATTCTTCCTTGAGTTCCGCTTGGATGTGTTTGATTTGTAGTGGTGTACTGTAATTCCAAAGTTTTCAGGCGTTCTTCACTGGTAGCTAGTTCGTATCGTATTGTTTTTAGAATTCCATTTTCTTTGGCAATGCATACTCCTCTTATGTAGCACTTTAATGTTTCCCACAACGTTCCCGCTGACGAAACTGAATCGTGATTGAGACCCAAAAAGGATGTGATCTCCTCTCGTAGCTCAGTTGTGAATACCTGGTCTGTTAGTGCTCCGGGTTTAAAGCGCCAGTGTGGTGCTCGCTCTTGGTTTGGTATTGGGGAGATTACACTCAAGCGTCACAGTTGCGTGATCTGAGAAGGTTTTGGGGAGGATTTGGCATTTACCCCATTGGAATATACTTTGTGCGGAGACAAGGAGGTAGTCTATGCGTGAGCTTGTATGGTGAATTTCTGAATGAAAGGTGTACTCTCGATTCTCTCAATTTCCGTGTCTTCATATGTCAACTAGGTTGTATGCTCTGCATATCTCTTGCACTTCAAGACTGGCCTTAGACGTGTGGGTTGTGGTCACCTGTGATTTGTCCTTTCTTGGGGTCTAGGTGAGTGTCAAGGTCTATGCCCCATATTATGGTTGCTGTGTCCATCTGCGTGAGATGTGAAAGCACCCAGTCGAAGTTATTTGCTCCGTCCACGTTAGACCCGTATGAATTTACAAATGCGATCTCCCTTCCGGCTATCACCCACTGCAACAGGTGGGCTCTGCCCTCAGTGTCTTTTTCCACTTTTATTAAGCGGAAGCCGGCCTTAGGGTTGATGAGAGTTACCACTCCTCTAGCATACGATGAATAGGAGGAGAACTCGCGGTGACAGCCCCAGTTTCGAGCCCAGAGGTGTTCTTTGTGTGGGATCAAATGAGTCTCCTGTATCATAGCCATGTCGACATTGTGGCGCTTGAGGTACTGCAGAATCTTTCTTGTTTCGGGTGGAATGTTACCTCCTTTGATATTCCACGTTGCTACCTTGAATTGAACGGGTGAGTTTCTTGTTCACAACGTTTGGGCTGGGTTCAGACTCTTAGTGTTCTGTAGTGGTATAGCGGTCTATCCGGAGGCATAGTTGCGCTTGTTTAGCTTAGACTCTGTGAGTGGAGGGACGAGGTGGTGTGGAAGCAGGGCTGGTTGGTGCCTAACCATAACAACTCCAGTGAACAGTACCTTACACGGACAACCCCCAACTCGTCCGTTCGGTCTCCCCCAAAATAAAGCTAATTCTGCTGCGCAGAATGCTATCTCGGTCTCTGTAATTCAGCAACTTCGCTATAATTGGGCGAGGGGGTGCTCCTGGAATGGGTTTAGTGGTCGGAATCCTGTGTGCCCTCTCTATGACGAATAGTTGTGAGAGAGCAGCGTCGCCGAAGAGGTCTTTGAACATTTTTTCTACGTGGTCCTCCATCTTGTTGTGTGTTGGTTGTTCCCCGACTCCGACCACTCTTATATTGTTTCATCGAGAGCGTCCTTCTAAATCTTCATTCTTGGCCATGACTGCTTTTATTTGGCCTTCTAATGTTGATACTCTGAGTTATTGATGCTGCGCCATCGTCCAGGTCCGAGACTCTCTGTTCGACGTTGTCTAATCTGTCTTTGTGTTTGTCTAGGCGATGTTGGAGTAAGTCTACCTTGGATGATAGTGTGTCGCTCTTGCTGCCCAGGTTCCCGATCCCTGCTTTTAGGTCCATTAGGATCTCACAGATGTCCATCTGCTGTGGGTGCTCGTCTTCCAAGCCCTCATGGTTTTGTGGGGAATCTGGGCAGTTTTCTTGTATTGGGGTTTTAGATGCGGGCCCTGAGTCGAAGTTGAGTTTCCCCTGCGATTTGTTGGATTTGCCCATTTTGTTGCTCGCCAAGGGGCCTCTTAACGTGGGCGGATGTAGGGGACTGCCGTGGATCAGGCCTGGTCTGAGCGTGCTGGTGAGCCTTGTTCCGGTAGGGGGGGGACCCTGCATAGACGGGTCTCTTAGTATTTCTAAGTAGTTTCAGAGAACCCGTTGGCAGCGCGGTTCTGGCGGATGGTCTAGGGGTGAGTACCGTTGGTAGCCGTGCTGTGAGGGGAGGTGCCCGCGCTGTGGCGCCGTCCAGTGTTGACCCCGGGGCTGGGGCGCGCTTTGGTTTTCCTCCGTGAGGTTCTGGGCTGCGCACAAAGGGGATCCTGTCCCTGCGTGCTGGTGGGAGGGACCGGTCAGGCTGTTCTGTGTTGGCGCTTTTGAGGTTAGGGTTTCCGGCTTTCAGTAGCCGCTGTTGCTTGTATCATTGGCGCTCTGCGCGGCGGGAGAGTCCGGGTTCCATCAGGTGCCTGGCTCTGAGGGATCAGCTGACGGTTTGTTTATGGCCAGCGTTGTTGATGTAGCTGACCCCAGGTTCCAAGGCCCGCACCCGTATAGAAGTGTTCTCGGAGAGGGGTGCCCTTCCCCTCTCTGTGCTTGGGCGGGGAGGGGAGGTTCTTTGTGCCACGGCGCTCCGCTCCCCTTCCCTCCGTTATGTTTTCTGTCAGTTCTGGCCAGGGAGCATGGGTAGGGGGAGCAGGACGCTGCGGGGAGGCCGCTTGCACTCAGTTTCCTCCCGTGGGTCGGCCACGTGCCGTTGGGTCCAATCTCCCTGCCTCCTGGTACACGTTCTGTGCTCCCCTCTGCCCCGCAGCCGCACCCCTCACCTTTCAGATGCGGCTCCGGTTGGGGCCAGCTGTCACGACCTGGACCGGCGCTCTCCCCTCCACAGCTCCGCCGCCGCAGTTTCCGGGTGTTTCTCACCTGCTCAGTTAGATGACGCTGTGGAGGCGTGAGCCCCTCCCACCGTGCCCCTCTCGTTCGTGGGGCTTGCGGCTGACACTGGGTTGCGGTTGTGCCACCTACGGGCTGGGACCCGGCTGGGTGTTGTTCCGCACTCTTGGGGATCAGTCAAGGCCTCAAGGGCACGGCCCGTTTCGAGAGCACCCCGTGTCGCGACCTCGGTGTCTGGGGTCCCCTGGGACGAATTCCTCCCAGATTTTGGGCACAGCGGTTGCAGCGTTCTTTGAGGGATTTTTGTCTGTGTGTTGGAGACGACACGGTATCAGGATTGCAGCGATTGCTCAGGATTGATAAGGATTCACTTGGGAGCTCACAGAGGAGCAGCCATCTTGGTTGGCCCTCTAGCACCCCCTTAAACAATCTTATTTATGAAAAGCTATGGTCAACACTCAGAGGCCATCGGCAGAGCTGCCACATCGGTGGCGCTGCTGGCCATGCACCCTAACGGAATTTTCTTTTGACAAAGTGGAAGTGACAAGAACTGAATTGGAACTTTGGTTCATATTATTATTTGTGCGAACCTTGCCAGAGTAAAGTATCCATACACAATTAATAAAATAATGTCCAAATTGGTATTTCTGCAGGGCCCCGAATAAATACCTCCACGACAATGAATAAAAATCTTTTTCAGCATCAAGAGAAGCTAGTGGGGACACATCTGTTTTTTTAAAGTTTAGTACGGGGATCAGGATCATTGCTGCTCGATCCTGCGTGGTCCTCGCACACACGGTAGTGTGCTGTCAGAGATCTGACTTCCTCTTGGAGCATCTGTGCAGCCTGGCACTCTCTGGTAGGTGAAACACTCCCCCCGACCTGCTTGTGTGTGTGTGTTTTATTTATTTATTTTCATTTCGTTTTTCTGACTCCAATCCCGTCGTCCATTCCCGTTTCCCTCTCCCCTTCCTCACGCCTCCCAAACCTCCCATTGGCCCGTAGGCCCTGCTCACATCACCTGCAGTGGTCTGTGACCCCATTGCAGCTCTATCCTGCATGGTCCTCGCACACACGGTAGTGTGCTGCCAGAGATCTGACTTCCTCTTGGAGCCTCTGTGCATCCCGGCACCCTCTGGTAGATGAAAGTCTCCCCCCGACCCTCTTCTGTGTGTGCTTGTGTTATTTATTTATTTATTTTCGTTTAGTTTTTCTGACTCCAATCCCGTCGTCCATTCCGCTCTCCCCTTCCTCCCATCTCCCAACCCTCCCAGCACTTCCCATTGGTCCGTTTAACCCTCTTAAGGAGCCGATCCTGGGCAGCCCTCTGCCCGGCAGCCCCTTGTGGCTAAGAGCCTAAAGGCAATTGGCGGCTCCAACTGATACAGCTCCAGCCAGTGTCTTCAGGTGTCCGCAGGGGAAGCCAGTGGCCAGCTGTCAACCAGCAGTGACTAAGGCAGTTAGGAGTTTCCCGGATTAGGTTTGGAACCTCACTCTTCCCTGGAAACCTGACCATATGGCATACTCCCAAACTTAAGTGTGTTTTCTCCAGTTTCTAAAATTGCATTGTGAAACCTAGGCCTTTTTCCCCACTATTCAGAACTCTCAAACTTGGGTGTGTTTTGCCCAGTTTTAAAATTGCATTGTGAACCCTAGGCCTTTTTTCCCCACTATTCAGGACTCTCAAACTTAAGTGTGTTTTTCTCCTGTTTTAAAATTGCAGTGTGAAATTAGTGCCATTCTGTGGCTTTGCCTCCCAGCAAACGCACTCTTCTAGCAAACCTTTCTACCACTACCTAAGCGCCTGTCGTTTTGTCCTATTGTCTACTTGTCTCGTCTGCTGCACCATGCCCTTTGTCCTTCCCTAGTGTTCTTAACCTTCCCCTTCCCACTCCCTTCCTCTTCTCTCCTCTCCCCACCTACTCTATGGTGCTCTGTCTCTCCTATCTTTTCTAACTGCTTCTCTATTGACTATCCTGCTCTCCTCACTAAATCTGGTAAGAAGAAGTTTAAAAAGGACATCTTGGTCTCTAACCCAGGCCTCCCTATCACTGACACCTATACCAGTACCTCCTCCAGGCAAACCTTCACCAACATCTTCTTTGTCGTTCCCTCGCCAGACCTATGGACTCTACATATGGTCTCTGTGCTCACGCCCTTCTCTTCCTCTCCCATTAATGGTGGCACTCGGTGGGAAGCCCTCCTGGCCTCCTTCCACTCCTCTAAGGTCACTAATAATGTTTATTTGAACGGTACTGTCTTGGTCCAAGGCCCTCAAGCCAACCATCTCCTCTTTGATAGACGCTTCCCACGCCTCATCAATTTCTTTTCTTCTCCTGCTGTCCCCTCTCTCCCCTCCACGGCTTCTTTGCCTCCCCCGGCTGTCTCCTCCTTGGCTACCTTGCCCTCTCCTCCTTCCTCTTCTGCCCCCCCTTGGACTTATTCTACACCTCCGCAGGGCGTACCTCTGATTTGTACCCCTCCCCGAAAGTCTTTTAAGGACGGCAACCTTCTCCATATATCCACCCTAAACATTTGCTCCGCTGTCACACTCCTCTGACATCTGCCACCTCCTGGAGGAACTTGAGCTGAATGTAGTCGGTCTCACTGAGACATGGTTCACAGCCAGCTCTGTCACCAACTTTGACACTCTCCTCCCTGATGGCTACAAGATCCTCTCCACGCCCAGGTCCAACCGTCCCGGTGGGGGTGTAGCCTTGATCATCCCTGAGTGGATTCTTGCCTCTGTCATTCCTACGCAGGCCTACTCCTCTTTCGAATGCCTCGTCTGCAGGCTCGCTCTCTCTCTCCTCTCTCCTAGCCATTCCCTTTCTGTGGCTACCATCTATCGGCCACCTGGTCAGATCCCCCTCCTTCCTCTCTGAGTGGGCGGACCTCTCCTCTTCCCTCCTGGTCTCAACCACTCAACTCCTCCTTCTTGGAGACTTCAACATCCACCTGGATGCTTCCTGTACTTCCACTGTACTCTTTTGTGACCTTTGCAACTCTCTCTCACTCTCTATTCTCCCTTCTGGCCTGACTCACTCTGCAGGGCGCACTCTGGATGTTCTGATCTCTTCAGACCTTCCCCTTTCTCCCCCCCCTGACCACTCCTCTCTCCTGGAGTGACCGCTTTCTCCTTTCCTCCCATCTCACCCTCTCTACCCCTCAGGCCAAGGCAACCCCAGCACTGCCACCTACTTTCTCGGTTATCCGACCCATGAAGCATGTGTCAGTTGAAGCTTTCGCCGCCACTTTCTCACCTCCCCCGCTACCGCACTCGCTGACTCACACCCTGAGACAGCCCTTTCCATGCTTCACTCTGCTATATCTGGTACTCTGGATGTTCTTGCCCCTGTCATGAGGATCCGATTGAAGCACAAAGCCAAGTGCAACTCCTGGTACGACTCAGACCTCATCACCCTTAAACGCAAGTGCAGGGTGGCTGAGAGGAAATGGCGTGCTTCTTGTACATCCTCTGACAAACTGACTGGCCTGCCATCTGCTCCGAAGGCAATACCGGCTCTCTGTCCGCACCAAGAAGAGAGCTCTCATCCAAGCCCGCATCTCTGGGGCATCTAACAACTCGGCCAGACTCTTTAAAATCTGCAAGGAGCTGGCCAATCCTGCTGAAGTCTCTACCTCTCCTGTCCCCTCCCAGGCCCACCGCACGGCCCTAGCTTCTCATTTCATCTCTAAAACTCAGGAAATCCTGTCATCTCTCTGTTCCTCTCCTCCTCCTCCTCCTCCTCCATCTACTCCCTGCTCTTCCTCTGGCACTTCTTCGGCCACCTCTCCTTCCTCTTTCTCTGCCTTTCCCCTTTTCTCCTCTGAAGAGGTTTCTAGACAAGTCTGATCTATGAAAGTCTCATCAAAACAGGATCACCCCAGCTCCTCCAAAAACACATTGACACTGTGGCTCCTGCTCTGGCTGACTTCTGCAACCACTCTTTAACCACTGGAGTCTTCCTCGCCCTCCTGAAGCACTCCCTTGTGCACCCTCTTCATAAGAAACCCTCTCCCGACCCTTCCTGTCCGGCTGCCTATCGCCCAATCTCCCTCAGTCCTTTCTTGGGCAAACTCCTGGAAAAACTGGCCATCACCCAGCTTAATCTTCAATCTGAATCTGTTGGCTATTTCCATGACCATTAGTCTGGCTTCAGAGCTGCCAGAAGCACGGAAACTGCTCTCATGAACATCCGTGAAGACCTGCTCTCCAACCTTGATTCCAACACCCCCTCTGTCCTTATCTTCCTCAATCTCTCTTTGTAGAAATGTAAATGCAACTATGCCGTCTGATTATATATTGGCCTAAGCCACTCGTATCACTTTCGCATCATGAAACAATGTCACAACATGTGAACCTGAAATCATTGCTTGAGAAGCCATTTTGTGTAAGGAGGCCATTTTGAGTTTTTGTTCTTCTCTCTGCTCATTGCATATATATAGTCTGGTTTTCAGCTTGAGCACAGTAACCGACCGCTGCTTGAACTTTGAGTTGCTTACATAGTTGGGAATGCCAAGTTGCCACATGATTTGTTTTGTCTTATAATGAGAGAACCTTTAAACTGAACATAAGCACGAGCAATCTGGAAACCCAGGTACCGTTCTGTCTAGTTAGGCCATTATAGCAGGCAGCTAGAAAGAATTATACATGGCTGTATGTGCTCCCTCGCGGGAGTTATTAATTTCTGCTTCAGAACTGTCTGACCTTAGCACAGAGAGATAACATTGGCTGGTAAGACAAGGAATGGCACCTCGTTATAGAGAACATGATAATGTTTTCCTCCATCCAGATGCACCCGGTTCTCAGATAGTAAATTGTCTTGGCACCGGCAGCAAGAGTGTAGAATGTTTTAATGTAATGAATTACGCATTAACCCCTTGAACCCTAGCCTGATGATGTCTGAACAAAGGGGGCCAGGCAATGCCTTCTAATGCTGTGAAGTTCGCTATATATGTGCCTGTTATACTTGCGTTCACTCTCTCTCTTCTCACGGTGTCCGCCTTACACATCGTGGGGCGCTGCGATCCATTTGATCAAACGCTATTATTGAATAAATATATTTGACTTTGGATCCTCGTGACTGGCGAGTCATTAGTATATGGTTGGATGCCTTAATTCCGGTCTTTGTTCTGTCAAGGACTCTCCCAGGTCCAACTTGGGTCCTTCCTCTCCTCTATCTCTTTATCTACCTGTGGTGTTGCTGATGGGTCTGACCTCTCTCCCTGGCTGTTCAACCAATACCTGGCACTTATTGCCCACCGCCTAGCCACTCTCTGCCCCAACTCTGACACTCAGCTCATTTTCAGGCTCCCTTCAACCACCCCCTCTCCTTCTCTCATCTGTGACTGTCCACCATCCAGGAGTGGTGTGCCACCAATGATCTCTGCCTTAATGCCAGTAAGACCGAGATTCTCCTCATCGGCACACCTGCTTTCCTGTCACTCTCTGGCCGGCCTCTCTTGGCCCTCTTCCTGCTCCCACCTGTGAGGCTAAAAACCTTGGCGTCATCTTCGACTCCACACTTTCCTTCTCTCCTCACATCTCCAACGTCTCTAAGAAGTCACACTACCAGCTGCACATCCTCAGAGGTATTCTTCCTTTCCTCTCTTTCCCCAGAAGCTCACTGTCTCCAGAGCTCTGGTTCTCTCTAGGCTGGACTACTGTAACAGCTTCTTTCTAAATCTGCCTGCCTCTACTCTGTGCCCCCTGCAACTCATCCAAAACGGGACTGCAAGACTTGTCCTTGGCCTCAAGTCCAGGGATCGTATCTCTCGAGGACTGAAATTTCTGCAATGGCTCCCAGTGGCGGCAAGGATTAAGTTAAAAACCCTCTGCATTGTCCACAAGGCCTTCTGGGGCCTGGGACCTCAATACCTTGAACTCTCTCTTCCTAAATATCTTCCTTCCCGAGCTCTTCGCTCATCCGCCTCCAACTCACTCAGGGTTAGCCGCTTCTCCAAGCAGCGAGTTGGTGGTAGATCTCTTTCTTCTGCCGGGGCCTCCCTCTGGAACAGTGTCCCTGCCTCTCTGAAACTCGAGGAGAACCATCTCTGGTTCCATAAGCACCTCAAGACCTTCCTCTTTGCTTCTGCTTTCTCTCCTCCTCTCCCCTGCTGATCTCCTGGCTGAATCTGAAACTGCACTGGTTACCTGGCCACCCTCTGATCTCAGGCCCAGGTCCCTCCCCGCCAGTTTCACACCTGCACTGCCCCCCTGGCAACCATGCACACTGGAACAGTTTATGTATCCCTACAGCCCCTACTAGCACTTGACACATGATGTCTGCACTTACCCTTGCACTTTCCACCTGCTGGCTGCACTTTTTATTTGTCTTTATTTTACTGTCATCCTATGTACTGCACTGCCCCCTCCCCTTACCCCGGCACTTCCCCTCCCCTGCACTTGCGTGATCTCAATGTCACCTGACCTAGTAGGATCGCTGTCTGTCTTCCCTATGTTTCCCCTCCCTTGCCTCGTCTCGCCTTGAAACACTAGTGTATAGACGCGTTATAAATGCCATATCATATCATATGCACTTTGTTTTTCCTAGCATGTTGATTTTCATCTGAAATCTTTTTTTTATTAAAATTTGTTTATTGATAAAGTAGTTACAGCATCCAACAATATACTTAATCACAAGTGCACATATTTTCACTGTACAACTGCTCTCTCTAGGCGTCACATATTTCTTCAACATATTCTCTGGTGTGAGGGTACCCAACATGTCTTTGTAATCTGAAATCTTGATATAACTCTTGGCTATAAAGTGAGGCGGTCAGCCTGTGTACCTGATACCAGTCAGAAATTTGTAGACTATGAGTAATTTTCAGAAGCTTAAACAATCCTACATTTGCATATTGATGGAACTGTAATAACGCTATTTCCAAATTTTCCGGAAACTAAGTAGGGTAAATGAAGCAGGGGGTGGAATGTGAGCGATGTTTGACTTGAAGAAGAGGAGATGGTTGGATGTTTGTTTGCTCCATTACCTTTTTGTGCCTGATATCAATAATATATATCCTCATGAAACGAAAGTATTCTAGTTTTGGGTAGACCGCAAACTTCTGCAGGTTGATCTGGGGCCAAAATATTCAGCTCTGTGAGTTTAGATGTTTTGATTATCTTCTATAGTTATCCACGTTTTAATATGTACACGTTGTGCAACTATGTGATGGATCCATCAATCTGAGAGTGTAAGTCTCCTTTTGCTTTCATGGCTTTTATTATTGATCCTTTCAATTGTGCCTATTTATTATGACAGATGAACTTTGAAAATGACTTATTGCCTCTAGTAGATTGGATCATCTGGCTAAAGTATAATTCACGCTTTATTAGCATTCATACGTCAATATCAACCTACAGGTATGGCAATGTGTTAATAGAAAACAAAATTGAGATGTATCTAGATATCCATACGCCCAAATATTTAAACTACTGTTTAATTCAATTGGCACTATCAGTCTTAATAGGTAGCCTTTCTGATTGCTCTAAATTCACCCTAAACCCAAATAGGTCACCATATATTGTCATGACCTTCAAGATGAGGGAAAAGGTTTGGTTTCATTATATACTGAAGAATATCTGCATATAGAGAATTCTTTTTTCAATTCCTGCTTTGGTGATTCCACTGTATTAAGGAAGTTGTATAAATGTTGCAAGAGTGAAGGAGGAATAGATCAGATACAAATTAATTTGTTAATACTACAGCTCTAGAATATTTGTATACATTGCTTCAGTGTACATTTTGAAATTTCCCACTAGTCCAAATGTCTCCATAGTGTAAAATAAAGAATCTCCTCTTACTCGATCAAATGCTTTCTCAGCATATCTTGTGACAGGGGTGCGGGCACGGCCCTGTCAGGCGGCATTGAGCCAGACCCCTAACAGCCACCTGGCTGCTCGGGCAAATGTGGGCTGGTCCCCTCCCCGCTCCTACTTATGTGAAAAGGCCATGGTGGGCTTGTCGCAGGAACTGCAACCACCAGAGCAGGCAAGATCGCCAGCAGGCTCTGCAGCATCGAGGGGTGCAATGAGCAGCACAACACCGGCCACCAGAAGAGACACTGCAGAGACTTTTCAAATGACCATGGAATCTAGGAATGGAGCCAGCACAGGAGGGGGCCAACCAACTAAACTAAAAGGGATTGGGTGGATTAAACCAATCCACTAAACCACCAGGTTTTGAAATGGACAACACCCTTCAGAGAGGCCTAAAAGAGCAACAGGCTCCAAACCAGAAACACAGTCAGACTGCATGAGAAGGGCGTCGGGGCTTACAAGCCCTAAGTGGTAGTAGATAAGAGGAGCAACAGTAGCAAAATAAGGTAATAGTGGGTGGGGTGGTAGAGAAGTGGTACTAGCAGCAGAGGAGAAGTAGGGGCAAGGAAGGAAGGAAGGAAGGAATTGTGTAGCAGGTGAAGAGGTAAAATCAAAGGGTGGAAGTAGGATATCAAGGTTGTCAGAGTCTTTTAAGGCTTCCCTCCCTTCCTCCTCACCTCAGGTATCCGACGGGTAGTCTTGTGCCGCCGACCTTCTTCCTGGACGTCTTCGAGCTTGATCCTTGCCGTCCTTCTTGCCTTCCTTTCTTTGACGTAAGTAGGGGCGAGCTCCCAGGGATGCCACGCTGTCGGGTGATTGGGGAACCGAACAGCGGGAACTCCCGGGAGCCGGCTCCTGAGCAGGGAAAAAGCCCAACGGCAGAAAAAACCCTGCGATGAGAGTCCTGAACAGGAAGAAGTCCGAGGTGATATCTTGAGAAGCTGAGAATGACCGGAGATCCAGACTTGGAAAGCTGAGTGGAGGATTGACCATAGGGGAAAAATCCTAGGTAATCAGATCACCGCCAGAGAGGGCGAGGATGGAAGGAAAACACCAGGAAAGAATGCAGGGATTTCCAGAGGAATGAAGTGGAGCACACAGACCCAAAGTATGATAGAGCCAAGGCGCCAAAGAGGGAGAGTCCAAAGGAGCTGAGAGGAGGGAAACACAGAGAGACGGCCAGAGAACCGGTAAGCAAGCAAATGCAGGCTGCAGGAGCGGGAGAAACAAACAAAGTCCAAAGGAGGGTGGACAAGCCAGAACGGAGGGGGGCGGGGGGAAACAGCGTTACCTTCGAGCCGGGAGAAGCAGAGAAGGTGCAACGCGAAGAAACGCTGCTCGAGCCCGACACTAAATTACCTCGGCGGCCATCTTGGAAAACACTAGAGCGGTGCTTCCCGACGGCCGTCAAACGTAACGGCACCTGTCAATGGCGTCTCCACAAATCCAAGAAGCGCCGCCCGACAGGAATCATGACATAGGAAGGCGGAGTGTGTGGTGGGAGGAAAACAGCTTGGAAGGCGAGAGTGTGCGTGTGAGAGAGAGAACAAAAGAGTGACGCCGAGCGGAAGAACACTCTAATTCTCTAAGAACACTAAGCGGGAATAGGAGAGGGAGAGTTGGAAGACCCATAGGGAGTCAAGTAGCTAACACATTAGGGGAGCCACATTTAGTCTTTGGAAGAACAAGAGACAGTAGGGGTCACCTGGAGCTAGCTAGTAACCTCTTGTTACGGACGGCTGGGTTCGGGAGGTGGGAAAGACCTTGGAAGTTGAGAGAGCGAGACAGCACTAGTGCCAATCCCCCTCCCCTAAGAACCTGGTAAATCCTAAAGATCAGTTTTTAAGAGTTTACCGCCATTCCAACTGATGTGTCAAGTTCAATAAACACCCTTGGACTATCAGAAATCGTGAGCTAGGTCATTTATGGCAAACGCCCCATTACACAATCACATTATTGAGTGCACTGTAGTTTCTAAATAGGTCAAACCTGACATTTGATTTAGTAGGCTGCTCATATTGTCGTTGGACCCAAACGGAGTATCCTCTTTTCCTGGTTTAAGGAAGAGAACAATGATGGCATCATAAAGGCAATCTGCAAACATTTTAGAATCTGATTGTCTCTCAAAAAGCCTGTTTCAGATTTGGGCGATCTGTTGTGAGAAACCTGAAGGTGTCTCACCCGCTAATTCCTGGGGATCTGTCATCCAGGTCGCCAGGACCTGGTCATCGCTTTTGGATCCAGTTCCTGGGGGTGGACCAGTGTGAGAGGATAACCTGGATGGAGGGAGGGGGTCTTCGGGGAGTGGAAGTGGAACAGCGACATGCAGTGTCCCCTTCCGTATAACACCCTTACCCCATCCTACCAGGGAGGATATATAGGGATTCAACCCCCCCCCCCTTTTCCGACACAAAAGCTTTCTCACATACAACTCACTGTAAGGGAAAACGGACTAACACCCGGGCTGTATACTTGGCATGTCCCAACACGATTGTCAGGCAATTACTGATCATTACACACACCCCACTTCCATCACACTTCCCCACACAGATAAAATGCGGAGCACAAGAGCACACTCTGAGAGAGGCAAATCACACGAGGAAGGGACAGTTCCTAGATGGCAGTTTAATACAAGGCGAAAGGCGGCGAGACCAAAAAAGTATACAGAGGAAGAGCCCTTGACCTTTTCACTGAAAGACTTAACTTTTATGAGCCTTCGCAAATAGAAAACGTAAGACCTTGAATCCAAGCTGAAGACTCCTGCAATGTGCGTCGGAAGTACCAGGGGCTCTCCCGCGTCGATAGTCAAGGCGGGGAGAAATGGTTGCCGCTGTGGTACTGTCCTTGGCTCCTACAACAAAGAAACGACAGTGAAGGCAGCACAGCCGGTGAGTTGGGGAGACTGATACCAACCCGGTCTGTCTGGAACCCAAAGTTGCAAGCGGCAACGTTGTATGAAGGCATTTGAAGTGGACAGAGCATGAAGCGTATGCGACAAGTGATGCAAACATAATTAATGCAATAAATGAGTGACTGTACTGAGCGAAGATAGATACCGTAAACAGAGTGGTCCGGCACCACGTGCGTGCTCATTTGAAAGTCTCTGTTAGATATCCAAACCCAAAGGGGACAACTGTAGAGAGAAGAAATTGTAAAATGAAAGTGGTCCTGCAACAGGTCAAGCTAAACCCTGTGCACATTCGAAAGTCTTCTATACTTGATTGAAATTGGTCAAAGCCGGCTGAGGGAGACTAATTGTGTTTAAAAGGGGATCTGAGCCTGGCTCAGGTAGATGTCTGGTGAACCCTGAGTCACCCGAAATAATATCCTGCGAACATTGTTCTAAAGAAATCTGAGCCCGACTGAGGGGTATCCGAGTGAAGTGAATCACTTAAAGTGAAAAGTTATTTTCCTCTTTGGATTTGTAGAAGTAACGTTTTTGTTTGGTTACATCAGGCCCTCTGAATGAAGAGACTTTGAGGAGTAAAGACACTTGCATACAGAAGGTCCGATGTTATGATTGAACTGTATCCTCATGCTAAAGAAGCCAGAGACTGTGCTATGCTCGAGTGAACTGCCATGTCCAGTGTTAACAATGTGGGGAAGGGAGACGAACGGCCTGAACATCCTGATATTACATTTTGAACACGTCTTTCTTTTTGTAATATTATCCCCCACACTGTTGTATTTAGAGGTAAGGATTGGAAATATATTTTTTTAGTATAGGCAATTTTATTTTGACAGGACACCACTAGAACTGTGTTATTATTATTTTATGGTTATAGCTTGTTCCCATCTGTAGATTTAGGATTAGATGGGCGTTTTTCATACCCTGGTTGAAGGTCAATAAACACCCTTGAACTGTGGTCACTTGTGTCTCTTACTGTTGATACCATGCCTTCCTTAGACTGTTCAGCTAAAGGTTTATATAAATCCATGGCCATGCCGTCCAGGCTTGCTACTGTGCCTTTATGTAAGCCTTGAATAGCTTGAATTAGCTCATCTGCTTTGAGTGGGGATATCTAAGATCAGTTCTTCCGCCAGTGTGTTTTTGGGTAACGTAATGTGTGCCTAAGAGGCATTCAGTTTTTCTTTAGGTAAGGAGTTTGATTGATAGATATATCAATCTCCTTCAGGGAAGAGTAACCTCGACCCTTCTGGTCACATATTACATTAATAAGATTCTGCTGTCTTTTGCATGTCAACATATCTGCTAATCGCTTAAATACTTTATCCCCATCTTCAAAACAATTTTGAGATACTATTGAGAAACAATTTTCAGAATATGCTCGATTATTATCTACGGCTTCATGAAGGTTGCTCCTGTTTTCTGGTGTATCATTTCAATCGTGTTATATTTCTAGGTCAGTAATATGCTTCCATGTCTCATTCTTGTTGTTGAAATCTTTATTTAGCTGACTGTAGGTTGTCCTAGAATACAGTTCTAAAAGGTTCCCATTAAACGGTAATACCCACTTTGCTGGTTTTGTGTTTCCCCCAAAACTCTATTATTGAACTTTTGATCGCTTCTTCTGAGTCTGGATATTTTAGCATTGCTCAATTTAACCTCCACCTAAGAGGTTGGGATGGTCTGTGTGGGTAGAACCAGTTGTATTTACTTGTCAGATTGACGCAGGTCGAGTCGGGCTGCAGCACTGAGAAGTATTTTGTTGGCTTTGCTTTGTTGCTTGAAGTAGTTTCACCCTTTAGAAATTGTATCTACGGGTTCATAGCATGCTCCCCCTTCACCAGTATTGTTTTGAGTTGGAATTGAATCACTCATAAAAATGTTTTTTCTTCTGAGGGTACACAGCTCTATATTTAGCCGATATCTTGAGTGAGCACCATACTCCCCACATGACCTTAAAGAACATGTTAGCCAGTTTCCACCAGTTGGACCTCATTGTGCACAATTAAGTTGACTGTAGTGTTTGGGACTCAGGAGTTTTGAGAAATTAATTTTCAGTTGCCTTAAAAGGCTTGCCTGAGGCTAAGCTACAGACCTCAACGCCTATAAAACACTTATGATGTTTATCTTTGCAATGTACACTCTTATATATTTGTACATACACGCATAGATACATACGTTCCTCCTTTGAAATGGCAATAATAGGTTTTATAATGTATCTACTCTTTCCTGAGGGCATCTGGCACTATAGGAGACCTTAAAACAGGGCTGTATGAAGGATAACTAACAGATGTATTAGCTAAGAATTCATAAGTAGATCATAAGTCGTTTACTAACAGTCAACTGGTTGTTTTCAAATCTTTGCGAGCTGAGAAAGGCCCCGGACTGAGAAGGATCCTCTACCAAAAGTCTCTTTTGAAATGAGGAACAAGAACATTCTTCTCTTGTAGAATTGTAGTTTCTGTTCCAGAAAAGTAAAAAAAATTAGTGTTTGGTGTATGTACGGTTTTGTAGATTAAGCACACAGGTATGAAGATGCATTTCTTCAGTGGAAGCCAGTGAAGGACTATCAAAGGGCGATGGGGTTAAGTTTTCCCAGAATCTTGGCAATATTCTGGCTTCTTTGAAGCTGACGCAGTAATCTGGAAGAGAGACCCAAATGGATGCTTTCGTTGAAATCCAGCTGAGAGGAGACAAAAGCGTTCATAGCAATTACGCGTTGAGGCGAAGTAAGGAGTCGCAGGAAGCTCTTCAGTCTTCTTAAATGAAAGAAACCAGTGCAGTCTGGTTCTTTAATGTAAGTTTGGAATCAAGAAAGACTTCTGGGTTTGTAACTTTGTTGGGTGGATGAGGACATGGGCCGAATGTAAAAGGCCAGAATGAGGGGCCCAGCCATTAATGTCAGAATGTATTTCTAGTATTGCTTAATTACTGGGATTTATCTTTTGGTAGATCGGGTCCATCCAGTTCTTAATTGGCACCAAACAGATTTTCACTCTCTTGATGTTTGAGTCTCTAGCTCAAATGAGCTTCACTATTATCTGGGTATCGTGAGCATATTTGAAAAAAGCAAGACCTGACAGCCGAATTATGCCCATCAAGGTGCAGAGATATAAATTGCATAATAACGTGAACAACACTGAATCTTACAGCCCTCCACGGTTTAGTGGTCTTGGCGTAATTGAAAAGTCTCTAACTTGTACTAGTTACATGCAATGGAAAATAAATGTGGATATCCCTTTAAAGGCAGTTCCTTATATGCCCAACTCCTCTAGCCTAGTGAACAGTATCAAAAGCTGGTGACAAATTGAACAGGATTAACACTCCTACACAAGAGGGCCTAAAGCCGGACTTTGCAGGATCAAGTAGGGCAGCCTCCTCCGCAAATGGTTGTAACTGGTTTGTTATTACTTTCTAAAGCTGTTTGCGAAGGACGACAGCTGCGAAAAAAGACGGAAATTACTTGGATCTGGATCGTTGCTAGTTTCCATGCCAAGGGAATAAAACCAAGATTCAAAGAGGAGTTGTAAAAACAATGTTTTTTGCTTATTTACACTGGAAGAACATCTTTAGCCAGTTTAGGTGGAAGTATATCCAGTGGTGATCCTGAGCGTTTAGATGATGTAATATTGAGAAGTTCATCTTCCTCAGACTGCCTAAAAGAATCACAAATGTGCTTAGGATCAATCTTGAGGTACTGCTAGATCCTATTTTTAGTGGTCCAATCTACCAATATAGCTTGTAAAATAGATCCAAACATGTTTGCCTGTGAGTCCATCATAGAGATTGGCTGATAACCTCTTAGATCACTTCTAGCATCCCTTTTAAAGATAGGTACTTTTCTTTCCCAGAATAATTGAATTGCCATTGACCCGAATATGGCGTTAAAAACATTTATGAGAGTAGGTCCCCAAATAAATGGTTCCATCTGTCAGGGGAAAATATAAATATATGCAGTAAGAATGATGAGGGGAAATGTAATTATCAGTGAATTTAAAATATGTGCAAAACATATGTTGATTTGAGAAAGACTTGTCTTAATATTAATAGAAGACCTAATGCAGCTGATGAAAGAGAATCTATTTTGAAAGTGGATGCCTGCAGTCAGAATGGAGGCTTGTAGCTTGGTTATTAAACATTTATTTACTCACACATTTGTAATCTGCTGCACCAGCAAAACTATTTATTTAGAGATCTGCTTTGACAAGCCTATCTCAACCGAGATCAAGACCTGCATCTGTTTTCCACCAGAATACATAGTAATATCCAATTGTATCCAGTCATATCATAGCGTCTTACCACTCGTTAGTTTGGCAATAGCTCTTTCGATTTCCTCAAGAGAAAAAGGGATCCATTCCCAACCAGGCCTCATTAGTGCCATCCTCAGAGCTATTACTGCCATGTAAATGACTCCCTTAATACAAGAGAGACAAAGATTTATACCATCTGATGGCAACCTGCCCTCCCCCCCACACCCATCTCTCTATTGACAATATATTTTGTCGACCGCAAGTTCCTGTTAATAATGGCCAGGATATGCCTCTGGTCCTTGCCAACTACAGCTTCAAAGATATCATACCAAATGGCACTAGAGTAGGTGCTCTTGATACAAATAATAAACAGTTTTTAAGAGAGATGCAGCTCTTCGAGCTGACCTTGCGAACTGATCTTATTCTGCTAAACAACCACTCTGATCACTATAAAGTTAGCCCTACAGCAATTGGTTTTGTTTTCCTCATTCAAGATATTGCACTAAAGAGGTGTTAAGGTAGACCGTTCATGTCTGGCATGTGTTTCATTCCACTATGCTTCGTGACAGCATAGAGGGCTAGTAAAGGACAGGAGGGTATTGACGTGGTGTTCTAGTTATCAGCATTATAGTCCTCTGTGTAGGGTGCAGGTGAGGATTTGCCAAGAGAATGTGAAGCAATAGGTTGGCAAGGTTGAACTTCTTTTAACAGACAAAAATACATTCTTACTGATTGAGACTGTAGTGGAGGCTGAGATCAGTCTGGCTGTCTATATCCTTGGAGGAAAAACTCTACGGAAGCACACATACCCTCAAGCCCTCCGAGTTCTTTGCTGAATTAAGGCATATATTGGTCTCTAGACTGTTAGCCGTATATTTATTTCTGATTTGTTCAAACTGGGCACCTGAATGAGCTTTTCATTAAGTGGTTGGCATTGCTGTATGAGGCTCCTGCATTCAGAATTCCTATCTATGGCATGCTTTTTCGGAAATGGTGAGGCCAGAGAGAATTAAAAGCAGGTGCACTCTGTCAGCGTTTATGTAGCTGCTGGATTGTGTAATTTATAATAGATTTGTAAAACCTGGTACTTAGGTGGGCTCAGATGTGGACAGTGTATACTTGTATGATCCAAAGAGTGTATGCTCCCAATAACGCCAAACCAATGGAATACTAAATGTTCGGTGAGAGCCAAATAATCTTAATTCCAGTCTTGTAATTTGCAATTGAAAGTAATTTATTTAAGACAAAGATGTTTCAGAACTTTCAACACATGTTTGACCCTTTTTGTTATCAAAGGGATCCTCATGAGAGTATCTAAAATGCAAGTACAGAGACAAATATCACCATATTCTAATGCTGGTGTGTAAGAAACAAAATATTAAAATATTACGAGAAAACAAAAACAAACATACTGGTTTTGGTGTGGTGACAAAAACAGAAATGCACAGCAGATAAACCCACAATGAAGGGCAGGACATTTTAAGAAAAAGTGTCTGATATGATTTCAGAACAGAATATTTTAGGCAAATTGTTACCATAGTTTAGTGATTATCTTAATTAGTTTGTTAGTTCATGGTGGCTACTCGCCGATTACACCACACTAATCAATCTTAGTGTGTGCTATTTTTCCTTTATTTTTAAAGAGTTGTAGATATTTTTCGAGCTCCAGTTATTTTCAGTCACTGGCCTGAAAAGACAAAAATGATAACAACCAATAAATTGCTTGTGTCGGTGAGAAATTGAGCTAAAGAGCCACTATTCAATGTTGGATATCCAACCAGTGGGATGCAGGGCACTTACCTTTAGCTTTAAAATAACAGCCAGAATAGGGGGATCCAATTGTCCTGTTCCCAATGCAGCAGATCTGATGCTCAAAGCCTTGGTTAATTTGCGAGCTTTTAATACGCCGTCGGACGTCGTGATGACGTCATCACGCACGTATAGTACGTGCGTGATGACATCATCGCGTTTTTCGTGTCACGGCCATTTTGAATGCAATTCTTAGAGATTTATATGACAAGTGACAGCATATGTATGTGATTTAGAGAAAGTGCTCGATATTTCTATTTTTTTATTTTTATAGCACGTTGAGAATCTGAACAATTTAAATGAGGATCTAGCTATTCCTAATGTTTATTTCATAGCTAATTTAGGACACTGAATAATTAGGTCAAGTGTATTGGTGATTCACACTATAATTAGTATTTATAATTTGGCCCTATCGATTAGTGCCCTCAGGTGTTATTCAGTGGAATTTATTCGCTGTATCGATTGGTGACAGGAAAGATGAAAGAAATCTTACAATAGCAATTTCTACAAGATAAATGCAACAACAGTTGGCTACAGAAAAAGGTGCAAGATTAGATACAATTACATACAGTCATAGCCAGCTAAAAAACCCGTTACCACAATTTAAACCCGAATCGCAGGTATGCATGAGGCATATCCATTTGGCTTCTCTTTGCAGTAATATTAACTCTTTATTACTGCCTCTTGGATGGTCATTAATTCGTTCAAGTCAAGAAACGTTTAGTTGTTTGACATTTATATCCGGGTGCCCAGTGTTGTAATGCATTGCAAGTGGGTATCTTGAGTCTTTGTTTTTGATGGACTGTAGATGTTCAAAAACTCTAATTTTAAGGCATATAATGGTGCTCTCAATGTAAAATTTCATACATATACATCGTATTCCATAAATAACAAATTTACTATTGCAGTTGATTAGTTGTGATATTAGCTTCTCTTTTCCATTCGGTAAAGTAATGCTTTTTGTACCATTTGCAATTTGCGGGCAAAATTTACAGCTGCCACATTTGTAGATTTCATGCGGTGGCTTTTGATTTAGAAGGCTCCTAAGGTCTTCCGTTTGTAAAGTTTTCGGATGACTCGGACTAATCATATTTTTTGGAGTAGGTGCTTTTCTGTAGCATATCTGTGGTGCTTCATCTAAATGTTTGCCAACGTTATCATCCAGTTTTAAAATTGTCCAATATTTATTGAGAATTTTCCATAGGATTGATGCATCTGAACTGTAGGTTGTGATGAATTTAGTTGTTTGCATTGGATGTGTAGTCTTGGGCTTGTCTTTCAATAGAAATTCTCTTGTTATTGATTCAGCCTTCATTATTGATTCTCTTAATTTGCTGTGTTAGTACCCTATTTGTTCATATGTCCTTATTATTTGGTCAATGTTGGTTTCATATGCTTCCTTGGTACTTTTTCTTTTCAATCTTAGGATTTGTCCATATGGAATGTTGGCAATAACATGTTTTGGATGGTTACTACTAGCATGCAAAATGCTGTTAGCCGCTGTGGGTTTTTTGAAAAGGTTGGTGAGGATTTTGCTCTGGTCTGTGTATAGTTCTAGATCTAGAAATTGGATTTTCTTTGCTTTGATTCATGGTAAATAGTAGATTGTATATGTTGTTGTTGAGATATTTCACATATGATATTAATTCCTCAGTGTCTCCTTCCCAGATCATAATAATGTCATCGATGTAACGACCCAAGAAAACTATGTTTCTGGAGTCATTAAAGGCCTCATGTCTCCAGGGGTGGTTGAGTTCAAAGAAACCTAGAAAGAGTTTTGCATACGATGGGGCGAATTTGGACCCCATCGCAGTTCCTTGCAGTTGCTTATAGATTGATTTCTCAAAGCAGAACATGCTGTTGCTGAGGGCAAAGGTGAGCATCTGTAGTATCATGTTATTTTGTTCAATGAAAGATATTGACTGGGTTTTAAGAAAGAAATTCTGCGATTTTAATGCCTTGATCATGTTTGATACTTTGTGTATAGTGAGACAACGCACAGTGTTACAAATCTGTAATTTTCTTGCCATGGTATGGAGTCCATATGTTGAATTATGTGTTTTGGTATCTCGGATAAATGAAGCCAAATTCATTGTTGGGGTTGAAGGTGCATATCAATGTACTGTGAAATCCTTTCTGAAAGTGAACCTATACCATTAATGATGGGACGACAGGGGGGAAATTTGTGATATTGCTTATGGATTTTTGGTAAAAAATATATTGTTGCCATGATGGGAAACTGTATGTTCATATTTTCTAACTTTTCTTCTGATAACAATCCTTTGTCCAGCCAGTTCTAGCTCATGTCTTTCCATGCTGTGACTAGTTCTGGTAGGGAGTTATGGTTTAGTTTTTCATAACAACCTGGATCATTGAGCTGTTTAAGGCCCTCTGCCACGTATTCTGATCTATTCATTAGCACTACCTTTCCACCACTTATCTGCCATTTTAGTAATTATATTTTCATCTTTCGCTAGATCTTGTATTGCTTGTCCTTCTTTCAATGTAAGATTATGTAAAGTTTTACTTTTTTGTCCAAAAGATAGATAGTTCGTAATTCCTCTTTAATGGCCTTGTGAAATAAATCTATCACATTGTCTGAGTTGAACATTGGAATAAACTTTGATTTTGGTTTTAGCGTTGTCTCTTCTGAGAGAAAGGTGTCAATTTGTTGCTCTTCAAGGAATTGTTCAATCATGAAAACTTCATCCCCAGTTAGATTTAATAAATCAGTGGTTTGTTCTGTAAGTTCTATTGTAAGAGCAGATGGAGGATCTGTGGTCGGCTTGTTATGTTTTTGAGTCAGGGATCCTTCAAAAAATGTCTTTAATTTCAAACGTCTGCAGAATCTGTGGAGGTCAAGTTGTGTGAAAGTAATCCATTTTGCAGCATGTGGGGCTAAAACTAAGTTCCTTGTTCAATGCTGATTTAAGATTCTGATCAATTTCCAGGTCTGAAATGTTGAAGATCAGGTCTACCTTGTGTTTCCTCTTTGCTTGGATCTTGTTTGCATTCCCTGAGGGAATTTTCCTTGCTGGTTTTGCCCCTCCTCTCTTGCCTCTCTTCCGCTTGTGGCAATTGTCAAAATATTTGGGTTTAGTCTTGGATTTGTATTTATAGTTGATGTAGTTGTACGTATACTTCTTTAGTGGCGCTGTGGCTCCTCCAAAAAAGGACATTCAGTCTGTGTGATTTCTTCAGATGTTGCTTGTGCTTGGATGGTGTCAATAACTGGAGACGTGCTTGCTCTCAAATCAATATCGCTTGAGGATTCAATGTCTGAGGATAATGGTGATGCTTGAGGACTGCGTGTAGATTTTGGTTTTGGTTGTTTGTCGTTTGGGGTGTATCTTTGATCCAATTTTCTTTGAAATGTGTAGACCCTTTTCTCTATGTAATCATTCTCATCACATAAACATTTCTTTTGTTTTTTTCTGTTTAACTTCTTTCGTGTAGTTGGCTAAATATTCATCCGTTATTTGGTAGTTCTTAAAACTGAGTTTCGGAAGATTTAGTTTATCAATTTGTGCTTTTATATTTTCGATTCCCTTAGTGATTTTTTTCATGGGTTAATGCAGCTTGATTAATAATGCGGATGATAATTTCCTTTGATGTGGTTACTAAAAGCACCTCCCATTCATTGAGGGCTTGTTTGTCCTCTTTTTCAAAAGAAGGAAATATGCAAATCCTCATACCCCGGGGTATCCTTCCTACTTCCAAGTACATGTTCATGGTTTTAATCTCCCACCATTTCGCCAGTTCCTGCTTGCTGGCTTTCTCAAGTTGTTCAAAGAGGTTTCTGAGTGAGGCATTTGTTTTTGAGCAGGAGGGGGGGCTGTATTTTGTGATTGCCTGTGCCTTAAGAAGAGTTCTTCTGCATCCCGATTTTGATAAGCTTCCTCCATTATTTGTTATTTTGTTTAATTGGATTTGATAAGTTTCATAAAACAATGGTTTTATCCTTATTCTTTTTTTATTTATTTTCTAAAGGTTCTGCCATAGGTTATCTATTCATAATAGAACTAACTAGATCCCTTGCATGTGATTGCTCCAACAGTTCAAAATAACGGCCTGACTAAGCGGCTCCGAAATGAGAGAACTATCCCTGTACCTATCTACTAAACAAGGTCAGTAGATCAGGCCAACCAGTGACGTACGGCATCTTCTAATCATTTAAAACAGTTTAACTGACTCAATATCCCGATTTGTTTTTGTTTTTTAGAGTGTTCAAAATAAAGGGTTAGAAGATTAAAGCTCTACTAAAAGAAAACTATTATCTGTCCTGACAAAGGCCTTTCAAACCATTGAAACCTACCAAGGGTGGGGTTTATCCTGTCATTCTAGGCCGAAATGCAGTGCGTCAACATAAAACCTTGATAAACATCCAGCCCAAACAAAACCCTGTGGAAGAAACGGACATTCAGTAGTTCAAAGAGACGAGGAAAAACAGTGAAGAGATAGGGGTACAAGATAAAAGAAAGGCGAGGTGCCCAATATAGGAACATCAAAACCGTGTGATGAATAGGAAGAGACTATCTATGCAAAAAGTCATGTAGAATAAGAAATCACATTGTGAAAGTGCCTTACTGTCTCTAGGTTTTTCAAATCGCTCTGTTACGATGCGTCCAATAACTAACACGATTTTCTAAAGAACCACATTTTTCTGTTGTTGTAGAACTCCTGATGCGATGGCATATATAGAGATGCCAGTCCCTCTTATATACTAACCCATGTAAAATGATGTATGATTGTCTTTTGTACCTGTGAAAATTATGCTGTAATCTGTGTTTTTTAACACTATATCTTGCCATAAGGAAACTACTTTGTGAAATAAATGTATTCAGAGTTCCTTTGTGAGATTTAAGAGTTTTTGAGTCTTGTTTATGCCTGCTGACACATGTCAACTGTTTGTCACTGGTTTGGGCCTAAAAACTGGTGAAACACAGGAGAAGGAGGTAGTCTGTGATTGGGGCGTGGCTTATTAGCCATGGAATAGGACGTCTTTCCACGAGGCTCCTGTCGATCCGTGAATGATCTGAGAAAATATATGCTGATTGAGGTTTATGAGCACTGAAACTGGAGGATAGGACGTCGGAAGATGTGTGGCAGATAAGGTGTAATTCTCAGACGCCCAGCGTATGCAGAACAAGAGTTGTAGAACTCTGAAGACTGCGGAACACAATGAACAAAGAAAACAAAATGGCGGACCCAGTCTTCATAGGGTCCGCCTGATACATAGTGGAACGCTGAAGGCTGCAGCCCGGACCCCGCGTGCCTAAGAATTGCCCATCGGGCATACTCAGTAAGCGTGAATTTCATGACCGCTTGGCAGGGTACAGAGCAGCGGATTAAGGCTGTGAATTGAAGTGACAGCACCCCCAGGAGGGGGAAGGCGAGTCGGGAGACAGAGGACCAGAACGGGCCGGGGACCTGGCCGGGAGGAGTCGTGAGCAGGCGGCCCCTCCCGATGGATGCAGGACCGGGCAGGCGCACTGATAAGAGATGCGAGATAGGTGAGGGGCCCGGGCCGGTGACACTATCAAATAGAGGCGTGCCGCAGTGATCGATAGACGCATCAGCGGTGTGCCTCGGAACCAAACTAAAAGTCAACACCCCTACATTGGAGCGCGAGGCCTGAACGGACGGTGCTCCCTGGAAGTGGAGGACACTGTCGGAACGTACGGAGAAAAGGAGAAATTGACGCATACAGTGATACATAGTTGCAAGCGCGTGAGCGCAACACAGGAGCTGGATGAAACGAAGTGGTGCCCAGAGAGGGGCTACACTGGAGCTGTGATGGTATTAAAAAAGGAAGGAAAATGCAGGCAGTGGTACTGACACCAGGGAAAAGGAGCCCGAGCCTTGCAGGGCATGACAAAATCAGGGTGCTGATAGTAAAAGACAACCTGGACATAAGACAACTGGGCAATTTGGTACGCTGTAAGAGACCCAAAGTTCTGCACAGAAGCAGTGCAGGCAATCAACATTGGAGTGCAGGTCACAATGAAGCACTCTCCTAGAAGCCACAAACCTGACCAGGTAGATATATGGGACAGCAGGGGTCTCCCTAGAGAAGAGGGGGCCCGAGGGCAGAGTGGACCACAAGTGCTAGGTGAGGCATCCCCTGAACTATAGAGGTGCGCCCAAAAGTTCTAGAGCAGGAACTGGCCTGAGGCTCCTGGCATAAGTGGAAATGACATCCAAATTGCCCAGAGTCAAAGGGAAACAACCCACCTTGGAGGAGTATGCCAAATCACCACAAGTGACCGAGATGATCAGTGGGAAAGGACAAGGCATCGTGAGCCTGAGAAACCGGAACCCCCACAACCAACAGGTACTGGACGCTATCACTGAACTAAGAACATATTAGAAAAGTAAGATGGGCACAGCATTATCGGACCTAAGAACAGCGCTGGAATCCAAAATTGACGCAGTGAGCATAGATGTTAATCTACTGCGACAAGAAGTAAGGTTATTAGCAGAATGCACGGGAACACTGGAGAAAGAAGTGAAAGGCAATATGAGCACGTGCACAACCTACGCAAAGGAAATTCACGTTTTGCAACAGATGTGCAACCTGGAGAACAGAGCAGAAGAGGCGTAAGGACGGGCACGAAGGAACAACGTGCGAATAATGGGGCTTCCAGAGGGAGAACAGGGAGCTGACCTGACAAACTATGTTAAGAACATGCTAGTGCAGGAGATATCGGGGTGGGGGGGTACTGAGCCAAGGGTTCGCGGTGGAGAGACCGAACAGAGCCCAGTCGAGGAGACCACCACCGGGAGCCTCGCCGCAGCCCATCATTGCTAAAATACTAAATTATAAAGACAGAGAGAAGGTCCTGGAACACTTCCGCAAAGGTGGGACGATGAGCAGAGCGTCAGCCACCATCACGGCATACCCGGACTACACACTGATGGTGCAGAGACAACGCCTAAACTATGTTGCAGTGAAAAGGAGAATGCGTGAAGCAGGCTACAGATGCATGCTGCTGTACCCGGAAAAAATGAAGGTGCTCCTGAAAAATAAAGCTTTGTTTTTCGAATCGCCAGAGGATGTGGCCACATGGCTGGACTCCAAGAACTGCCCGACGAGTGAGGACGACCAGAGGGAGAGAGAGACCAGGAAATGAACCGGAGACATGCAAAAATCAAACCGATCAACAAGGAGTCCTGTTGTGAGATGAGTACAATACATACTGTGACATTGGGACTGGATTATAGTAGAATACATAATACACCAACAGCTTAGCCTGTACGGTCCTGAATTATGCATATAGTCAACGCGTAGTAGGAAGCATTAAACCAGGAGACTCGCTACCAACCCCCGGGGGTAGTTTCATTGGGATACTGCTAGGGCGGTATCCCCCTGCTGGGATCAGAGTATCGGATATACTGAGAAAAGGACTAGATGTGCCTGCGATCCAGGGATGGAGCTGGGCAAAAAGTTGGGGAAGTTGGGGGGAGGGGTGTGAAGGTACAACGGTGGGAGTTGGGCGGGGAGTTGGGAAGGGAGGAGGTAGGGAGGGGAGTTGAAGGGTGTGCAGTGATATTAATTAGGGACCAAGCTTACGTCCAAGATACAGAAGACAAAAAGGGATAGGGGTGGGATTGGGTATGGATGAATGATGGGAGACCTCAAGATAGTTACCTGGAAGGTCCGGGGGGTGAATAGCTATCTGAAAAGGAATAAAATCATGATGTACCTGAGGAGGCAAAGAATAGATGTGCTCTACTACAAGAGACTCATCTTACAAAAGAGGAACAAGAGGTGATCAGGAAGAAATGGAGAGGAACCACTGTGGGGGCAACATATTTGGCGTATGCTCGAGGAGTAATCACTTGGGTAGCATTGCATGTCCCCTTTCAGTTGCTACAATCTGTGGTGCAGCCGGATGGGAGGATGGTTGTAGTACGGGGACTAATAGAAAACAGAGAAGTGTGTATTATCAATACATATGCCCCGAACCAGGATACAGTGGCCTACTTTAAAACTCTGTACAGTAAAATAAGCCCATACCTGGGGGTGGGGGGGTTATATGGGGAGGTGACTTCAACTGTACACTGGATCCCAGGGTGAATAGGTCCGATAGGAAATTGGACAAACCTACCCCCTCAGCCAAAACGCTGAAGACCCTGTTAGAAGACTTCAAGCTGGACGACATGTGAAGCCTACACCACCCATAGACACTATTCACACTACTCGGCCCCACATAATTTGTACACAAGGCTAGATTATCTATTTGCCTCCCCAGAGATGATGGGAGAGATAGTCCAGACCAAATATAAAGCAAGAGTCCTTTCAGACCACTCTCCACTGATCTTAATATGGCAGTATCAAACCCCTAGAACTAGGATCCCAACATGGCAGCTGAGAGCCGAATCACTGAAAGACATGGTATTTAGAGGGGATTTGAGGAGGGAAATGGTAGAATACTTCGAAAACACTGGCAGCGTAAAATCGGCTGGCACCATATGGGAGGCATTCAAAGTGGTGGTGAGGGGATCAGCGATAGCAAAATCCAAGGGGCTGTTAGGAGGCATATTGCAAGAGCTGCAGAAGGCAGAGGAGGAGCTAGAGGCAGTCATGTGCAGAGGAACGGACTCCCTAGAAGAGGCTGGCACCATAAACCACTTACGACAAGTATGCGAAGGGCAATGGAAGAGGCTATGCAACTTAAATTACAAGAAATGCATAGAAAGACAGCACGCCGGAGGGGACAAACCGGGGAGGTTGTGAGCATGGCTGTACAAAAGCGAAACACCTAGACCAACGATCAGAGCAATAAAAGGAGGAGGGTGACAGATACTGGATTCCCAGGAGGGAGTAAACAAAGGGTTCCTTGAGCTTTACAAACTATTGGATGAAGATACAGACGGAAGCGTAGAGAGCGAGATAGTGGAAACATTAGAGGACATTGGCCTACCCAAATTGAGTGCTGAAGAGAGGGAGAATTTAGATGCCCCTATCACACTGGAGGAACTAGAAGCAGTTATTGAAGAGGTGCCTACCTGCAAGGCCCCGGGGGCGGACAGACTCCTTAGCGACTTCTATAAAACATATAAGACGGAGGTGCTCCCCTCGCTACTGGCTATGCTAAATGAAGCTCTCGAAACAGGAACATTGCCAGAATCCCTGAGGGAAGCGATAATCATCCCGGTTCTTAAACCTAATAAGACTAGCATGGAGCGTGGTTCGTAAAGACCCCTCTCCATGCTGAACCAGGACAGCAAGATACTCACGGCGGTGCTGGTGGGGAGACTAAGACAAGTCATAGGCAAACTCATACATCCTGACCAAACAGGGTACGTCGCGCATAGAAGCATATCCGACAACCTTAGGAGGCTTCACCGGGTCATGGAGCCGACGGAAGGGGAGGCGCAGGAAATTGCAATTATTTCATTGGATGCGGTGAAGGCTTTCGATTCTTTCAAATGGCCGTGGCTGACAGCAGCCTTAAGGGAGTATGGCATAGGGCCCGAGTACCTGAAATGGGTTGGACTGTTGCATATCTCACCACTAGCCAGAGTTAAGACGGGAAGGGTTATCTCAGAAAAATGGCAATTTAGTAGAGGCACCAGACAGGGGTGCCCCTGGTCCCCGATGCTATATATCCTTGCACTGGAGCCCCTGGCAATATACCTAAGACAACAGTACGGAGAGGTGGGGATTTTTACAAAAGGAGGGCCACACTTAATATCTCTGTATGCTGATGACATGCTGTTATACTTAAGATACCCGGAGGAGAACCTGCAATACATCCTAGAAGTAATGGAGCGATTTGCTTCGCTCTCGGGCATTGCAACCAACTCCAGGAAGTCGTGCATATTCCCCCTGGGAAGATATAAAGGGATCCCGCGGGAGCACCTACCCATTCTACAAATACCCTGGGAGACCGAAACCTTTAGATACCTGCTGATAGATATCTACCACGCGGTGGAGGATGAACATAAACGTAACACAGAGAAGGCAATGGTAAATATTGGGAACAGAATGGGATTCTGGGCTAAGCTCCCTTTAGCCATGGTAGGGAGGGCGGCTTTGTTGAAAATTGTTGTATTACCGAGGCTGTTACACTTTTTCGGAAATATTCCACATATGATACCCAAACGTTTCTTTTGTCAAACTCCAGAGCATGTGTAGAGGCTTCCACTGGCACAACACTAGGAATAGAGTAGCCTTGTGGAAACTACAGAATACATACGACAAAGGAGGTATAAACTTTCCCAACTTTGTGGTCTATTATTAGGCAAGCCAGTTACAATATGTGGTCAGGTGGCTTTGGGAAGACACAACAGCGAGTCAAGACTGCTGAGGTCAGTCTGTACTCCATTTTTCTTGAAAGAATGGATATGGCTGCCCAGGTCAGAGCTAAGAGGGTGTCCGAGAATGCTGGAACTGGGATGGCAAATGTGCCGGAAGGCTTGCCAGGCCTTGGAGAAAACGACTCCATGCTCCCCGCAGGCATCGTTAGTTGCGTAAGCGCTGGGAACCGGTGAGTATCGCAACAATGGGAGATATATGGCAAGATGGGAAAATACTGGAATTTAACGCCCTGGTAGAGGAAACGGGCCTACATCTAGGGCAATATATCACATATACCAGGCTGGTGCAACGAGTGAAAGAAACATGGTCTGAAATAGTGCTGGAGGACCAACCAGATACAGCTATAGAAACAATATACGACATTGCAGAGGGAGGGCACGAGGTTTCCTGAATCTATGAATTACTGATGAGCAGGGTGGGGAAGGAAGTGACCCAACTAAGACGGGACTGGGAGGAGGAAGTGGAGGAAAGCATGACTGATGGGCAGTGGGAGTGGGGTCAGAGATACCATTTAAAGAAAAGTGTCCAGGAATGCAAGGCTGCAACAAATCCAGCTATATGTAACTCACAGAGCGTACATGACCCCCCAGAGGATAGCCCGATTTAGAAACACTGAAATACAAACATGTCCCAAATGTGGAGAAGTGAATGCTGGGATGGCCCATATGTTCTCGGCATGCTCGGAAATCAGCAAATTCTGGAAAGAGGTTGCCCAGCACCTGTCAGAGAAGGGGATCACGCTAAACGTGAAATCGTTGTGGGCATGTATGATGGGGGGGGGTTTCCCTAGACCACGCAAGCTAAAGCATGTGGGTAAACTTAAAGAACTGGCTTACATACTGGCCAAGGGCAGGATTGCCATGGGCTGCAAAGTATGTAACAGACCAAGAGTAAAAGTTTGGTGGAACTATCTTAAGAAATGGTCTGACACAGAAATGCCGGTATGGACCGAAACAGCCAATAGAGTGGTGGGGAGGAAGAGGCAGATACATTGACGGCCTGGTGGCACTTAGTGGCCACATTGTCTCGGTCCACCCAGGTATGCCTAAGCGGGGAAGACACCTCCCAAAACACGGATGAAGGAACATCCCTAGAAGATATAACGGCGGAAGGCGGATTGGAGTAGGCTCTAGTTAAGGGGGAGGGTAAAGGGCTAGTAGCGGCTATGGGAAAACATGATACAAGATATTTTAAAATGTATGACATGCACCGCTAAGTTTGTTTTATGTGTTGAATGGTTTTGTAAAAGTTAATAAAATGTGTTTTAAATAAAAAGGAGGTAGTCTGCTATTCCTACATATACCACGTTCTCCTCACCCTATTATATCACAGAGCCCTCAACAACAAAACATTCTGGGTGTGACCTGCTGTATAACCGATGATATTCTGTTATACATCAATACTCCGTCTGTACAAGTTGTGCAGATCACTGAAGCGTTTGTCTCAATCTCTGGATTTGATAGCTGGTGTAAAACTGTTGTGTATCCCTTGCCTGGAACGTATGCCAAGTGTCTTGACGAGCTGCAATTAAACATTGTGTTAGAGCGGTTAAATTCAGGTTAGCTCTGACTTGCATAATGTATATTAACTGAACGTATTTGGTGCACTGAGGGCTTTTGAGAATTTGGGGGTTGCTGGCTTGGTTAAGTTAGATTGCCTGTTGGTTCAACTGCTATGGAGTGGAGGGATGCCAAGGGTGAGTCGCATCACTGAAGAAGCCATATGAATTTGGAGGTTTGCAGTTGTTCAGTTTTTCAAAAATGTATACAGAGCAGCAATTTTGCAGTTTTTTGTGACTTCGTTCCTGCCTGTCCCCTGGGATCAGGTCACCCAGATGATCCAGTCTGATTGATTCAAACCCGGGTCTCATGTCAGTATTTTATGAGCTATTCAGTGCTCTTAAAAAGTGTCTGCGAATCTATGTTTGCATATTTTCTCCTGTGTAACCAGTCACCATTATAATGTGCTGTAAACCTTACTTTGAGCCTGCTTTTTGAGGTCATTCTGATCCTTATCCCAGTCTCGCCTGGTACTGGCGAAAACCAGGATGACAACTTGGTGAAGGACACAGATTGGGGTTGTGTAGAAACACTGCTTTACAGGAGGGGCCAGGGAAATAGAATTGGAGAGTGGGTGAGGGGGAGCCCCACTCATGGTAACGTTTATTTTGTTAGTTTCAAGCTCATATATATTATTTTGAGGTTGACCACCTTTTACTTCATGTGGAAAAGAAGTACAGACATCAATACCTGCCACTGATTTAACATAAAGACAGATGTATAGTTAGCTGAACCTGGTATGCCCAGCATTTATTCTAACAAGTAGGCACGCACGTGTATCGCCTTTGGAATGTCCAGTTGGGACCCATAAATAAAGGGAAGCTTATTGCAGGAGACGAGGGATTATAGCAGACTGGCTGGTCACCAGTCTTTTGAACGCGATCTATTTCTATGCCTATATGAAATCCCACTTTAAAATCCTCTATTTGTAGATCAGCTTCTAGAACGTCTTGGGATGAAGTTTAAGATAAGCTGTTAACGTCCAAAACGTAGTTCGGAGAACAATCTCCCAACCTAACCCCCTCCCAAATCATAATTGTTTCTGTCAATGTTCAATGAAACGCAGTGATTTATAAAAGAGAGCCAAGTAGAGTGCCTGGAAAGCTTGTACGCCAGGCAAGCTATGAAAATAAAATGTCCTTGTTTCTAAAACATATAGCTTGATTGTTGCACCGATCTCTTCTTTACAGAATATGGTTCAATTTGTATATGCTTACCCACAAGTGTGTTACATACCACAAAGTTAGTACATACATTTTAATTATTAGCACACAATTAAGTTCTTAATCATTAAATTGTGAAACATACAGAGAGTAAGTAGAAGACCCTGTACGTATTTCTGCTGGTGTATACACAAAAACTTCTAAAACATACGTTTTTAATACAAATTCCAGAAATAGACCTGTGCAAACAACAATACACTATCACCTCTTTCTAATCATCACTCACATACACACACCATTCCCTATGTCCAGTGCATAACTATATAACTCATAGGCTGTGAGGACTTGGAAACCTCTATCTTAATTTATTGAACTTGTTTACCAATCAATTTTGTGTTCTGTAGTGCGATTTAATAGCCCAGCATATACCATACCAAACAAGTGTTTTTTCTCAAATGTTATGCACTAGATATTTTTAGACTGAATGCATGTATGTACTAGACACTTTAGGGGATAATGTGTGTATGTGCGTGAGATTAGAACGAGTTGATCTAGTGTATTTGTTGTTTGCACATGTTGTTTTTTCGAATATGTATTAAAAACGTATTGTTTAGATGTTTTTGTGTATACACCAGCTGAGATACATACAGGATCTCCTACTCTCTGTATCTTTCATAATGTAATGATAAAGTATTTCATTGTATGCCAATAATAACAATGTAAGTACTAACTTCGTGGTATGTAACACGCTTGTGGGTCTGTTGCTGGTATATTCCGGGGGTACACACCTGCCTTTTCCCTGGGGTCTCTATTTTGTGTTTGTCAATTTGTATACACTGCATTTTTTCAATGCAGCTTCGATTTTTTATTTTAATGAGAATTATGATTAACAACAATCTGGGATAAATAAAAAAAATGACACTTGCCATGTCTACCATTTCTTGCACTTTTTACCATCTAAGTGCAGTCATAATTAGTCGCTTATAACCACTAAAAGATGCATCTGTTGCAGAGTGATGATATTCTTTTATATCCAACGTAATCTGTTTTGGAAATTTGGGAAGATGCCAATCTCAGAAATGTAAAGATTCCATTACTACTGTGTGCATAGCAATGCAGTTTCTACTCGTCTTTCAATGTTTTGCATAACACCGACCTCTCCATCGTGTTTTACCATTTAAAATTGAGTCAGCAGCAAGTATATCACAAGCACTACATACCACTACAATTACAATTTATTTGGCGATACAGTACTCTATGCAACCCTTAATTTCTTTCTTGTTTCCTAACTAGATCTGGACTGCAGCAATGAGAAGCAGTTGCTGGAACTTGCCGTGGACGAAAGGCGATCGATCAATCAATCGATCAGTGCACTGTATGGGAAGGTGGGCTATAAGTATTGGTCTGGTACACAGACGGAAAATGGTGTTCTGAATATACACAACAACATTAAATTGTGCATGACAGTGCAATTTGTAGAGCTTTCTGACACATTGAGTGCCTGTGAAAACATCCCCTTCCAAGTTACCCGGGTACATTAGAAGCTTGTGCACCAGAGGTTGGTCTTGGTGGCTAGGTGCTCCAGTATGTGGATGGCAGGTACCCTTGCATTGGATAATTTTGAAAGTGGTAGCGTTTGATTTTCTCTCTCAAATGTCCTTTTTTATGTTTTGTCTAGCAGGTGGTGCTTGAGCTTCATCTGTATACCAAAACCATTGCATTGGAGAACTGATAGGAGAGCTGGGTTGTGGGGAAGGACACACAGCTTGTGGGTTTTGATTGGCTGTTTACCCACTCATTAAACACCCATGCCCATTTTAATTACTGTTGTCATTTCCCACAGTTACCAGCCCCTCTCTTCCCAAAACATACCCTTCTGGGATATCTTCGAGCTAGCTCTATCACAAACTAACATTAAGCTTTGTGCTGTGTACGACCTGCCACTATTATGCCTAAGCAGTCTTCTGAGGCCTAATTCCTTTCTTACAGTTGTAAATGAGCTGCTGGGGGGGTCATAACATGGCTTTACCAACTGTGTCTCCAGCCGCTTGATTTACAAGCACTAGGTGTCCTTTTTTTATTCTGTGCACTGAAGTCCTGTGGAAAAAGGGTTGTCGCAAAGCCAATAGCTGTGGCTTGTGTATAGGCATTTGGCATTAGCCAGTCACTGAACTCATATGCCCAGGTACTCGCACCACTTTCCAGCTGTTGCCATCTTTTGGCCAGGTAGTATAATTATTGCATTGTTTGCCAAATGCCTTTCCCTGGCCTACACAAAAGCCAAAATTGATGGCTTTCCCAATGGTTGTTGACAAATGTTGTTTTCCTTTTTATCTGGTTTCATAATTTGACATGCAGTTTCGTCTGTCTACATATGCCCAGGGTTCCAGATGAGTTGTATGTATTTTACTCCCTATTTTTGAAGTTGGTAGTGAAATGTTTTTTCGGGATTACAAAATAAATCTAATTTCAAATCGGAGCATTTTGGGGGAATCAAAAACCTATATTTTAATTCGAAAAATAACCTTTTTGTAATTCATACTTCTTAGTAACACGTGCAAATTAATAATATTACTTTTACAGAACAAAGATAGAGAATTGCATGCAACATTTGAGAAAAGCCAATTGAACATCACAAGTTCACACATGCCCCAGTAGCTAACCCTCCCAACCATCCTGGCCAGCCCACACACTGGAGAAATCAATAATGCAGTTTATAGCAACAACTGAACATGAACTTATATCCAGAAACAAGAGGAGGCTCACAAGAGTATCTGCACAATCAAATTGCACTGTGCTTCCTAAATTTACATGGCCCAAAAAGGCACACAAACCTATCCGCCAGTTAATTTGAGAATCCACAAATGAGTCAGGCATAAAGGTTTTCTAGAATCTGATGGTAGAAAAATCAAACCAAAGTACCACTTGCTGTCAGTAGCGGCCTGTGCCTCTGCTATAGATAAAGAGGCATTTTTACCTTCAAGTTTTTCTTCAGAGGAGGCAGTAATAATCCTCTGATTACATGGAGGTTGTTGTCTCGGTTATCGCATATATTTAGTTGTGATTGTTTTTTTACTTTCTTTTTCTTTTTGAGTGCTTGCCTGTTTACAGATAGCAAAAGAAAGTGTCACAGATTGAGTGTTTGGGGCCACGAAGAACTCCAAGACCAGGTGCTCAAAGCTCAACATTTTTATTATGGACTGTGTACAGGGTTGGGACAATTTACATTGAAGCAGGATCTTCTCCAAAGAAATAGCAAAAGATGGGATTGCCCTCTTCCACAAAGGTCTCTTATGACCGCTTTCCCAATCTCTGGGTGAGTGGTCAGGTTTCGAGTCTCTGTCGTCACTGTTCCAGCGTCCCAAAGGAGCTTCCCCACTCTGCCCTACAAGTTCCAGGATGTACCAAGCCTAACTTCTACACCTTTGAGCTTAGGTGTAGGCTTTACATCGTCACGTACCCAAGACTAAGCCAGTGTTTATGTTGTGCCGGATCCTCAATTTTCTCTTACAGATAGCGTTGGGGTCCGATATTCGAGAGACTGAAGGACCAATCCCTAAAGCCTTAATTTCGGACTATGCTCTCCTCACCTCCTCTTTAAACTATCACTAGGCTCCATTCCCCCTGCCCCTTCTGGAACCTCCTCCCACCTTTTCGACCTGTCTAGAAGTTGACCTGGCACTCTGGAACCTCCTACCTCTAGATGACTAACCTGCTGCTGACACTTCCAGGGCCATTTTAAGGAATCCTGGGGCCCCGGGCACAAACTCCTTCGGGCCCCCCTCTGAACCAAAGAAATGACAGGCTACAAAATCCCTGGTCGCCGTCCCCATAATCGCAATCAAAACCCCCAGGTTGATTTCTGGTCCTGCAACAATGAAAATATGCCTGGGGCTCCCTAACAGTCTTCCTTACCCTCTTTTCAGACTAGCTGGAATCGGAATAATAAACGAGCAGCATTTGGAGGGCAACATTTTCAGTCCAGGACGAGGTTGGTTGTGTTCAAACAGAGGTACAGGAACATTTTTTTAAATAGCAGCCACAAGAAAGGTGTAGTTCAAATGCAGGGCACAGATAATTAGCTGTATGAAAAGGCACACATACCCCAGCATAGAGAGATGCCTCAGGTTGGCAGTCTCATTAAAAGTAAAAGTGCCCAACCATGTAGACAGATTGTGTAGATTGTGGATATAAATTAGAAGGTATTGTTTTCAAGACGTTTTGCTATTAGTCTGCAAAGAACAAATTACTTTGTGGTGTGCAATATATCAATGGTCCCGATTATTATTTACAATTCAACACTAGCCAGTAAAACCATGAGTGAGACTTTTTTTGAAGAGCATACTCTTAGAACATAATGGCTCTTAGAGACCGAACTCCCGATTCTCGGCTAGGTGTAAATTGCTGCAAATGTCAGATTGTTTTACCGATATGTTCACTAATTAACAGCTATACTGATGGTCTCGGATTCATTGAGGGAGCACACAATGCACCAATTCAGGAACCTTTGCACCTGTTGCCAGCATTTGCTTGAAACCAACCTGGCAATCACCAGTTCCGTAAACCGGTCGTTTGCATGTGGATTCTGGTGTTACTGCTCCATATTAGTGACAGTGTAAAAATGTCAGACACATACACTACCTCCTTTGGTGGCTTCCTTGTGTTAATATCGCCGCAAAAATGTTGCCATACAAGAATGATCCAAGAATGGCACCTTTTTTTGCCACATTACCCCATGGAACCTGCGGGGGAGACCCCTGCAACCCCCTCTCCCTTTAAAGCCTAATATTAACCCCATCAATAATGTCGCCTATGCTGTTTCCCAACGACTATATATATATGGCGACATAATTTGTGGGGATAATATTACGTGAAACCCTTTGGTGGTGGTCCGCTTATTGCACTTTCGCTATTGTGGAGGAGTGTTACCAGAGATAAGAGGCAAGGTCATCCCCCCCCCTTTCCCAGTCACAACCTACCGTACCCAACAGGTTAAGTGCTTTTCAACAAAAACAAAAGATTTCACAAGTATGCCTGATCCTAATTGTGCTGGTTTAAGTAGATATTTTGCACATAATTGAAAACAACTCTGCAACATTCCTATAATGACTGGCTTGTTTTTGGGGTGTTGGAGGGATGGGTTGGTGAAGGTTGTTCAACAGTGTTACGGAAACTTAAAAATAAACGGAATGCAAAAATGGGTGTTTTGGGGAGCGCTTTTGTTAAATTGCAAATGTTGTGCAATTATACGAAATTGCTGCTGAAAACTTGCAACCTGCCCATTAATTGAAAAAAACAGGTAAAATGCAGACCGTTTGTGACACAGCGGTATCGTCCTCTGCGCCGATGCCCAGGATCCCCTGAGAATGAGCACAGTACTTGGGCATCATGAAAAGGCACAATGAAGCGTGGTGTTTACCACGCTCACTGCGCCTTGAACAGAATCAAGCCCTGAGAATTTTCAACAGTTTACAGACTGGCAATGTGGACAAGTTAGGCAAAAGAAGATTACATGAGTTGCCCAGGATCACGCATGTTCGTTAAGAGGTGAAGCTGAGATTTGAGCCGAATCTGCAATTTCTTTGCTTGACCACATTTTCTCACAGTTCTTCTCATAGAACAAGGTGCAATTATTTGTGTTTCACTTTCATGAACTAAAATAGTAACTTATTGTTTTAAGAACTGACTTGGAAAGTATGCAATTCATATAATAACCCAATATGAAGTATTTTAGGCAAAAGGACAATGATTCTAGCTTCATTTTCACTATCAACAAGGCAAGTACATTAGCACCAAAATATTAATTGATGTGAGCTTTAACGACTTCATCTGGGATTTTCAATTGTATTTTAAAGCTTTACATGCGCCCGAAAGACAGAATTGAAGACTGTTTAGTATGTGCAGAAATACCTTTCAGATTGTATAATAAAGCAGACTGTTTTTTGCCAAATGAGCAGACTAGAAAATAGGTTTGCCAGAGGTCTGTGACGTTTGGTTGGCTTGCTTCTGTCTAGAACTCCTTGCACTCAAATGACCTACATAAAAAGAATGATCAACAACGCCATCCGTAAGTTAGAAGGCAAACCTTTTAACAGGAGACAGCACAGTACAATACAGTGGCATAAGATGATTTGTCCAGGGTCAGTGTATCTTCTGCTGGAAAAGCTGGGATATCAGCCTCATCAGTTTAGTTCCTGTGTCTCAAATTTGACAACCTAATCACCTCGCTCTACTAACACTTTACGTTCCTCATTGGAAAGTGGTTGCCAGTTTTAACAACCCTCATTCGGATCAACAAAGCTCTAGACCTGCACCAGATGCATGCTATGACACTTTCTGTAGCTGGCGCTAACTGGTGAAATTAGATTTCTGTGTAGCAAACGTTAAGTGTTACTATCCCAAAAGTTTATATACATGCACGTTTGTCAACCTCAGACACAGGAAAGGATGAGTCGGCCATGCTGGAATTTAGTACTGTGATTTGGCTTATGAACACAAATCTCTAACAAGTACCTAACAAACTGATCTATCTTCTGAGCAATCATGGCACTCAAATAAATCAATAAGCATTTGAACTCTTGGTATGGCACATGATCTATGTATAACCCACAGAAGGGTGAGATCTACAGGAGTTGTGCTATAATGACTGGACAAACTTTGTACTACAGTTAAAACAAAAAGCATTATAGGATTAATTGATAGGACTAAATGTACTAGTCAGCAACAGCCTGGCTGCGCGTTTTGCACCTCAGCAGCGCACCATATATGGTATGGGTTAATTTAGTTTTGTAAAAAAAATGGGCACAGACTGATTTCAATCAGGCAGCCATGTGGGGGCCCCCTCCAAGGTGGGGGCCGGGGCAAATTCACCTTTTGCCCTCCCATATAACCATCTCTGGGCACTTCACCTCTATTTTCAATATTTTCATAAAGTCCTGATCTCTTTTCTTTAGTGCTTTCATTTTTGTCTTCCATTCCCCATCAAACCCTGGCCAGTCCTCTTCACTCTCCACATTATGAGACATCTTGTGCTCGTTCTCTGCATTCCCCCCACCACCCCTTCCTCGTGCTGATCCGTCACTTTCTCCCTGCTACCACCTTTGCCTGTTCCTGTCATCCTTTCCTTTTCTCTGTATCTCACAGCCTTCTTCTCCCTAGTCTAACCACCTCCATGTCCACCTTCCCCTGGTTGTTTAGCTTCTCTGGTTATTATGCCACCTTTGACTCCACTCAGGTCTTACTTCCTCCCTCCAGCCTTCTAATGTTTCTTCTTCCTTCAATGCCTCTCCAAGTTTTATTTTCTCCCTTGTTCTGTCCGCTCTTGTCTCCTCCTGCCACTCCACTCCTCGTTTTATTTCCCCCTCTCCTTTCCCTTGTTACCAATACCGCTTTCGACTCCATTCCTGGTTTTAGTTTTTTCCTCTGTTCCTACTACCGACTTCCACTTATGTCTCTCCCCGTTTACTCTCAGCATGTTCTTGTCTTCTGTAGAGATCCTGCTTTCTCTCTCCCACTGCCACCTCTCCAACTCCCTTATGTAGCACACTCCTGTCTCCAGCCTTCTCCAAAATCTTTGCAGCACCTCTCCACTCCAGCAGTCTTCTCGCTCCAGCCTTCTAGAAACAGGAGCCACCTGCTCCTGGCAGCCACTGCCCTGAACTAGACTGCCTGGCTTACATAGAAACATGCCCCCTCTCTGTGATTATAACTAGGGCTAATGGTCTGCTGTTTTGAGCCTAAAGGGTGTGAGGGTTGGCTAAGCTCTTTCACTTCCTGGGTTAAACCTATAAGAGCCCCAGTGGCCATTTTGAAACTCTGTGTGCATGGAGAGGCTGGACAAGCTGTTTGTGTGGAGGGTATCCTGCTTTTTGCTGTTGGGAATGCAAGTGCGTTAGGGGCTGTCTAGGGGTGTTCAAGTGTCCCTCAGTGTCTTCCTGTCCTTGAAGGGTTTTTCTATGGTTTCTCTGACCTCAAGGTATAATTTCATTTCTCTGATGCTTTCTGATTTTTCTGATTGAGAGAGAAGGGCATTGTGAGAGATGTAGTCAATCTGAGGGTGGTATGCCTGTACAAGTTAGGTGTATGGTCCCCAAGACAGGTTTCCTGATGTCTTCCCTGGCGTAAGTGACCTGACTGGGTATTTGGCAAGGTTTACCTTCTTCCCTAGTCCCTAATTCTGCTTCACGGATCCGGCTTGCGTTTGTTTTGGTTTCTGAGGGGCATTTTGGGAAATGTATTTTTCCCTAACTGGCTTGGCTAGGTACCTGGTTCCCTGAGTCACCTTGCTCCTTGTGGTCACCAGACGAAGTCCAAGGCAGGGAACATTGTCACAAGAATTCTCTTAAGGGCTGTTTATGGTGCCCAATTATAATTTGTTGCTGTGGTGCATTGCAGTTGGTATACAAAGTTTTTAGCAATTATCTGATCTTATCCTATCTGATGAGTGTACATGGAGGATACACTCATTGAAGGGACAATGAAAGCTAGGCTGCTTGCGTTCAGGCCCTGATTACTGTCATTATAATAAGAAATAAAGTACTACAAGTATCAGAATACTAAGGAGAAAGGGGCTGGATGAACCACGGTTAGTGAATATTGGCGAACTTGAGAGCTCCTGATTCAATGCATTAGAGCGTGGTAGATTTGGAAATTTAACGGTTGAGGTGATTAATAGTTTTTTAGTTTGTCCTCTTATTGTCACAGTCGGGAAGTAGAAGGTAGCTAGGCACGTGCAGTAGCTTGTCTTGGCCCGCTGAGATGCATGAGACCGGTGAGGGTAAATATGGAGGGTAGAACTAATGAGAAAATTGGAGAGGTTTCCTGTTCAGTGATGACCTGCAGATTGTTTGATATTTCTACATCCCCTTTGCTTTCTTAAGGCATGGTGATGGCCACTGCCGTTGGCTGCTGATCTTGATGATCATGCATTTAGCATTGTGCTGATACAGTGGTGGGGGGGAGCTGAGTTGGCAGAGGTTCGCTGCTGCCTTCCTGAGGCCACAAAACAGAGCCAGGGCAGTGCAACCTCTGCCTGCGTAGTTGGGCGGTGAAGCCAGGGACTGACACAGATGGGCAGTTGCCTAGTGAGAGTACGACACATTGTACAGGTGACAGGTGTGTCCTGCAGGAAGAACTGTGGCTAACCCAGTGTGTCTGGTTGAGTTGAGTTGAGACGGGGCTGGTTACCGGGGAGGGGTTAAGGGGGACTTTGTTAACCTGAGAGATGATTAGAGGCAATACTAACAAGCGGTAAAGTAATTGTATGGTTTTATGTTTTTCCCTTTGGACAGCTGTAAAGGTTTTCATTATTTACTTGTGACTTGGATAAGAATCTGACAATATCGTGTCCCCTTACAGTAGAAAGGATTTGGAAAAAAACAAATAAAACAATCCGAATTTCTTCCAGGTGGTGAACAAATATATGTAAACATTGTATACGTTCTTTTCAGTTAGGTTGTGTTGAATTGAGAAAATACCAATTTGCATGGATATGTATACATTTGTTACACAAGTGAGCTGTCCGATTTAATTTTGATGGCCAAGTTTCTAGCATTTTTATTCATTTTTTCTTATGGGTTTTCTTTGTGAAACACTGCAGAGTACAATTCATATTCTTCAAAATCTGAAAATGAAAGAATTAATTGTGAAGTAATTAAGTGGTAGATCTTATTTCAAAATGTAACCTAGCAAGTGCTGACAGTATATGTGGAAGTGTAATAGATCTTTTTGTGTTTTGTTCCATTTTTTTCAGGTTTTTCACATTTTGGTCCCACATGACAAGTATGATGACGGCGATGCCATTTTGGAGGTGACATCTGGAAGGACCACTGGCGGTGAGTAAATAACAGCAATGTGCAGCAAAGTGACCTATATCATTTAAATGTCTATCCTTGACTTTGATGTTTTTCAGAAGTATGCATTATGCACTACATTCTCCAGCATTGGATCTTTCATGGATTCACATGCTTAGAATATTCCCTGTCGTCATACTGGGAACCCTCGGTACACATATATAGTCGTTTCCTATAGGATAAACTTCCGACACTTTTGTGTCCTATCCACATCTACGTCCTCTCCGGGGCCGTCCACGCATGCCCTGTAGGACGTAATGGTATAAAAGCCCCGCCCCCGCGGGTCCCGTCAGATTTCAACCGTCTCCAAAGATAGTGGGATCTCCTCGTGTAGTTTCTACTTCTAGGACGCCTGTCAGTTTTTTTTTGGTCTTACCAGAATGTCAGGAAAGCCTCTCTTTCGCCGGTGCGCCACGTGCGGATTGAAGAAGGTTTACGAGGGGGACGGCCATCTCGATTGTATTTATTGCCTCCACCCTCACCATTCGGCAGACCAGTGTGAAATATGTAAAGGTTTTTCCCAAAAAACCCTGAAAGATCGGAGTCGGAGGCTGGTTTCGTGGTTAAATGACGGGGCGGGAGCATACCCTCAGTCGGAGGTTGGCTCCGTGCGCAGCGTGGCCTCTACGAAAACATCGGGAGCCCCGCGCCGTTCAACCTCGTTGGAACCACTGGCGAAGAAGACTCGACCGGTGGAAAAGGATCCACGAAGCCACTCTTCCAAGGACTCTTCAAAAGAATCTTCAAAAAAGACATCATCATCATCATCATCGTCGAAGAAACAGGGAAAGGAAAGGCCAAAATCCTCCTCGGGCGATCCTCTTAGATCTGCCACGAGTAGAGAATCGGATAAACGCAGGGAGAGCGCTGTTAAGGCGGGACCGCCTAAGCCACCTGCAGGCCCACCGTCGACGACGACGAACCAGTCAGTGTTCTCACTGCCTCTGACGCAGTTGGTCTCCCTCTTCGTCAACCCGACGACGGCGACGATGTCCTCGTCGACCGAAGTTCCGGCCTGGAGACCAGAAGTTTTTGATCTGGGGTTGCCGGACACCTTGCTGCAGGAACAAGCAGTGTCGATTTCCTCGAAGGAAGACGACGGTTTCAGGATTGCGGGCCCGGAGGAACTTGGGCTACCAGCCAAGTCGCCATCAGGAGCAACCTGCTCTCAGGTGTTTACCCAACCTCCAATCTCTCAATCGGTCCTGTCCATGGAGGTCTTGTCCTCATTACACTCGCTGCTGAAATCGTTGGATGAAAGGCTTCCACCTGTGGCGTTGACTCCCCCCGTCGACGAACCCGGCCCTTCACACCGTCCAACCAAAACGATCGGAGTTCCAGTGACTCCAGTAGTCCAGGAGGAGGGTGAGCTTTCGGACTCTTTATCTGACCGTGGGTCAGCATCGGATATCTCCCTGTCTCCAGCTAGGGATCCATCCTGGGTTTCGGATGTCGAATTGGAAACACCAAAGAGCCCCACTCACCCGTCGCCACCTGATGATATTGGCGCTTTTCATTCAATGATGGAAAAGGCATGCAAGGAGTTTGGCCTGGTTCAGCAGGAGGAGAAAAAGGACTGTTTTCTATTCGACCATATGGGTAAGAATAGACGTTCAATATTCTCGATACCCATAGAACAGATGAGGGGTGAGGGTCGTTTTCAATTGCGGTTGAAATTCAGGAGTTTTTAAGTACTTTGAGTGGGTTATTAGGTCTTTGGAATCGCAAGGATATTGATGTTGCAGGGCATATTATCCAAAAAGGGTTTTTTTCAGAGAGAAAGCTATTTGGTCGGCACACACACAAAAGCCAATAAGGCTGTGTGCACGTTCCGTCAGGCTCTGTCCAGGACTCTGTTTCACCCAAATTCAGCACAACGTCATAATTGAAAGCAGGCTATAGAACCTGAGAACCCGGAACGATTCCCATGTGCACTAGATGTCACATGGGCACTAGATGTCAGATCAGGCTGTATTACTTAGGATGGAAAGATCTGCTAAAGGTGGTGGTCTGTATCCCATGAGTGGATTGAGCGGAATTGTGCAGGCCTCGAATGGTGCTGTAAAACGATTCCCTCCAAAGCCGGGGATGTGCTGTTAGGAAGTTTATTGGTCCAACTGATTTAAATGCATCATACTGAATTTTCTGTATATTGTTCATCGTGTTAAACTCTTTAAAAGCTCAGAGGTCTCTGTACTCACGGCCACACACATGGGATGAGGATACTCTCCCAGTTTCCCTGCCCTTTTCTGCACAACTCTCTGGAAATGAGCCTTGTCACTAGCTTTGATGCCTGGTTTCCCTATTGGATTATTTGATGATGTGCTGTGGGATTTGTGACTGCCCTTATGCAGGCTTGCACAAATGATCTTTCAGAACACGGTTTATTCCTTGGACTCTCCTCAAGCAGACTGCCTCCGCAGTCTTGCTTAAGAGTTCCCTGATGCATGTTTTCTGCTTCCCCTGGAATGCTCCTATCTTTTATGCCTTTCCTCTCCTTCCCCTTCTGATTGAGGATGGGTTGCAAGCTCAAGAGATCGAGCTACACTCAGATTATGCTGGTGGCTACATTGTGGCCCTGCAGGATATGTTCTTTGGACCTACTGTAAATGGCCCAATAGCCTCCTTGGCTTCTTCCTCCCGACATGGACCTGTTGTCCCAGCGACACTGACAGGTTCTCCAAACTTCTCAATTATTGAGCTTAGAAACCAAACGCCTGAAGAATTGAATTTTGTACATCAACTTTTCTCAGCAAAACCTGGAAGTCCTAAAAGCATTTAGGAAAGGTTCCATGAAGCAGCAGTTTTCAAGTAAGTGGCTGGGATTATGCCAGTGGCGAGTTGGGAGAGAGATTAATTCCTTATGTTTCAATGCTCAATCATTTATGTCTGATTAGGCAGGGTCTGCATGAATTTGGATTCCTACAGAACATACCTTTTGGCTATAGTGGCCTGCGCTCGTCTGGAAAAGCCCTCCTCTTTATCCACCCATGCAGTAAAATGTCATTTCAGTGGTATGAAACACTTATTTACACAGGTGAAAGTTACTCATCCTGGGTGGCACTTAAATGTGATACTCGTGCATAAGCTCTTCGAGCCTATGGCATGAGTACACCGGAGGCTCCTTTAATGGAAAACAGAATTTTTGGTGATCATCGCATCAGCCCACAGAGTGAGAAAATTCCTCAGAGCCTCTGTTTTTAATCTTTCATAAGGAAAGATTTGTGCTCAGCACTCACTCATATTTTCTTGCAAAATCAGTTACAGACTTTCACTTTAATAAAGGCATCTCGCTGCCTCTCTTTTGACCTGGAGAGGGCTCTAAATACCCTCGATGTGGCTATGACTTGAGGTTCATACTGGAGCCTATGAAAACATTCAGGTCTTCTGATTAAGTATTGGATACAGTTGGGGATCCGTCTCCAGTGTCAGTGGCTGCCAAAGCCTTTATCGCCCGCTAGATAATTTGTTGTATTTTGGAGGATTAGAAGGTGGCTAAATGCCTCCCCACCTGAATGCACAGTTGCCCAGAGTCAAGGGTTGTTTGGTGGCTTAGTAGAGATGTCGAGTGACATTTGTCTGCAAGGCGGGCCCTTGAGCTTCTCTGCACTTCTTTTGTAAGCATTCATCCATTGATTCCAGTTCTACGGCTGAAATATTCAGCCATTCAGTCCTCCGAACTGTTTTGGCTGATCTTGGCCCCTTTGTGAGTTCGGTACTGAAGATCTGCAGGGTACATCTCTCATTTTGGGAGTGCTTGGTAGTCCTCCATGAGTATGGAGGAAAGAGGATGGCATGTAGGAGTAAGTCGAAGTTACCATAGTGACTACTGTAATCCTAGTCCGCAGTCCTGTTTCCTTCATACAGCCCTCCCTCAAACCCCCTTGAAAAGACGCCCTAATGTATAGTCCTTTGAAAAGAACTGGTGGGTGTTTTCTGGAGCATGTGCAAGGAAGGATCTGTGGGCAGAGCTGGCAGAAAATGTGCCCCGGCATGCCTGCTTATTTTGTGATAATGCCGCTTTGCAACTTGCTCAGTTCCCTTCCCTGAAGGACAAAGAATTCTATTGTATTGTGAAAACGGGACTATGAACACCAGTCACCACAGTGAGTAACCTTTTATTCTTCAAACATTTGGTATGATTGCCCTTCTAATGTTACAATGTCATTACTTAAAACAAGCCTTTGAGAGAGGGGTTGCTTACTGCTTTCTCTTTTATTACAAAATACCAAGTTATTGAGCCACCATCTAGGCATTGTGATGTACTGCTTAGCTAAGATCATCGCCATTGATAGGAAATGGACCATGACCTTGGCTTTACCCGAGGCAAAGCCAGTAAACGCCAATCAGTTTTGAAGTGCAAGTCCTTTTTGGTTATCATTGACACTCTCGCTTACCTTATCCCAGTGTAACTGCAGTTGAGGACATCCTCATAGCATATGGTCAAAGTCTGCCTAGTTGCATCCATACCCACACGCTGCACATTCAGGGGCCTCTTTGCTGTGGTTTGCCCTGTTGCTAGAGGTAATGTGTGACCTATTGACGTATCTGTACTGAATAAAATCCTTACTTGTGGACATTGCAACATCTTTAAACATCATGTATGTTTTCCTCCAATGGTCACTAGTAAAGGGATTGCTCCTGTCCTTAACCCTTACCTCAATAGCTTATGCAAGCACTGCCTGGTTTGCCATCAGTTTCCATACATCTGCATTATAAGCTTTGATGGTTTACTAAGCTTAGCTTAAAGGTAAAATATATTTTTTTAAAAGGTTGGAAAGTGTTGCATAATAGGGTAATTTCAGACTGCATCAGCGAACGTTCTGTGATTGTCCTTCTCAATTAGAGTTGTAATGGGATGAGACGTACCCCAAGGTTCAGCACAATGTGTTCCTTTATGCTCTACTTTGTCCTCAATTTGTCACTATAATATTTAGGGTAGGAATCCAAATGTTATCTGCAACTAAATGTTTCTTGTTTATTTAGCCTCGAATTCCTGATCAACCCTGATTGAAATCCCAGGAGCACCTTCATTGTCTCGGAAAGCCAATTACACAAGTATGGGGCATTTTAGACTAGATCATGTAGAGGTCCTGGGGTTTGGCCACGAGCGGATGTTTTGAGGATGGAATTCGGCATGAGAATCATTTTTTCACCTTAAGGATGATTAAACCTGTTAGCTATTACCTATGAAAACCATATTCACTGTGTATAGTAAAGTCACGTGCTTAATAAACAAAAGCTCAGAGGGCCATATGGTTTAACCTAGGTGGTGGATGCTTTCATAAAAACATGTTCTATATGTAATGTCACAGTAGTGTATGGATTTCCACAGGCTTACTAGAATTAATGATGAATGCCCCAGCAAAGCAAGCCTGGAACCTGCCGGCCTTTTTAGATACTAGTATTGGGTTGAGCGTCAACCCTTTTAGACGCAGTCGTTTTGGAGTATGTAAGGACTTGCTCACAGTGACATTGCGTCGCAAGCAGTTTAGAAGATGTCTTCAGGTGCGCTGTACAGAATCGCCTTTCAATTAAACATTCTATTTATATTTATGAAGCTAAGTGAAGTGCATTGCATGCTAAACTTCCATAAATTACATAACCTTTACCAATGTCCGCTTTTTGTTTTCGTAGGCGACATCTGCCAACAGTTTACGCAAGAAGTCTTTGAGATGTACCAGAATTATGCACATTACAGATCTTGGGACTTCGAAATTCTGAATTATACCACAGCAGAGATTGGTAAAAAAAAGAACTGTAGCTCCTTCTGTCCACTCAGCTATGACCCATTCATGGTTACATTATATTGTATTTTGCAGGGGGGTTACATCATGCGGCTGCCCGTATTTCTGGAGACGGTGTCTATAAGGCTTTGAAATATGAAGCTGGGACTCACCGAGTTCAGCGAATCCCTGAGGTTGGCCTATCATCCCGGATGCAGCGTATTCACACTGGGACAATGACGGTTATTGTCCTTCCTCGACCAAATGAGGTAATCGAAACAGTAAAGGCCGTAATAAAAGTGTGGTTCAAAATAAGAGGTTTGTGCATTGTGCTGCAAAATAGCTTTTTTCAAAGCAGTGCAATTGAAATGTTTAATAATTGACAATTATGAAAGGCAAACTAGGACAATATCATGTTGGAAATGTAGTTGATGCAACTGTATAGTAGGAGGTCTCGTTAAGGGATAACCCTTTCGAAATTAAAGATTTTATTTGAGCACGTATTGTCCATCATAAAGATCTGCTTCAGAAGATGTCCCTCCTTCACTCTCTCTTTCTCACAACACCAGTGAAAACCCCAGATATCATGACTGAGGTTGTCAGGGATGAGGCTCTGTTTTTTTTTTTTATGGTTAAAACTGTAATGATACAGTTGAGCAAGATCATGGGAACCCACTCAGAGAGGAAACACTAAACCTGACGGTCATTAAACAAACAAATAGTGGCATTGACTACTGCATGGGATTCCATTTTAATACATCAGAGCATATGCCACATCTACATAAGGAAGGAACATAGGACATTCAATAAAATATATACAACGTACATAATACAGCGTACAAATACATGTGCCAAAATTAATTCTTTTGGACAAGTTTATCAGCAGTTGCGATCTCTATGGTCCCTTGTGAGGGATAACATGAGGTAAGATAATGCAAAAGCAGTACATTAGGTAAAGGTCGATAGACTGGACTGTTAGTGAGTGAAAATGTTGTGACACAGACAAAAAGTCTACACAACTGTGTTTCGGCCTCAGAGCTGTTCTTGTGCAGCTGTAACTTGATCGGCCTTCATCAGGACGGAGAAGATTGATATATGAAACGCTCCAATGTGATCTCTCAAAATAATGGACAGAAAGGGAAGTCAGGAGTGTGTGGGGTTCCAGGTGGTTAAAAAACAATTTTCAAAGCATCAAATGCTGGCCTCTCAGACGGTTGAACACCCAGAAGAAGGGTTCCCCCGAAGGTGAGAGGGTAACTGGACATGCTCCCTGTGTTGGGATGCTAGGGTCTTCTGTCAACGCTGTAGGGGAGAGAAATAATAAGGTAAATGGCAGAAGATTAAAGTAACAAAAAACACGTATATCAGGCAGTACGAGGATAGTCATCTGAGAAGATGTAAGAACAGCATTTCTTCACAGGAGAAATTATATTTATTTGTTTTATTTATTGGATATGTGCTTCTGATATTTGTTAATCTGCTTAGAATCACATGCTGTGCATAGGTCCGACATCCAGTGGTCACTGCGGAGTATTGCATTTTGTTTTTCGTAGTTGAAAAGGGGACATCGACAAGGCGTGTCTGTAACACTATCCCTATAGTGACGTGCGGTGTACCCACAATCCCTCACGTGTCGAGGTCCCTCAGATTGTTTTTTTCCGCCCAGCTTTTGGTCGCCTTTGCGCGGAGCTCCTCGAGAGACATTGCAAAACATTTTTCCTGGACCTTGGTCTTGACTTATTACATTAATACATAGATCCCTCCCCTCGACGTAGCTCCGAAGCTGTTTCTCTTCCGAACAAGATCTTCGACGGAGGAGACGAGACGGAGGAGATCCTTCGGCGCTGCCGAACACGTGGCCTGGCCTCGCCGGCCAACATACAGTAGGGAGAGTGGGGGTGAAACTATCTTGTTTCTCTTCGAGAATGCCTTTCCCTTTCCCTTCCCTTTCCCCTCGGGGTTGTTATCACCACAAATTATTGCCTCAGCTATGGAGAGAACACCCTTTAGGTTTTGCCCGCGCTGCAGGGGCAAGTACACCTGGAAGGACAAGCATAAACACTGTAATCGTTGCTTGCCCCTCGATCATAAAGAAGACGGCTGCGCGGCTTGTCAACTTTTAAAACCCAAAACTCTAAAAGAACGTAGAGTCAAGAGGTGGGCGGCCTACACCATGTCGAAGTCCGATTCCTCACCCGCCGCCGTGGAAAGTGATGAGGAAGGTGATAACACAACCTCCGTTGCGGAAGTCTTAACCTCTCAAGGGAGCGTTCACGCTCCTCGACGTCCGTCCCCGGCCCCGACGGGCTCGGCTCACGCCCTGCTTATGGGGATGAACACCCCGGTGACAAGGATGCACAAAAGACTCACTCCCATAAGCACACAACCCACGGCTCTTCTTCGTCAAAGACGAAGAATCCATCAGCGCCGAAGGAGATGCAGGGCACCCCGGCGTCTACCTCAGACCGTAAGAGTCTGCCCCACTCGCAAACGCAGCCACGACCAGCGACTGGGCTTTCCACACATAAAGGCGCTACCCCAAAACCATCCGACGTAACGCTCCATGTAAGAGCGCCCGTCGCAGTACAACACGCAACGCCCGTAACGTCGAGACCAGAAACCTCCACAGACAATTTACTTGTCAAGAGCCTAGCGAGGATTGTTTCCGCCGATACCCATAAGCGGACGACGAAAGACACGTCGAATACCGCGCAAAGGGCTAAAGACACGCCGAAAAAGCCGAAGGGGAGCCAGGAACTGCCCCCTTCATCTAGAGGGACTCCTGGCCTACCGGAAGGCTTTTCAGACGGCGACGGAAACCTTTCTTCGACGTTGTGGGAGAGGTCAAAGCGTTTCCAGGCAGAAAACACTAATTCCCCCCCCCCCCTAGACTACTCCGGGGTACCCCATGAAACTCTGGAGAGACTCCATTTCTGTATGGAGAAGATGGAAAGGTTTATTGAAACCCAAAACCTACCAACACCCAAAAGACCAAGAGAAGGACCCCAGGAGGACCCTAGGGTCAAATTTCCTAGGCTGTTTAATCCTTCGCAAGAGGAATTAAATGTGTATGACCTCACTGAAGAGGAACAACATTTTCAGGAAGAGGATGAGTTTTTGGTGTAGAGGAAGAACGAAACCTAGAGGAGGAGGGTTTTCAAGAAGATCCAGATACAGGTGCAGGGGGGCTTCGGAGAAGAACTAGAGGTAGTTACCTCACACCCCTGGCAGTCCCCATCAGCGTACTCTGACCCTGATGCCATAACCCTATCTCCTCCCAAAGACTCGCCTATTAGGAACACATCTCCTATAGATGACCAGACTACGTTTAATACACTGTTGCGCAAAGCAGCAGCGCATTTCAAATTAGACACAGGGGAGACCTCTCCTGACATTGACTTTGTGGAAAAAGTAATTAAGGAGAAACCCCCTGTCAGTCAAACCATTCCACTCCTTGCCTCAGTAAAAAGAAGAATCACCCCTTCTCTATCCACTCCTGCGTTGGTCAGAGGGGTCAACCCTCGAATAGAAAAACTCTTCAGTCCATCTCCTTCTGACCCTTTGTATGTCAGGGGCCACTCCGTACCAGACTCCCTTGTAGTAACAAATACAAGGAAGAGGGCAGGGGGGCCACTGTCCACCAGTGAGGCACCTCCAGACAAGGAGGGGAAAAAGCTGTATGCCCTGGGGAAAAGAATCTCAGCTTCCGCCGCTTTCTCAGCAAGGATCGCTAATAACAACTCTTTACTAGCAAGCTACGTAGATGCACAGTGGAGCAAGCTACGTAGCAACGCTGAAGAGGCACCAGAACCCCTGCGTACACGCCTTCTGGCCATAATCACGGAAGGGACACTAGTGAACCAAAGCATTGTTAAAAACACTTTAGATGCTGCAGAGACTGCTGGGCGTTCCCTAGTCCAAGGGATACTCCTCAAACGCCATGTCTGGCTGCCCAATTCGGGGTTTAAACCTGAAACACAGGCTTCCCTGATCAACAAACCTATAGAGAATACCAATCTCTTTGGTAAGGCAGTTGATGAGGCGCTAGAAAATGCTAAAAAAGGAGTTTGACACAATCAAGACCCTTGACCAGATTTCTAGGCCCCCTAACAGACGGGACTATGGCAATAGGCGCCTTTTTCGTGGCCAACGCCAGCAGCAGAATCAACAACAACAATACTCTGCCAACAACCGGTCCTCTAACCAGGGTAATAGTAGCCAGTACAATCAGAGAGGCCAACGCCGTGGCAAGGGGAGAGGTCGGGCCTCTACCCCTAGAGGCTCTCAGGCCAATAACAGCAAATGACCCGAAGATTCGGGTCTCCTCCCATGCATCGCCGTTCGGGGGCCGGTTAACATTGTTTCTTCTAGCATGGGAGTGAATAACATCAGACCGTTGGGTACTATCAATCATAGCCCGCAGCTACTGTATAGAATTCAACAGTTCCCCAACATACAGACCCCCACGGGGACGACGCATGACACCAGAACACCTCGCCATCCTTCTACAGGAAGTAGAACAGCTACTGGAAAAAGGAGCTATAGAGTTCGTGCCTCTATCTCAGGTAACAGAAGGTATTTATTCAGTGTACTTCCTTGTACCCAAAAAGGACCTAACCATGCGCCCTGTATTAGGTCTGCGCCCAGCGAACAAATTTGTCAAGCCCCAAAAGTTTTGCATGGTAACCTTACAGGAAGTAATCCCCTTGCTATCACAAGGGGGTTACATGACAACACTGGACATGAAAGATGCATACTTTCATATTTTAATGTTGCCAGCGCACAGAAAATACCTCAGGTTCATGATAGAGAACAAACACTACCAGTTCAGAGTGCTACCCTTCGGGATAGCATCAGCACCAAGGGTATTCACGAAAGTACTGGCAGTGGCAGCGGCCCATCTGCGCAGGTTGTCCATCCCAGTATACCCTTACCTCGACGATTGGCTCATAACAGGGGATTCTTACGAAACATGCTTCTCCAATACCCAAAAGACTGTAGACTTTTTGTTCCAACTGGGCTTCTCCATCAACGAGAAGAAGTCCAGCTTAGACCCCAGCCAGATCAAGCAATTCCTAGGGGCTCTAATTCGAACAAACGATGGCCTTGTCTTCCCCTCCAACGAGAGGGTCCAAAACATGCTGTTTCAGATCCCCCAATATGTGGCAGGTCGAGAGGTGACGTACGCAAAGCAATGCGCTTGCTAGGAATGATGGCGTCATGTATTTATTTGGTACCTCACGCGCGCCTGCGCTTGCGCCCAATGCAAGAGTGGCTCAACAGCCAGTGGTGTCAGGCCAGCGGACAATGGGATGATCTAGTGGTGGTCTCGCAGGCCTTGGTTCTCTCGCTGCGGTGGTGGACAAAGGAAAACCTGCTAATAGGGAAACCTTTTACCACACCCGCAGTGGAAGCCACTCTAACCACAGACGCATCCCTCAGGATGGGGGGCTCACCTATCCCATCAGACTGCTCATGGAGTGTGGACTCCGAGCGTAGCATCCAAACACATAAATCTACTGGAGTTACTGGCGGTGTTCAAGGCACTGAAAGCCTTCCAGGAACACCTACAAGGAAAGACGGTGATGGTCCTCACGGACAGCACCACAGCCATGTACTACCTCAACAAGAAAGGGAGCACCACTCTCCAGGACTGTCCAAGCTGTCCCAGAACATCTGGAAGTGGGCTCTCCGACGCAACATGTTCCTACTGTCACAACATGTACCAGGGGAACTCAATCTGCTAGCAGACGAACTCAGCAGAGATTTCCCCCTGCCCGCAGAGTACGAATGGCGGTTACACAAAGACATTGTCTTCGACGTCTTCACTCAGTGGGGTTTCCCAGAAATAGACCTGTTCGCAACTCTGGAGAACTCACAATGCCAAGATTACGCCTCCAGGAACCCTCAGAACCAGTCCAAGGGGAACGGTCTATCGATTCCATGGTCAGGGAAATTTGTTTACGCTTTCCCCCCCCCGACTCCCCTTCTCAACAAGATTGTGCACAAGATGCACCGGGAACAAGCCACCATGATACTAGTGGCCCCTATGTGGGCCCGGCAACCATGGTTCGCTCATCTGATGGAGATGTCTCTGTCTCCACCAGTGAAACTGCCATGCCCGTACAACATGCTGTCACAGGACAAGGGCAGGACACTGCATCCATGCCCTCAAACCTTGAACTTAGCAGCCTGGCTACTGAGGTCATAGAATTTGGACATTTACAACTTCCACAAAGGTGCATAGACATCCTCAGGGAAGCTAGAAAACCTAACACTCGTCACTGTTATTCTAGCAAATGGAAGAGATTTGTCATCTGGTGTAGAGGAAGAAGCATCAACCCTGTTGACTGCTCTCCCACACAAATTGTTCTGTACCTGACCCATTTGCTGGACTCAGGTCTGGTATTCAATTCTATTAAAGTCCACCTAGCGGCACTTTCTGTATACACCACTTCCCAACTCAAAGTGTCATGGTGGAAAGTCCCAGTGATCAAAGCCTTCATGGAGGGCGTAAAAAGGATACACCCTCCAATAGCAAACCCAGCTCCCGGCTGGGACCTAAATGTGGTACTCACCAGGCTCATGGTTTCACCCTTTGAACCCATGCACAAGGCAACTCTTAAAGACCTAACTCTTAAGACTGCTTATCTAATAGCTATCACCTCCATTAGGAGAGTATGTGAACTACAGGCTCTTTCTGTTCTAGACCCCTTTGTAACGGTTCACAGAGATAAGGTGGTTCTACGCACACACCCAAGGTTTGCACCGAAATTTATCTCGAAATTCCATGTCAACCAGTCAATAGAACTACCAACGTTCTTTCAAAATCCTTCAAATCTAGGAGAAAAGAGCCTGCATACACTTGATGTGCGCAGAGCTGTCATGTTTTATCTGGAAAGAACTAGACCACTGAGAAAAACTAATCAGTTCTTTGTCTCGATGGCAGCAGGAAGAGAAGGAGATGCAGAATCAAAGTCCACTATATCTAGATGGATTGTTCAATGCATCACTCTCTGTTATACTCTTGCTAAGAGAGAACTACCCTTCAAGCGAAGAGCACACTCTACTCGTGGCACTGGGGCATCCATAGCATTCATTGTAAATGTTCCCCTTGAGTCCATCTGCAAAGCGGAAACCTGGAGTTCTGTACACACCTTCACAGAACATTACTGTCTAGATGCCCACTCTAGAGCTGATTCCCAGGTGGGACAAGCAGTATTAAGATACCTTTTCTCTACTGTTCCTTCTCACAACCCACCTCCAACTCCGGGTACTGCTCGCTAGTCTATGCACAGCATGTGATTCTAAGCAGATTAACAAACATCAGAAGACAATGCATTCCTTACCGTAAAAGCATTTCTGATGGTTGTATCTGCTTAGATTCACATGCGCCCACCCTTCCTCCCCGCTCGGATGGAAGGAACATAGACATCCTTTTATATCTCTTTTTTTTGTACTCACTCACGTCTAGAAGGCTCCCTCAGGGCAGAAAAAATACAAACAGAGGGACCTCGACGCGTGAGGGATTGTGGGTACACCGCATGTCACTATAGGGATAGTGTTACAGACACGCCTTGTCGACGTCCCCTTTTCAACTACGAAAAACAAAATGCAATACTCAGCAGTGACCACTGGATGTTGGACCTATGCACAGCATGTGAATCTAAGCAGATACAACCATCAGAAATGCTTTTACGGTAAGTAATGCATTGTCATGTCGCCTATGCACAAGTGTTTCCAGTTGCCACAAGACAATGGGGTTTGGAGGGACAGAGGAGAAAAAACAGTAACAGTAAGAACGGTCCTACTAGGCCTTCTGACATTCGGATTGTGCAAGTGCAGTGACCATAAGTGCAGTTGGGAGGGGGCAGGTCAAGGTGAAAGGCTGGAAAAGGGAAGATGTGCAGCAACCCAGTGGCTATGTAAGTGCTGAGGGGGGGCCTAGGAGGGCAAGAGGCAGGTGGAGTCAGGGGTCAGGCTGAGTCTGGGATAAGGGTGAGAGTGCAGGAAGGGGTAGATCAGATTCAGGCTAGTCAGGGAAGGGTGCCAATGGGCAAGTGGTGGTAAGGGTTACTGGGGTAGAATGGATGAGGAGGGCCTGGCTCCAGTAAGGCACATAAGGGTCCAGGCACTAGTCACAGTGGCAGGGGGACAGATGAGCAAGGGAGGGGGAGAGGGAAGGAGAAGGCGAAAAGGAAAGTCTGGAGAAGTTTCCGGAACTTAAGGAGATCCGGCTAAAGTCTGAGAGGGGCAGGAAGGCTGTTCAAGAGGGAGGCTCCTACCAATGAAAGAAATCTACCCCCACTCTCTGCTTGGAGACATGTCTGATCTGCACAGAGTTGGATCTAGAGGAAGGAAGGACTCTAGCAGGGAGGTATTTAGGGAGAGACAGTTGGATGTAGCGGGGTCCCAGGCCCCAGAAAGCCTTGTGGATGATGCAGAGGGTCTTGGATTTGATCATTGCAGTCACCCGGAGCCAGTGGAGAGAATTTTAGGGCTGGAGAGATGCGGGCCCTAGGCTTGAGGCCAAGGATAAGTCTTGCAGACCTATTCTGGAATAGTTGAAGGCCAAAGGAGGAAAGAGGCAGATTGAGGAAGAGGCTGTTCAGTAGTCCAGCCTAGAGAGAACCAGTGCTCTGGAGACATTGATCTTCTGTGGAAAGGTGAGGAAAGGGAGAATGCCTCTGAGGAGGTGGAGCAGAAGGTTGGACTTCTTGGCAAGGTCCGTGATGTGGGGGGAGAAGGAGAGAGATGAGTCAAAGATGACCCCAAGGTTTTTGCCTCACAAGTGGGTGAAGGGGCCCAAGGAGGGCGACCAGAGAGTGAGAGTGAGATGGAAACAGGGAGCAGGTGTCCCAATGAGAATGATTTTAGAGATATCCCTTGTATCCAATTGCATCACAGGCTAAGGGGAGATGTAATGTATATACCTTTGGTTAACCTTAACTAGAAGAGGAATACTGTGACCAATCCAGGAGGTTTGACTCTTCCCAGGGGAGAATTATCCCTTTTGGGGTGAGTCAACTATGCTTAATACCTTCCTTATGGGACAGGGTAAGTGGGGTCTCTCTGGAGGTGACTCCCCCTTAGGGGACTAAGGAGTCTCAGAGAGAGACCAAAGTTACTATCCATTTTCCCCAGAAACGAACACCTTTATGGGGTAGGCAGGAACTAAGTAGTGTGAGGACTATTTAACAATGACTGTGTGGGAAATTATGAACAAATAAGTGTAGGCACTATGTAAAATGAGTGAACATAAGTTCTATAATCAGTTGGTCTGTGCACACGGATAAAGTTTGCTTGCCTAGCAGAAAAAAGAAACCCCTTTGCAACAGTACGTGTTTATTCTTCGAGCAGGCTGCAGGAGTGTTAGGGAGAATTCTCATTTATGGCTAATTTCCTTCACCTAGTGAGTCCCTCAGCAGCTTTGCTGGATTTCTGGGGTTTATTTTTTTCCACCTGGTAAGAGTGTGAGCCCTTTTTCCCACTCTTGCATGTGTTTTGCCATGTGTATTTCTACTGTTTGTGTGATCTTGGGCTCTGGAGCTACACCACTCCATGAGCCCCTTTTGTTGTGTGTTATATAGCACCTTCCGTTAAGTGACACAGGGTTGTATTTGAGACTTCCCTCTGACTTAATTTTTCTGGGGCTGACTACTGTCCCCCAGAAACAGGTAAAGTTGCCATTTACTTTATGTAGTCATTTATAACTACAGACCCAGTATACCCAATCTTACATGGAGCATTGGAAAGGGTTAATTCATATCCCTTTTTGTCTGTACCTCTGAGCTTTATTTTGCTCTCTTAACACTATGACTTGGCTGGTGCAAGTGGTATCTACCCTAACTTTTTTTCTCGCGATTATACTATATAAACGTGGTACTGTTTAAGGCTATTATATTAGCCTCGAACTTAAACCTGCTTGATCAAATACTTTTTATTTCGGCTCCGGTTGGGTTTTATCGCCATTTCTTTTTGTTAAAGTCCTTCTTGTGTTTTACTTTGTGTGGCCCTCCTTTGGCGTCTGGGTGTCTAGGTGGGCTGAATGTGAGGGAGGGTTGTAGTCACCCCCTGCACAGTGTATCCTAGGAAACTGAAGTCGTACTTTGTCGTGATTGGCTGAGGTGGTTGTCTGGGCCGGACAACCCCTCTGCTGAGTGATTGACAGCCAGGCTGTGTGAATGGGGGATCTTGGCATAAAAGGCAGGACTCTTGAGCTGGAAGTCAGTCACCACTGGAACTGCAAAGAACCGAAGAGAAACGGAAAAGAAGACGGTTGCTGCAACTCCCGAGTCCCGGTAAAGCCCTGCTGCAGTCCTGAGCTATCTACCCTTCAATGACAAGAGAAGATCCAGTCCGGAGTCTTCTTCCCTTGAGCCTGGTGGGATCAACCAGCTCACCTTCCACAGGCAGAGGATCCTCTTCTTGGTCGAAATCGCTGCACACAGATGTAGTGGTCCGGATAGCCATCTGAAGAGCCTCTCCTGTTTTAAAGGAGGCACCTTTTATTCACCATTTTTCTTTTGCTGCTTTCGGATTCATCCCTGGGTAGTGCAGATCGCTCCAGACATCATCCTCCTTGTCCCCACGGCTGAAGCTTCAGGAACCATTAGTCTGCAGGAACTACCAGGAACAACTGCCGTAGCACCAGCTCTTCATACGAATAAGGTACTGTGTCCGACTTCGAGGAACTAGGCTGAACCCTTTTCTTCTCACCAAAGGCTTGTTCTTATCTTCCTTCCCTCTTATAACTTTTGCTTCCCTTTTGACAATATCGTACTCCTGGCAATCTCGAATCGTGAACTGTTCTAACCTTGAGATCCTCGACAACAGGACCCATTTGCACTGGTGCAGGCCTATTGACTTTTATCTACGTTTTAGAAAGTGTCTCTTGATTCTATCTGCCTTGACAAAAGTATTGCCTATGATTTTCATCCCCAACTCTCATGTGTTTATTCATGTGCTAAGTGTGTTTGACTACGGTAACATTTCTGTTTGCGGGTACGCTTCTTTTTCGTAAGACCGAACTGTCAAAAAGTGATGGCGTGATAAGCCCCGGTAACGTCTTTGTTTCACAACATCGGTCGGTCAAATCCAAAGGTACTTACCTTGAATTGTTCTGCACAAGAGGAATTGGTTGTGTGTAGTGTATTTTGAAGTGTGGTTTTAATTTAATAGAGGTTAAGCATACCTAAACCTTGAGTCAGTGTTTGCTTGAGTCACAGTAATTGTAGTCCTTTGTGTAATCACTACTACTGCTCATTTGCTCTTGAGATAAGTCTGGCTGCTCCGCTACTGCTACCACTCTAACTGTGTAGTGCAGGCTTGTACCAAAGGTGAATTGTACTACCACCTGTAGTCTTAATCTTGTGTAGTGGTCCCTAAGGGTACTACCCAGGATTCTGCATAACAAGGAGTGAAAATAGCAGTTTGACAGCTGCATTAGCAGTAAGCTGAGACCCTGGTTCAGTGCTCACGTTTAGCGTGGTGATTTAATGCCTGTCATGAAGCAATGTATAAAGCTGTTTGTTCTTCGAATAAGAAGAGAGGCACGGACGAAGCGGTTGCTTGTCTTCCAAGCCCGCTTAAGCATATTAAAAATAAACTATGGATTTGAAGACTTTGAAATCTTCTCTGCTGGTGTTTTATTATGCTGCTTATGGGCACAGGCGGGCATTATGAAAAGTATTGCCCACAAATTGGCATCCCATGGTAGCACCTCGTCGCAGTAAAGATCCAGTTGGAATATTTTGCCATGGTCAGAGAGCATGCACCGGACAGGTGGAGGTCGTGGACCACACTGTTAGTTGGACAGAGGTTTCCTGCAGCCATAACTTTCACCCACCAGCTGGTCTCTTTGACATGATCTCTGCGACCGAGGTTCAACCGCCTATATGTGTAAGGGAGCCTTGCCCTCCTCTTGAATTGCCAGAAAAGAACACTACAAAAAAGAGTGAGACCGTTTCATGCACCGAATGTGATGATTTAATACAGAATGATGTGTGGTCTGATGTTATGAATATGTTATGTTGTATTTCCTATGGGACCATACTGTTAAATGAGCCATAGAGAAATACACCTAGTGTACACAAGTTGAAACTATGGGATGGATGAATCATGAAATGGCTGTGTAGTTTGTATTGATTGTGAGAGCACTGCATTAAGTGGGACATTATCAATGCAACCTTGTAATCACAAGAAAGTTACTGTGACAGAAATGGGAAATTCATGCACTAAAGGATGTTGTGGGTTGCAATGTTGTAAGAGTAGTTCAGAATTAGAAATAGATGTGTCTACTCCCCTGGAAGGTACACCAGGATGGGAGCTGATGATAAAGAAAGGCTTGGGGGTAGTGTTGTTTTTGCACAAATAGCAGAAATACACTGCAGCAACCCTGATTTTCAGTTCCCTGTGTGTGGATCTTTTGACCTCGAGAAAATAGGGTACCTAAGAGAAGCATTTGCTGCCAAAGGCGACAAGGCCATTAGACCCCTGCAATGGGAAACATATAAACAATGGGAAGATTATGCTAGACAAAAATCTATGAGAGAAGCACGGATAAAAAATGTAAATCGCAATCCGAAAAAAATAAAGCACGCGCATATGATCAAAAAGAGGTGAAAAAGGATTGGGAAGAGGGCGACTTGAATATAAAATTAGAATTAATGGTGAATGAGGAGGACGAAGTGTACCTCCCCCCTCTTGAGCGATTATAAGGACATAGAGCAAGCAATCCAAGAGTGTAAGCTTGATTCAAACTCCTCTGCCCTGCAATAGTGTCAAAATCTTTTATTTTGGATTATAAGTGCCCCAACAAAGTCTATGGTAACGCAAACGTTTCCTAAGAAGAGAAGTGCCTGGTTTTATACTGATAACCCAACACACCAGGTCCATGTGCGGTGGAATAGGATGGAGTTACTTTCTTTTGCTAAAGAGTATCCAATATTGTACAAAATCCTGAACAGTGGTACACCTAGATGGACCGGGTTCTTAAAACAGGTCCGCTCACATTTGGAGATATAGATCAGTTGTTTTCATGCATTCTATCAGCAGATATATGGCGCCAATGCAGATGCAAGACAGTTTAGATCCTGTCATAAAGTGGGAATAGCTGACAGTGATAGCTAGCGAAAGCGGAAGACTGGGAAATTTTCAAAAGAAATAATATCTCTTCCAGCACTGTTGATAACACGTATCCAGCAAGTGGTTCCCCAAAAGCAAATTAATTGGGATAAATTGGAGTCAGTTGAAAAATATTTTGCACAAAAGGAAGAAGCGTTTACCTCGTTTAGTGGGATTAATATGTCTAGTCCGGAGGGGCAAAAATCATTCTGTTCCCATTTTATTAAAGGGTTGTTACCTCATTTTAATGACATTAAATCATATGAGTCCACCTGGCTAACCCAAAGGGCTGCTCAAATATTAACCATGGCTAGGTATTTTGCAAACCGCCATGCTAAAGGCAAAGGGGGAAAAGTGAAACAAGATGTGGAAGTTAAAAACCAGAGCATTAATGCAACAGGCATTTCCAGAAAGAGGCAGAGGTTATATATGTATACAAAGGGGAAGAGGAATGTATAGATATGATATGCCATTTATAACGCGCCTATGCACAAGTGCTTCAAGACGCGACGAGGCAAGGGACGAGGACAAAGGGAGGACGGACAGCGATCCTACTAGGCCAGGTGTCATTCAGATCGCTCAAGTGCATGGGAAGGGGCCAGTGCAGTACAAGATGATAACAATAAGTAATTAACGGCCAACATGTGGCAAGTGCATGGGTAAGTGCGGACATCAGGTGTCGGGGGATGGTAGGGGGACTGTAGGGATACAGAAACAGTCCCCAAGTGCAGGGGATGCCATGTGGGCAGTGCAGGTGTGAGACACTGGTGGGGTAGGGACCTCGGCCAGAGATCAGAGGGTGTCCAGGTAGCGAGTGCAGTTCAGGTTACAGCCAGGAGGTCAGCAGAGGAGAGGAGGAGAAAAAGCAGAAGCAAAGAGAAAGGTTTTGAGGTATTTCCGGAACTGGAGATGGTTCTCCTCAAGTTTAAGGGAGGCAGGGAGGCTGTTCCAGAGGGAGGCACCAGCCGAAGGAGATCTACCACCAACTCGTTGCTTGGTGAAGCGACTGACCCTGAGGGTGGCAAGTGCATGGGTAAGTGCAGACATCAGGAGTAAGAGGCGGTAGTGCCCGCTTGTAATGGAGCAGGTATGACAGACAATGGGTGTAATTTTTGTAAGGCAGAAGACCACTGGATAATGGAGTGTCGGTTGCGCCGGAGAGGGCGTGGACGCTCTTATGGGCAAGGAATGAACAGAGGAATTTTTATAAGGACTGAGGCCGGCAACAGCATAATAACAAATACTGGGACACTAGAAGAGAATAATGAGCAACAGCATAATTATTTTGACCCGAAGAAAGGAAAGCAATATTCATCTTGGGATTATTATGAGGATGATTAGAGTACAATGAACTACATAGAATAGGGCTGCCCTGAAGAGGGAAAAGGGCACATAAGTATTACTGTAGATTCAAAGGGGCCATTTGTAAAAGCTACAGTGCAGGGCAAGCAGGGAACATTTCTCCTTGACACAGTTGCGTACAATACATCTGTTTCCCACAAACTAGTGCCCCATATTCCCATCTCCGGGAAAGTAAACGCATCAGTGGGATTCTCTAATGATCCGGTCCAATGACGAATATCTGACCCCGTGCAGTTTACTATAGGTCCTATATCTTGCATGGCTCAGCTTGTTGTCACTGATAAATGTGCTTTAAATCCGTTGGGAATGGATTTGCTGAAACATTTATATGCACATATATATATATATATGTTGCTCGGCTGATGGAGTGTACCGAACATGTAATGCTGAGTCTTTTTCAAAATGTTTTGTCACTGTTACTAATGATTTGCCACCTGAACTTAAGGGGGTTGGCCCTATGAAATCGGCCATGGCATCTAGTGATGTAGGATGTATGGTAGTTGGCCCAGTGAAAATATGAGTTAAGCCCAGTGCAGTATTACAGAGAATTCCTCAGTATAAACTTCCCAAGGAAGGTTTAGAATGAATGAAGCCTGTAATATAGGATTTACTAGTTAAAGGGATTTTAAAAGAAATTGTGGAGAGTCCCTGCAACAGCCAAATTCTTCCTGTGCAAAAACAGATTGATGTGAGGCCTTGTATTTCAGCACAATGGAGACTGATTATAGATCTCCGAGCAATACATACAATTGTAGAACCACAGTATCCTGTGGTGCCCAACATGACTTCCCTGTTCACTATGATACCAGCTTCAGCCCAATATTTCACTGTTATGGACCTCCAAAGATGCTTTCATTAGCATTCCGATCCATGAAGACAGTCAGTACCTATTTGCCTTTATTGTGGAGGGCGGACCTACACCTTCAATAGGGCCCCTAAGGTTACACAGAAAACCCAAGTATATACAGCCAAGCATTAAAAACCCAGCTAGACATGTTTATGCCGACTGCAAATACCATACTGCTCCAATACGTTGATGATTTGTTGATAGCTGCAGATACCCAAGAGAAAGGCATGGATTTCACTGTGCGGTTATTACCATTTTTAGCACCACTGGGACACAAAGTATCCCTAAAAAAAAAAAACATCAGTTTTGCAAAACCCTGGTTACCTATTTGGGACACCTATTGTCAGAAGGGGAGTGTAGATTACACCGCAGCGCATAGAGGCTATAATGAAAATACATGTCTCTATCACACAGAAAGATGTCAGAGGGTTTTTGGGGATGATTTCATTTTGCAGGCAGTGCATTCCTAATTTTTCACTTTTAGCAAAACCACTGTTAGAACTAACGCCGAGTAGCATTCCAGTGCCCTTGCCATGGACTGCTCAGCACGAGAGTTTTGATGTTTTGAAATCTGCATTGTGTAATTCACCTGCTTTAGGCACTTCTGATTATACTAAACAAGGCTGTGCATTACCTGTACTAACTCGACAGAAATGGGGTAAACACAGACCATGTATGTATTCTTCTTTTACATTGGACCCAGTGGTAAAAGCACTTCCAAATTGTTTAAGGGGTGTAGCGGCTGCAGCTATTTCCACGAAGCAAGCCAATGCCATAATATTGAGACACCAAGTTACATTGACTGTGTCGCATGCAATTTGATATTTTATTGAATAAAACTAAAACACAGCACCTGACAAATGCCAAGTTAACTAGATATGAGCTGACGTTATTGGCTCCAAGCACTGCAATGTAACATCGTAACACTGTACATATTGCCACCTTGCTTCCCCTCCCATCGGATAAATCAAAAGTAATGCATGATTGTGTATTAATAACAGATAATGAAACAAAGGGACGGGTAGTTTTGGTGGATACTCCGATGAATATTAATAAACCTAATGATACATCATATGTAGATGGCTCATGTTTTAAATTACCAGGTGGTACTACCACGCAAGCATATGCTATTACAGCATTAAAACATGTTGTTGAGGCTTGTAGGAAATCTCAGCATTCAGCACACACAGTTGAAATTATTGCCTTCACCCAAGCTTGTGAGCTCTGGTCTTGTAGTTAATATTTACACTGACAGTTGTGAGAAACCTGCTAGTCCCGGGAATCTGTCATCCAGGTGGCCAGGACACGGCCATCGCTATTGGATCCAGTTCCTGGGGGTGGAACAGTGCAGGAGGATCACCTGGATGAGGGGTCTTCAGGTAGTGCGAGTAGGCCACCAGGGGGAGATACGCGGTATCCCCTTCCCTTTACCACCTTCACTCCATCCTACCCGGTAGCATACTTAGAAATTCAACCCCTGCCCCTTTTCAAACACAAACACTTTCCAATTGAAAACTCACTATGAAAGAAAACCGACTAACACTGGATCCGTATACCTGACATGTCCCAATACAATAGTCAGGCAGGGTCAAGCAATTACTGATCCAAGATGGCAGTTTAATGCAAGGCGGAAGACAGTATTTTTCATGAGCCTTTGAGGATAGGAAGCATAAAACCAGCTAAAGAATCCTGCATTGTGTGTCGGAGGTACCCGGGGCTCTCCCGGGTCAACAATCAAGGCGTGGAGAAGTGATTGCTGTGTGGTACTGTCCTTGGCTCCTGCACCAAAGCAGCACCCGTAAAGACAGGACATCCGGTGAGTTGGGGAGACTGATACAAAACAGGTGTGTGTGTAAACCAAGGTTGCAAGTGGCAACATTGTATAAAGATTAGTGAAGAGAACAGTGTATGAAACGTATGTGGCGAGCAACGCAAATATAATCAAAACAGCCGATGAGTGATGTGTTGGAATTTTGAAGCTAAGATACGATACCATAGATGGAGTCGTCCGGCACCACGTGGGTGCATTCGAAAGTCTCGTTCGGTATCCAACGAAAAAGTGATGCATGATAAAGCAAGAGGAATTGTGAAATCGAAGTGGTCCTGCAATGGGTCAAGCCAAACCCTATGCACATTCAAAAGTCTTCGATATTTGAAGTAAATTGAGATCGGTCCGAGCCTAGCTGAGGGAGTCTAATTGTATAAAAGGGATCTGAGCCCGGCTGAGGGGGATCCGGGGTGAACCGTGGGTCACCTGAAAAAGAATATACTACGAACATTTTGCCAATGGGATCTGAGCCCGGATGAGGGGGATCTAAGGTGACGAACATTGTGAAAAAGGGATCTGAGGTCTGCTGAGAGGGATCCAAAGTGAATAGTGAATCACCCAAAGTGAATAATTCGAAGGAGGAAAAGGACTTATTTAGTGAACCGCATCAGGCCCTTTGAGTTAAGAGACATTTAAAAGCAAGGAGGCTTGCTCATCCGAAGGCCACCGATGCCAATGATCTGAATTGTATATTCGTGCTAAGAAGCCAGAGACTGTGCTACGCTCTAGTGAACCGCCTTGTCCCGAGTGAAAACACGGGGAAGACAGGCCAACGGCCTGAACAACCTGACATATCATTTTGAACACTTCTTTCTTTTGCTAACATGGTTTTCCACACTATTTGTATTTGGAGGTAAGGATTGTTTTTTTTATTATAGGTCTTTTATTTGGACAAAGACACTACTAGGACTGCGTTATTATTATTTGATGGTCGTAGCTTGCTTCCAATGGTAGATTTAGGCTTAGATAGGCATTTCTCAAACCCGTGAACTGATCACTTGTGTCTGTCTTACTTTTGATGAATTTCGCTTTGAAGCGTTACCAATAGAGTGTATTAAATGGACTTACTGTTAAGGAAAAAGTATGTGTTAGTGTTAGTATGCATGTTTAGCAAATGGGTTGAAGAATTCCCACTTAAAAGACTGTACTGCATTAAATACAGAGTATTTGTCGTGATTTGGACTGCCTCGCACTGTCTGGAGCAGCAATAATGTGCATTTTGTTAATACCTTAATGGAATTAGTGCACTCAGGTGTTGGATTGTTTGTTTACGAAGTAGTCATTGGCCGCCCAGCTAATGTATATGCTGTGCCAAATCCAAGGAGACTAGGAACTGTAACTTACCCTTTGTTGATAGATTACTGTAAGGAGCGGACTAGAACATTGTCTGTTACACAAACAGGTCACTGACAAATTGCTGAAACCACTGGAGAGGTGATGACACAACATTCAGTCAGGCAAGTGGATCTATAAGCAGCAAACATCTGGGTTGCAACCCAGGTGGAAGGACCCAGTGCAGGTGCTGCTAACCACTCAGACTGCTTTGAAGTGCATCAGTGTGCACCGCCCTTTGTTACCTACCCCTGTGGATAATGCATTGCCTGGTAAGGAGACCAAAAGGCCCCCTCCCGGTGGTAAGACTGTTGACTTTTGCAGTAATCTCGCCAGCCCTAAAGACTTTTCTGGAGCAACAGAGGTGCAGCGATATAACTTTATATCCAGGAAACTGTGAACCGACAGCTACTGAACTACAAACTGTGAAAAGAAATCCATTTTCCGTTAGGGACAGCTACCGGGTGGTCAAGACCGCCATCTTTAAATGGACTACTTAGGGCTGCAGTATCACAAAGAGACACTCCAACGAGTGATTAAGCTCTGTGAAACCTGTCTTGTTGGAATTTATTTGTGCTGTTTTGTTTTGCCCCATACACAAACTATGCCAAACCATGAGTATATGGCTTTTTCACCCCAGAGAGAGTATGTGCATCTCTATGCTTCTGTCGGAGAAGAGAAATGAAAAGAAAAAAGTATTTTTCCAAGGGGTTCGTATGTGCAGTACTGTTAGGATTTGACAATCAATTATGAAGTATGTTAGGGGGGGTGGTTATTACTGCAATATTATGTAGCACCATCCTTGTTTGGTACAGTAATACGTGTCCCCAATGCCACCCTGTCTCCTATCCAGCAGGATAATAGAGAAAAATACTTTTGTTCAGACTAATGCGGAACCAAGCACACTTCCCTACAGGTACATTAGATATTGGTGGATCTTTATGGTCCTTAATGACAGCATTTGGGTGGAAATTGTTTGTTATTTTAGTTTTATTGCCCATTTTTCTTTTCTCATGTCTTTGTATTGTGCGCCTGCCTTGTGCCAGACATTAACTTCATATCTCAGAACGCAGGCAACTTCAGTATCCACCACAAAAGCTTTTATTATGCAAGAGAATGTTATTAGCGATATGTTGACCATAAATGTAACAGATTGACTTATTTACTGATATTGCATTGTGATGATAGAACTATGTTCAAAAGGGGCGATTGTGGAAAATTATGAACAAACAAGTGTAGGCACTTTTTCAAATGAGTGAATGTAATTTCTATAATCAGTTGGTCTGTGCATGTGGTTAAAGTGTGCTTGCAGGATTTTAAGATGGCAGCTGAGAGGTAAAGACGCGAACGTCTCGAGCCCTATCCGTGCTGGGGCCAACAATATCAGGCTGGGCAAACGTTGAGGCAGTGCTGCATTTCCACAGACTGGCAAATTCACAGAGGCACTTGCATCAGCCCAGGGAGCTGGCAGGGTCCTGGGAAAAGCGGGAACTAGCATGGTGGCATAAAACCCAGACAAGGTCCGTTTAAGCAGCCCACGCAGCTGTGGCAGTTGGCCGCGCGGAAGAGAAGAAATGGATGCAGAAGCCAGGGGCCGGCTCAGAAGGGAAGTTCTGACACTGGCATCCCGGAGCTACGACACCCGGCTGGTTGCTCCGGCGGGACGACACGAAGGAGGCAGGTGCTGCCAGGGGAAAGGAGCACCACACCCGCGGCCACGGGAAGTGCAGCGGATCGGGACAGAGACCAGAGGAGGAGCGGGTTGTCCTTTCCCGCCCTGGAGTACGCATTCTTGCCAGTGAGCCCGGAGGCCAGGAGAGTGGGGCCCGATCGCTTTAGGAAGTAACTGGTGAGAGGGACCAGGGAGGCCACAATGTACGTCCCTGCAGAAGCCCAACATATAGAGAGCAGGCAAAGGACCCTCTTTGGACAGCCTGGGTTACCCAGTGATCAGTGCTAGATCCTTCTCCCCCGGGAACCCCCAGGGTGGGCAGCCAACCCCCCCCACCCCTCATCCCCTCCAGCAGGATGGTGCAGAGCTGGGCGACCAGAGCGTGACAGTGGTGAAGGGGGCTTGGAGGATATGAAAACGGCACGGACAGGGGGCAGAGCCCTACTTGGCAAGAAGATCGGTTGGCATAGTGGGACGAAAGTGGGCATGCCCTATTGGATGGTGGACCACAAGGGAGTGCAGTGGGGCGCCGGGGGCGGTCAGGTGGGATCGGATGCACTGCGCCAGGGGAACCCGCTCTACAGCAGGGTGGCTAACCCGATGCCAGGCACCAAGGGAAAGAGTACACTCAGCCGGAGATCATGTTCAACGGCGGTCCGGGCAGGCCCCATCCACCGGTGCTGGACAAAGGAACCCATCCCCCAGACGCACCTAGGCACAGTGCAGGAGCCTCAGAGTAGCTTGTTAAGCGAAACCAGAGGCCTCCCTCACACAATGGCTGCCTGAAAGGCAGATATAGAAGTATTTTCAAGAGTTCAGGATAAACTCGCAGCAACATTCCAAACTCAATTCATGACATTCATGGGGCAGGTGAAGCAATCCATCACAGACCTGCGAAGAGACGTCACAGCCATGCAGGAACGGTCAGATATCATGAAAAGGGTGCTCCAGGAGGTTGTGGAGGACACACGCAAAATTGACTTAGCCCTGGAAGACCTTGCAAGGGTCTCCCACAATGTGGAACTTCAATACGAGGACCTGGAAAACAGGTCATGCAGATCGAACATACACATCAGGAACTTACCGAAGGCAATCTCAGACACTGACTTCAAAGCCACGACCCTCTAGATTTTCTCGGATTTCAGGGGTCGTGGACACAGGAGACATTCTGTTTGATAGGATCCACAGAACAGACTCCAAATGATAGGAGCCGGTTGCGCGCCCAAGAGTTGTGTTAGCAGCGTTTGCAAGATATCCCTAAAAAGAGGCAATCCTCCGATTGGTGGAACCTGCAACATTCAACGGTGCGTAAATCCACCTGTACCAAGATCTGGCCCTGGTGACCCTTCAGAAGAGAAAGGACATGGGGGTTGTAGTAAGAGTGCTGCAGGCCAAGAGGCTCAAGTATCACTGGACATTCCCCTTCGGCCTTCTCGTCCAATGGGAGGGCCACCAACACAGGATCACCTTGATGGAATAGGGGTTACAGCTCCTGGACATCACATCGAGGAAGAGCACCCATCCAAATGCAAGGGAATCTTTTTAGTCCGTTGCAGCGCCCCAAACCATGGGAATGGATGCCAGCAAAGAGGAGCCACAGGTGGCTTCTGCCACAGGGCAGCCAACTTCAAGAATGCCAGGAGGAAGGTACTAAGAGTAACATCAGCAACAAGTAACCCTTGTGAAAAAGGGACGCAAGGCACATCCTGGGTGTGGCGCAGCACGCTCGAATTTTAGGCCCTCACGGACGGAGGCCTCGGACAAACTGCTGAATTGGAATCAAGTCAGTGGCTTTAGGGCGGCCCACATGTTGGCCCTGGCAGATTTGGCAAACCCAACCCCTGGGACCACGCCACAAGGAATACATAGGTAGGGGGATTTGCACCAAGGTGGGCGGGGGAGGGATGGAAGTGTTGGGGGCAAGGAGTTGGTTGAAGGGGGTTGGCTGAAGGGAAGGTTAGGAGCGGGGGTGTCCAAGTTGAGGAGGGACATCCAAAACATCACAAACCAGGGTGAAACATCCAAGGCACACAGGTAGCAGAAGTAACAAAGGTGCATTTACGCACTCTGCATCAGCTCAAACAACGGCGGGCAAACCAGGGGGCGATTACCATCTCAAATCAGGCTAAAGTAGCAATTCAAGGGTTTAACATTTAATCTTCAGAGACTCAATACCCTGGTTAAGAGGAAACAATTGCAACAGCTCCTCTCAAACCACCAGCCAGACCTCGTAGCCGTGCAGGAAACCCACATTAGGAAACAGGACAGATCAAGAGTTAAGCTGAAACATTATCCGCAAATAATCTAATGCGAATGCCAAAGGGAAAGTAGCAGGGGTCATTATCGCTTTCTGAGAAGGGTTCGAGGCACAGATACAGACCACACGGCAGATAAGGAAGGGAGGTAACTGTTTGTATACTTTATGGTGGGGGACATTAGACTCACAATGGCGTTGTTGGGTGTCCTGACCCACTTTTGGACTATTATGCTGAAACATTTGGTGCTGTTGGCTTAGGAAATCCAAGATGGTGGAAAAGCCCACATTTGCGCCAGAATCCAGGAGAACCGTGCAGTTTTGCGCACACCAAAATGGTCCCCTGACCTGCCACCCACCAGTGCAAAGAAAGATGATTCTGTTCAAAATCCGTTTTTATTAATGTCAAAAATTGCGAAGATCATGGGCCCGGAACCACCAAACAAAAATCCAACTATGGTTGAGTGTTTTACTTTACTCTACTACAGATCCACATCAATGCCATGTCAAGCAAGGATCATATACTATCAAGTAAAACCCTTTCTTTTTGAAATATATTAATTCAAGACAGCTGTCAAAAATAGGTGCAGTACCGGCATTGGACACTGACCGGCGCTGGCGCTCTATAAATCCTGACAGGAGAGCTATCTTGCAGAACTGTGCAGTGAACAGAAGGGGGTCTTATGCAATTAAAAGTTCAAAAGACTTGCCTTTCCTGAGAACTCCCAGAGTCCCACACCAGGAGGCAGGATATCACATGGCCCTGTTGATTGAGAGGGAGGGGACTTCCCTGCAGCCTGCTGGACCCAACACATTAGACCCTTTCAATTGAATGGGGTATGCTGATTTTGGGTGTGGACTGTAAACAGAGCTCTGCCTGGAAGGAGAGACATGTGATCCCTGACTCCCCCAGTTCCTGGGGGCGGGCCAGACAGGACTGTGGATTCATATTGCAGCAAATATGTTTAAGTTAAATGCTTCTAAAATCTTGTATTAAACTCACAGAAATGTACAATTTGGGGATCCTGAAAATGAAAAATGCCCTCACTATTTGAGCACAAATTCCACTTTGTACGTTGTTCTGGGACCGAACCCCGCTATTTATTAATATTGCAGACACTGTGTTTAGGATAGAGACATAGTAATTTCCAGTAATATGCTCAGGGAAGGGGTGCAGGTCTGTGTACATTTTGAGGAAAAACCAATATGGTGAAAGTCACTAAAAAGCACAAAATGTTGCCATTTGTGAACCCAGGCTCTGAGGGGGATCAGTGTTAGGCGAGAGTGTATCTTAAATTAATCTGTGAAATGTGTATGTAATTTCAACAATGTGTGTATCTGGGAAACCTGTTAGTTATGAAAAATTAATTTTCTAAGTAAAAGCAAAGGGGCGTTTCTTCAATAGACTGTAAGACTCTGACTCACTCTGACACACTATCCCTTCTCAAATCAGGTCACAGAGAATCCTTGACCTATCAAATCATGAGAGGGTTGGGCATGCAGAATGAGCGGACCCACCCACTTTCAAAACACATGAAAAGAGACTGCTTGGACGGGCAAGAGATTCATTTTCAATTTTCTTGCGGAGCATTTTGCCGGACCACACAACATCTAGAAGGAACATCCAGAACATAGACTCCAGATAGACTAGAGAACTTAAATCAAAGGCCTAACCCACAAGCTGATAACTCTTATCAGCAGGCCTTCAGAATCCAGCTATCCAACCAAACTATTCTACAGCCGGACAAGCTGTGGATTCTTCGACAAGAACTTTTGCCAGAACCGGTAGCAGACCCAGAAAGCAGTGCTGTATCCAGAATCCACTTGATCCAGACCAGCAGAACCACAGACCAGACCGCTGTGAAGTGCCGACAGCAGAACCAGTACCAGAAACCGCCCGGAGTCCAGTCCAAACCTGCTGACGAGACCCTGACGGCCTATTTCAAATTCATAGTATGAGTACTCAGCCAGAACTGTGCAAAACCAATCTCTTAGTTTAAAATAATCTAATTCAAACTATTTTAACCTGTTTAGAACTGCATCATAAGAAATCGTGTGTCCATTCTGCAAAACTGTCATCTGTCAATCTGAGCTTTACTTTTATCTGGAAAAACTACCTTCATAAAATCGTCCGTATCTTTGGAATCGCGTGTGCTAGGAACGTGGTTTAACTTTCATTTTAAAGCTAACAACCGACTTGCTACTCCTTATAGTTCCGCCGTAATCGCGATTGACGCACTCGGATAAAAGTGCTGCGAATTGACAGTTTGCTTCATTTCAACCACGTGTAAAAATATCTGTCTTTTGCTTCCATTACTGAATCCCGTTTTCAACCTGATAACCATCCCTGAATCATTGGTAGGGCTGACCTGAACTGATTTAAAGTATCTCTCACTCACCCTGGACCTCTAGAGGGAATTAAAAGCATTTTCAGCATATTTTTTCACTTCATTACCACCACATTTAAAAGGATCTTGCCTACTTTAAAATCATGCCTGTTTTCCTCTAAGCTCGCTGGGGGGAACTGGAAATTCGTATTGCATTTGTATTCCTGAGAATTGTGTGTTCTCTTTCCATCTCCTTACCTTGCATAGGGGGGAGGGAATTGTCAAAGAAAAAGTGATCATATTATCTTTTGTTGAAATCGTATCAAGTTTATTTCTGTGCTGCATTTTTCCCTCATTGCTTTTCCTTGAAACCATAAAAGTGTTTTCTGCTACCTTATCCTTCCTATACTAACTCCTCATTGATTGTAAAGAAGTGTGCTAGTGTCAGATTATCTATTGTTGATCAACATTATATTCATAAGTGTGCTATCAATTATTAATTTATTCATAAAAGTGTGATATATATATATCTTGTTTACTTTCTCAATAAATCTTTTAAATTGCAAAACACACCTACTTCTTGGCTCAGTGAGGTCAGGGGGATTCAAAGAGAGGGGCGTTATATAAGGGTTTATCATCCAGAGTATAACTTGTCATAAAAATATATAAATAAGGGTTCCCTTGGGCGTCCCAGACGAGGCACTGACTTAGTGGGAGTGCTTGATTGGAGTCACTTGACAGCGTCTATCTTTGCCCCAAAGGATAGATCGTAAAAGAAGAGAGGGGAAAAAAAGGAGGCTGCGCTCCGTCGAAGAATAGAACAATTGCAACTGGGAGGCATCCAGGGTAACTACATGGCACCGGCGGTGTCAAGTAAACTCTGACAATACAAAGCGCAATTAAATACTATTTTGGTTCAGGATACAAAGAAAGAACTCATGTTCTTGAAGCAAAGATAAAACAGATAGGATCTTGGCATGGAGATTGAGAGAGGAAAAGAAGCAGATACCCATTGGGGGTATTAAATCGGAGGAAGGGGTCATTAAATATGACTATCAGGGTATTACCGAAGCGTTTGCTAAGTACTATGGTAACCTTTATATATCGGAATGGGTGGGATAAGAGGATCATATAAACACATTCTTAGAAGGTGCTAGGGAGAAGAATTCTCAGAAATGTGCTAATTCCCTTCTTCCTTAGAGACCCCTAGCTCTTTTTGTTGGACTTTTAGGACTTTTAAGTTCTAACCAGGAGAGAGTGAGACCCTTTTCCCCACTCTCTCATGTATTTTTCTGTGATTTGGATTCTGTGTTTCTTTTGACTTTGGAGTCTGACAAACTCCATAAGCATCATCTTTACATTGGGACACACAGCACCTTCAGTGCAGTGCCACGGGGAAGTCTCTTAGATTTCCCAAAGGTTTAAATACCTTCTCTTGGTAAAACTACTGTTTCCAAGAGCAGTGAAGTGAAATTGACTTTACTTACATTTTGTAACTTTCTAGACCCAGCACACACTATCTTACAATAGGATGCTGGAGGGGTTACTTAGTATTCCCTTTGTCTAGTTTCTCATGTAAAGAGGTTTATGTAACCCTTATGTTACCCTTTCTACAATTAATGGCTGGTGGCAGTACCTTACCTTTCCCTACCATTGTATGTTTCTACCGAGTGCTGTGATTGCAGCTGCAGTAAGGCACCCATCGGTGCCCATTTTGTCAAAATGGCCCCATTCTCCTTTTTTCGCCATTTCTTGTTGGAAAGGCCCTTCTTGAGATTTACTCTGCGCGCCAAACCAGATTTGGTCCCTTTGTTTATTTTGTCTTTGGCAGGATTCATTGGTGAGACCCGCCTCTGGCTCCAGCGTGTCTGGCAGGGGCAGGAAATGAGGGAGGTGCCCGAAACTCCCTGTGCTTAATCCCCTTGGTTAAAGGAATGCACCCAAAGGTGATTGGCTGGCTTGCTCGCTAGCTGTCATTGGAGGACAGTCACCCTGCTTTGTGATTGACGGCTAGGCTGGGAATGAATGGGAGAATCCTGCATAAAAGGCGAGGCTTTTTGCTTGGAAGGCAGAGTCGACCACTGGACGAAGGAATCTGAAGAAAAACTTGGAAGAGAGCTGCAACTCCTGGACCATTGGTTTGCCCGGTGAAGCCCTGCTGCATTGCTGAAACTCCGAATTTGCCTCGACTAGAGAAGCCCTGCAACGGACAACTTCTCCCCTTGGGTTGGTGTGACCAATCAACCCCAGAGCGAACTCGTCTGGTCATCCTCTTGGAGCTAGCTATACTCCCATTGCTGCTGCAGGAACCAATTGCCAGGAAGAGGAACCCCAGAATCTAGTGCATCATTTTTAAATCTGACCCGAGCTACAGGAAGATCCTCCGGACTCCCATGAAGCAGGACTGACCAAGCCTGAGCCACCTCAACAGAGTGCTGGACCCCAGATGTGAGGAACGTCCATAAAGGTATCCGAGAACCGTGGTTAAGAATATTTGTTAACCATTGTTTTATTACCTCATCTTTTCCTTATTACACTAACCTCAATATTGCTCTAAATGTGCCAGTGATATATCAATGTCCGCAGTGTCCTAGTTATTTAAGTCACCTCAGGGTGTAGGAATTGTCTGTGTGCTATCCCATTGGGTATCTACTGATTTATTGAAATTGAGAGTGTGCATTTTTGAAATCTATTATTTTGTTACATATTTTGCTCCCTTCTAAAGAAGGCTTATTCAACTGATGTTAAATTAATAAATAATTGTTTCATCAAGAAACCTTGAGTGTAAGTGTTTATTTGGTTACGTGTCACTGTGAATCTCTGTGTGATAAGCCTACAGCTCACATTGACCCCTCTTGGGATAAGCCTGACTGCTCAGTCACTCTACCAACTTGTGTAGTACATGCTTATACCGAAGGTTGGGTTAACTATTGCCAAGAGGACAGGCTGGTACAGTCTCCCACAGGGTACTGCAAACAATATTGCCTAACAGAAGGACTTACCCGCCCAGGTCTGACATACACAACGGTAGAAGACCTTGAACGCCCCATCACAATCAAGGAGTTATTACTGGCCATGAAGGGTATGAGGGCAGGCACGGCTCAAGGGAAAGACAGGTTTTCGATGAAGTTCAATACACTCTTTAGATCTATTCTCGCTCCCTCCCTCGTAAGAGTTTTTGATGCATGTCTTGGTGGTGAGGCTCTACCCGACACAATGTTGATGGTAAAAATAATAGTGATTCATAAGCAAGGAAAAGACCCCACGAAATGCTCCTCCTACAGACCCATTTCCCTCCTAAACAATGACGTGAACATTCTTGCAAGACAGTATTACCAACTTTGATACATAGCGATCAAGTGGGTTATATACGGGGAGACAGGGTTCAGACAACATACGGAAAAATATGGATCTTGTTCACAGGGCCCAGATGGACGACCAAGAGGCCTGATTTGTCTCCCTTGACTCAGAGAAACCCTTTGATAGAGTGAAATGGCCCTTCATGATGAAGGTTCTTGAGAAAATGGGATTTGGCTTCAACTTTCAGAAATGTGTTCTGGTGTTTTATAATTGCCCTAGGGCTCAGGTTCAAGTTAACAAGGGCCTCTCGGAAGTGATAAGGCTAACAAGGGGGATGGGACAAGGACGTCCGCTCTCCCCTCTACTATATGTATTCACCATGGAACCCTTGGCAGTGGCAATACGCGAAAATCAATACATTACAGGGATATCAAGTGGGCAGATTGAATGTAAGTTACCCCTCTTTGCTGACGATATATTAGTATACCTCACCAATATTCAGCAATCAATCCTGGCACTAATGGAAGAAATTACATGTTATTGCCTCCTGTCAGGTCTTAAAATTAGTGTGCAAAAATCATGCCTATTCAACTGCGAAATCCATTATTGGACCCACAGCGAAGGTTTGTGGGTTTAAGGATAGAACACAACAGCATTCCTTATCCGGAAATCCAAATAACGAGAAATTTTGGAGAGATAGTGAAACTAAATTATGAGCCTCTGTTAGATCAGCTCAAAGAAGAGATGGGGCCCCTCCAATATTAACCTGGTACGCATGACCTCTGTGAAAATGAATGTCCTCTCTCCTCGCTTATATTTATTTATCTCATTCCTGAGACCGCTCACGGAAAAATATTTTCGTGACCTAATGGGAGATATCTACAAATATATATGGCAAAATAAGACCCAGAGGATTAAAATGATAACGCATACTATCCCGAGAGACAAGGGGGGTTCGGATTCCCTGATTTCCGATTGCATTACAAAGCGGCCCAATTGCGTATTATGTTGCACCAAATGAGGGACGACCCAAAAACTTACTGCCCATATCTCGAAGATCTGGTGGCCAACCTGCTGAAGGTTGGGGGACTATCTATGGTCCCCCCTCAAGTCGGTTCCGAAGTGACTGCTGTCTCACCCCACATTGGGAGTTCTCTGGTCGGTCTGGCAGGACAGTGGGGCTAACTGCATTCTCATCTTGGCCCTCACCACTATCCTCGGTGTGGGGACCCCATACAATTTTGGGAGTCTGGGGATGCGACATTTATAGAGATGGTTGGACCTGGGCCTTGAGAGGTTACAGCAATTATTCAAAAATGGACTTTCCTAGATTTGGAGTCGATCCGTGAGGTACTGGGGAAGGACACTATTTACGTTTTTTAATATATCCGGGTTAAGGGTATGGTTACTGACCCAAAGTGGGATGATTCGATGGCAAGGGACATAACCACATTCCAAAAAGCACTGGACTCATCACATTCCAGAAAGGGCATTCTATCTGGACTGTGTAAAGCCATGAACTCGTCCGCCCTGGTGCAGAGACATACGTTCCAGAGATATTGGATAGACTTAGTGGGGGAGGAGTTTTCAGAAGAGGAGTGGGTGAAAATCTATGTCACCTTCCAAGGCAATCTGTTCACTTATAAGATGGAGCACAGTTATAAAATGTTGATGGGATTGCATAGAGATCCATAGAAACTATCTAGAATGTTCCCGGATCCTCTCCTTTCTGTCCCATGAGATGTGGGGGGGCGGGGGTAGCTTTTCTTTCACACATGTGGCATTGCCCAAAGGTTAAAGTGTTCTGGGATGAAGTGTTAAGATGGCTGAAAGAAATCACTGGGTTCAATTAGGATTAAACCCACTGCAGGTACTCTAGGGGATCTCCGCTAAGAATAGGGATCCGTGCCGGCTTCTTAGAATTTGGGAAGCAATATTCAGAGAAGGACGACTGACCCTAGCCCAGAGATAGAAAAATGGAAACCTCCCATCAAAAGATGATTGGCTACAAAAAGTGCACACCACGATGATAATGGATAGACTGACTGCAGTAGTGAATGATAAGTTGGAGACTTTCATGGAAGAATGGTGGGCGCTCTTATATTGATGGGGGGTGGAAGATAAGGAGCCTCTGAGTGAGGTCGACGTGTGAGAGGATATAGGGGAGGTGGTTAAGTTTAAAGGGGAGTCGAAATACTGAATCTGTTTTACCATAAATAGCGAACCAGGGACACTAGAAAGTAATGACCTGTAACACACAGAGGTTTAGAGTGTTGGAACTTTGTTTTGTTGGGTGGGAGGGATGGGTAGAAGAATTGAGAAGGATAGGAGCGTATTTAGTGGGGGTTTTCAAATAAAGTGTTAATTGATCGCTTGATTTGATAAGCTGTTGGGAACACAATGTTTGACTATGGAGTAGTTGGGTGTTGTTTCCCATGTACATGCAACATCTGAGATTTGGGTGGGTGGGTATGGGCGGGTTGTTTGTTTAACCTGTTGTTATAACTTGGTTTGAAATGTGATTTATTTATATTGTTCCTTAAAATACCAATAAAAATGAAGTTTAAAAGAAAAAACATCTGCAAAGTCCTGACATTCCACTGGGAGATAATCCTGTATTAAGGTTCTTCTGAGTTGTTCTGAAGCTGACAGACTAGTGAGGGTTTCGGGCGTTATTCGATATGGATGCTTTTTTTTTTTACACTTGGTGTTGCCAGAAATGTGATTTCTTTTTTTTTCTTCAATCTATACCAGGGAATACCCAATATAATCTGGAAATGAGGTGCAGCGATTGCATCAAAGGCAATTAATTCTTGATGTAACTGGGCACAAATCATGACCAAGCGCTTAGTATGAAGGGCAGTAGAACCAGATATTAAGGTGAACCCTTCAATAGACAAAATGCGCTCTACTTTTGTTTTAGGGACAAGGGGAATCATTTTATGAGCGCAGGCTAGACCTAGGAAGATTCCTTTAGCCCCACTATGTATCAAGGCAACCACCTGTTCCCATTGCTGCTCTGGTGTGGAATGGTGTACCATGATAAAGACGTGAGACAAATGATTAGGAACTAAGGGGCATATTATCAAACAGGGGAAATCATTTATTTGTGCTCCCTCTTAATCTCCGTACTAGGGTCAAATTGGCACGTTTCCTGACTGAGACTGAGACTGGGACTGCTGAGGGCAAAACCTCACTGAAGGACCATTGTCTCCACAGTAGAAACATAAGTTGTGTTTTCTCCTTCGTACTCTTTCTTCAGTGAGGATGGGACCTCGGGTACTTGCCAATTGCATGGGTTCTGGGTCATTGCTATTAGGAGGCTCTCTCTCTAAGCAAGACCTGAACCTTTTAAGATCTAGTAGTTTCCTTTCCCTTCTTCATTTGTTACGCTGGTCTACTCGTACCACAATAGTAATGTATTCAGAGTCTGAGGAGGGGCCATCACCTGGTTAAGGGCATCTTTCAGTTCTCCCCATAACGTTCTATAAAATATAGGCAAATGGGCATCTTCGGGCTTTGTGGTTTGTGTCACCAGATCTATGAAATTGGCAAGTACTGTTTACTGGGGCGGCGGGCTGGGCGCTTCAGTGGACCTTGGATTTGTTCTCTTTCATCAGTTGGAGATCGGAATTCAGCACTGCTGCTCGTGTGCGCGGCCACCGGGAGGACGTCTTTCTACGTTGCACCTATCTGCCTGGGCACTGGAAATAGAAGAAGGTGATAGTTGTTTGTGCACTCTGTGCACTCTGCACACGTTGTAAACACTGTGCCAAGGCTGTGCTCACTGGCAATTTGATCTCTGCCCTATTGCTGAACTACATTTTTCTCTGTAATTTATTCAAAGGTTCTGTCAACGCACATTAACTCCGCCCTGCGGGCCGTTACGCCCCCCCTCCTATGGGATAATTACCCAGGGACCAGCGCACCCGCGCGCGTACCCACAAGTTCTTCAAGTACTGTTTACTGTTCACGGTGCGCGGCGCGGGACGCAGGGGCACCGATTGAAATTTCCTTTTTTCCAGGTGATAAAATGCATATTTTTTGTGGCATTTATCTGTGCCTAAAACGTGAAATTCCTTGAACATCAACGTTTGAGGGGGCTTGTGTGAGTGGGAGATTTAGGGCCATGAAGGTGTAAAGGGATACTTTGGGCCGTGTGATCCCTGCATCTCGCCCGGACCAGTGATCCTGAAAACATTTAAAGCACTGGACGCGGCCTATGAGGGCCATTAGTGGAATGTATCTGCACATAGTGTAACACGCAAGCCTACCTCTACCTACTTGGGTATCTATATACTTATTTATTTTGATTTGGGTATCCGGGACTTGTCGTCTGGGCTGAACGTGAGGTCTTTGCACCTAGCTGGCCAACAACAGTTTCTGACGGCCTCTCCGGAGCATGGTCGGTACGCTCCGCAGCGGTAAGGTGGTTCGACCTATTCAGCTGGTAAACAAAACGTATTCATTGGCCAAACCTGTTTTTGTGTTTAATATGGATAACACTCAGACGGGAGGTCACTCGTCAGAACTGGAACCCTCACAGAAAGATGTATTAAGCAATGTTAAAGAAATAAGTTATCATTTGTTACTAGGGAAGTGCAAGGCGCCCGATACAGGTCTGGGTTTTACACCACAGGTGGAAACGAAAGTGAGGGATAGAGTGATAAACACAGGCCTAACCTTGTTCCCTGCTCTAAAAAGTATACTAAGTGACAGGAACATCTGTGTAGCTCTGCTATGGGACAAACAGGGGAGGGAGTCAAAATGAAAACAGGGGCTGATACCTCTCTCTTGGCACCTGTGGTTCTTGCTGAATTAGATAGAAGGGTCTGTTTGTCGACAGGGCCGTCGACTCCTGCTAGGCCGAGAGCAGGCGGTTTTGACAACGTACACTTGCATGAGGCCACTAATGAAGCACCTCTTTTTTCCCCTGCCCAACTCTACCTCGGGTGTGCAATCTGCTGACACCAATTCTGGGGTAAGGGAAAAAGGGTTACCCAACAAGGACAGAGAGGGGCTGGGTAGCCAGGCTGCTAACCCCTTTAAATCTCTCAGCCCCCCCTCGTCCTCTTCACCCATACAATATCAGTCATTTGGTACAAATGATCCTCTTATTGGTCCGCTTTTTGAAGGCATCAATCCGGAGGACACGGTATCAACATACGCCACATTTCCAGTGTTGACAAGGATTCTTAATCTCCTGGATAAGGGCCATGAGCAGACTCACGTTGAGATCCAGGAACTTAGATCCCTGATAATAGCCAACACACACAAAACATGTAAAATGGAGGGATATCTTTTGGCCTTGGAGAGATGTGTTGTCAGTGGGGCAAGGTAAAGTGCAAAGCAGAACGTATTACCACGATCAGAATTCGCAAACGGAACCTGAGATCGAGGCCTGTCCCAAATCCTATGCAGAGGTTCTCACAAAAGGAACAATGCCTGCCATATTGAGCTGTCTGACTGAACTCAAACTAATGGTGTCCACAAATGGCCTCCAGATTAAAAATCTAGATGAGAACATCGGTGTAGTGCAAACTAACTTTAGAAGATTTGAAGAGAAGCTGGTAATTAGCGACAGCTTCTCTTATGAGCCGCAGATAGACACCAATCCAGATAGTCCTTCAGTACTTTTAAGGGCACTGGAGGAAGGGGGTGATCATGAGGGGGATGAAAGGGGATCCAGGGCGGGGGACTCTCCTGCAGAGTGTACAAACACCATCGAACAGCCCATCTCCCGTAGAGAGAAAAAAATCAGGGCTGGGGCCATCAAGCATAGAGCTGCCAGGGCGCAGGTCTCCTCCAAAAATCCCACTAAAAAAAGCAAGAATCTACCCACCTTAAAAATTGCCAACACTAATGCCAACATAAAAGACATATGTGGTCTTTCTAATGAAGGTGGCATAGATCTGTCCCAACTCTATGAGGAAAGCAAAAAAAAGCAATCTGGCCCTAGACAACGATAAGGTCTGGCGCCCATTGATGCCCACTGAACTGAAGGAGGGCGAATATGGGGAAGCCCCCGATACATTGATGGAGGCTATGAGCCATAAGGGCCGCACTCAAATACTTAAATTAACAAAAAAAGAACATTTAAAACAGAATGTCCCGATAAGATTAACCCCCCCCCAGGGCCACAAAGAATGTAATGATGTCAAGCCCTCCACAGAAAACAGTACAAACAAACTAAAAAACAACAAAAAGATATCGAGTACGAATGACAATACGGACATTAAGCTTTTTTTTACACCCAAGTCTACAAATAATCAAGGTAGTGGACAGGAAACCACGGGCACTTTACCGGCTCCACACTCCATACCTTCAACTAAAGTGTTGAGAAATCTCTCCCCTGCACCTCAAGAGAAGGCAGAATTAGTGGAGCCCCCAGCGGGAGGCAACCACACCTTTAATGGTGGGGAGGCGATTAAGGCAGGGAAACTTAACGCCAAAGGAGCATCTATGTGAAGGAGTGGGGAGGGGGACTGGTCAACGCCTTCGTTACCCACTCTGATTCCTAGTGAAGACATTAAAATTCTTGTAAAACAAGCAGTGGAGAAACTGTTAGAAGACTCCAGTAGGCAGGATGCCAGACTACCGGCTTCCTATAATTGGACCGAAGTACGGCACCATCCCACTGAGAAGAAAGATGATATTGAAGGGATTCCCAATGCCATTCAAAACATTGGCCTCCTTAAGATTTTGTTGGGACAGAAAAATATCAAATTGAGTCTTCAACCATGACTAGGCCGGATGGTGAATTAAATAATCCGTCTAATAGCTCTTATAATCCTTCATGGCAGATGGGCATTAGCAATGCACAGCCAGCTTTGCCCAATTATGAAACACATCACAAGGAGGGACCCGCAGTACGGCTTAACTTACCCTGCCCATACCCCCTCATATTTAAGCTAAACTTGATGTTTGAACGACAAGAAATGAGAAATATTCCTGAAAGAAACAATAATTATCACCCGACTAAACATTGGGAGAAATTGGCACAAGCTGTGCACTTGACAGAAGATGAAAATTGCAAGTCATACAGGGCAGACACAAGGGCTTTTGATAACTTTCCACAGAAAAAAGAGGAGTTCTGGGAAGGCCCCGAATATCGAACAGGGGGAGAGAATCGCACTTCTTACGGTTCGAAGAATCAAGCCCTGAACAGCGAGATGTCCTATAGAATGGACTGGAGAACACCCCATGTAACTGACTGCCCCAGTATTATGCTATACTTTATGCTTCCTCAAGGCAGCCCGGTTTCGCTAAATCATCCTTGTCCCTTTTTAGTGAAATACCTGGACTCTCCATGATCTCGTCAGGTGACATTAAATTGGTGGATTTCGAGAGGCCACCAGGGGGCGCGCAGGTGATGGCAGCCTGAGCGTTGCTCTCCTGCCGTACTTGGGCCATTGAAAGGGATTGAGCCCCCCGGCGGCAACACAGTGCTGGATCGGCTGCTGGACCCCCCTGCGCCCCTTTTGAGCGAAAAAGCGGACTCTGGGGGCATCGGGAAGCTGGAGAACGGACCTCACGGCCCAAAGCGACAGAGCGAAGAGAGGGCCTGGAGGGGTGATCCCTCGACCGCGGACCCGCAGCGTGGGCGTTGCCCGGCAAGGTGGGGGATTCCCATCGGAGTGCTGGGCCCACGCGGAGAGCCTCCGCCCATCACCGCGGGAAGACACGGAGACCTGGGACATCGTTCCTGAAGCAGGAAGAGGACGCGGACAAACAGAAGTGCCACAGACGGGGCTCCCGCAGCGGTAGAGCCTGGGTGTGTGTTCCACAAACCCCCCACGCTCCCCCCCTGGTGAAGAGAGCTGGTGGCGGCGGGACGAGCCTGAGGCCGGAGACGAGGGGACGCCCGGGGAAGAGAGGGTGGCCCCCTCCCCCCCTGCCGTGAAAGGCCCACGAGCCCGTGCCCGAGGAAGAGACAGACGACGGCGATAGAGGTCGAGGACTCCTCCACCCGAGAAATTATCTGGCACTCACTCCTGGTAGATGGAGGCCCCTGCGTTAGGCCGCAGGGCGTGTGCCCGCCTGCAGTCCCCCAGGACTTTACAGGACCCGGGTGTGAGGCCCCCACACAGTTCTGGTGGGCCGTGCAAACCCATCCACTAGGCCCCTGGGGGGCAATCCCCTCGTCCCGGAGCCGGTGGGGAACAGCGAAGCAGGAATGGGTAATGCCGTATGAACTGGCGGGAGACCCTGCAAACCTTTCGCTACGAGGGGGCTGGTGACAAAAACGAGAACCCCACAAACCACAGGAGCATGGCCCATTCGGAAGCCCTGACGCACTCCGCAGCAGCTATGGAGAGAGGATTCGCATCCATACTCCAGGAGATCCGGGATATGCGATCAGACATTGCGCAGAAACTGGAAAAAATAGACAACAGGGTGGACAAGATGGAGGACAGGCTCTTGCAAATGGAGACCTATCAGTCGTCCTCAGCTACGCAGGAGGTGCAAATGGAGATGCGGCTGGTGGCCCTGGAAAAGAGAGACGAGGAAAGAGCCAGGCAAATGGACGACTACGAAAATAGGGAAAGGAGGAACAATCTCAGATTTTTTGGGGTTCCCGAAGTGGAGGGGGAAACGGAGAGAGACTTAACCTGTGTGGTGCGAGACATAATCACCCTCCTATTTGCTGAGGAGATGACCACGGAGCTGACATTTGATCGTGTGCACAGAGCGGGCGGTAGGGCAGGGGGCCCTCGCTCGATCCTTGCGCGATTTCACTATTATACGGACAAGGAAAAGGTCCTGGAGGAGGTAAGGAAAGCGGGGGTGATCTCCTACAACAACGCAGAGATCTCAATATTTCAAGACCTATCCGCCTACACCTTGGCGAAGCGGAGAATGTGCCGCCGCCTCACGCAACTGTTGAAGGACAAAGGGGTGCGCTACAGATGCGGGTACCCATTCTCCCTGACTTTTGAATACATGGGCCAACGGACATCGTTAATCACAGAAGAGGATATAAAAGGGGCCATTCAGGATTACGTGACGGAGTCTACCCCCAGAAGAGGCCCGGTGGGCCCGGCAGCGATCAGGGAGGGGACCTCAGACCGTTCTGGGTCCAGGAGGAGGAAAACCGGCTCGAGAAAATACAGGAAGCTGAACACCCCACCGTCCGGGAGGGAGTGGGTGCGCAATGACTCAGAGGACTGAGGATCGGGGCGACCCGTCCGCTTGAGGGATGGGACCCGACGCAATGATGGTCCGGATGAACAAAGATTCCCCCAGGACAGCAAGTAAGATGGGGGCGACAGTGGGGAAGAAACAGAGGTGGGGGTGCTCATAACAAAGAGCTTGGATGTGAGTGCCCGGTCGGGAAGGGCAGTCTGGTGGTCCGGCCTAATGCCAGGTATGGCGGAACTAATTGGCTGGATGCCGGGGAGGGGGTGACAAAGTTAGTTGGGGGTTTCTGGTTGGCAGAGGGGTTCGGGGACGAGTTGGGGAAAGGTTCAAATAATGTCCTATCAATGAGACTAAGGGAGCGAAAAGGGTATAGTGATGCTAGGCAGGTGCCTAACAGATCTGGAGACTTAGATTATGGCTGACTACCAACCGGTCCTGGGAGTGGGCACCCTGAATGTGCGGGGCTTGAACACCCCCACCAAGAGGTCCCTGGTTTGCCGAGAATTCAGGAGGGCTAACCTGGACCTGCTGTTTTTGCAAGAAACACACTGGGCACAGGGGAAGGAACCCAAAATGAGGGGGGGGCATAGGGGAGGTTTTCCATGCATCCCACAAGGGGAAGAAAAGAGGGGTGGCCATCCTGGTTGCCGGGGACGTCCGCTTCACTAGCAAAGCCACCCTACAGGACCCTGAGGGCCGTTTTCTATTGGTGAGGGGCACCTTACAAGGATCCCCCCTGACCCTGGCTATGGTGTACGGTCCGAATGATGGCCAGGCCCAATTCTGGGAGGGAGTAAAGGAGAAGCTCAAGCTATTTGTATGGGGCATGTTGGTAGTAGGGGGAGATTTCAATATGGTGCTGGACCTATCTTTGGATAGGAAGCGGGTGGGCCCCCAGAACCCCAGACCTGCGGATGAGTCCACGGCGCGCACCTTCCGGAGGGTGAACGAAGAGCTGGGCCTGGTAGACTCAATTCCGACCCCCAGAACAGGAATCCCCTCTTTTTCATACTACTCGGCCATCCATGCCTTGTTTTCAAGGATAGACTATATTTTGGTGGACGCAACCCTTCGCCTGTATGTGGCAGGCTACAGGGTCGATCCCGTACCCTGGTCGGACCATGATATGGTGGGGGTTACAATATCGGGGGGATGGCGGAAAGAACGCAGAGGCTGTTGGAAATGCAACGACGCCCTACTAAAGGGCAAGGTCCACGCCCAAGAGATTGCAGACACCATAACAGAATGTTTTGAACTAAACGACAATGGGTAAGTGGGCACACACACGCTCTGGGACGCCATTAAGGCGACTCTACGGGGTGTTCTTATCCAAAAGGGTGCATCGGCAAAAAGGGTGAGAGAGGCTCAGGAGAAGACCCTCTGGGAAAAAATTGCCCAACTCCAGCCGGGGGGCTCCCCGGACCGAGAGCCGGAACGCGACCGTGTGGCCGCCCTGGAGGATTACAGGCTCCAGCTGAAGGACTTACTCCTCCACAAAACGGAGAGAAGTCTTCAGATGGTCAAGCAAAAGTACTCTGAGAAAGGGGACAAAGCGAACAGGATCCTGGCCTGGAAGCTGAGGGAGGTCCAGAGGAGCAAAATAGTGAAGGAAGTGAGGGACGCCCAGGGTTGCGAGTCTTCCCACATTGGAGAAGCCTTTCGCCGATATTATGAGACCCTGTAATCATCCGAATATGATGGGGGATCTGCTCCTGTCAATCTGGAAAAATGAATACCCTTCATTTGAATGATAGACGTAACTTGATGGCCGTGGGCCAACCGTCTTATGCACCAAATTATAGAAATATAATCCGCTATGCTTGACCGACGAGCGGCCATTTTAAAATATAGCAAGAATCGCCATTTTGCTTGTCAACCATTGCTCATTGCTTTCTGTCTAAAAACTGCTTTGCAGCTTGCAATTCTGGCGGATTCTGCTTACCTTGCTCAACTGTTAACATTGTTTTTTTTTTTTTTTTTTTTTAAATATATTTTATTTTAAATGAAAACAGTACAAAACAAACTTGTGGTATTATGTACAATAGGATAATTGACAATTAAGAAAACACAACACTGCACTCCCCCCCTCCCTCCCATGAGCTTATCAACAGGGTAGTTCTGTATCGACCTGGAGCGGTCGGGTGTCTTCCTCCTCCGAGGCAGTAGGTTCCCCCTGCACCCCAAACAGACCAGTAACTAACAGCCTCCAGGCTACTAGGTTGCCCACATCTTCCTCCCCGCATTTACTACATGCTTCTTGCCAGACCATGGTTTCAGCTTCCGCCCATTTTTGCAGATCCCTCCACCACATCTCTATCTTGGGTTTGTAACATTGCTTCCAGTTCATTGCTATCCTCCTCTTAGCGAGTATATACGCTAGGTCTCTCAGTTTCCCCAGATGTCTGGTGTTCTTCGGTCTGGGGAACCCCCCTAGGAGGCAAGCCCAGGCCGTGTCAATGCTTAGCAGGACCCCTTTGTCAGCTAACTTCTGTGACACTTCTCCCCAGAAGACTTTGATTACTGGGCAGGACCAGAACATATGCGTCATGTCCGCGTCCTCCTCGTTACATTTCGGACATGCTTGTCTGCCTGCGTTCGCAAACTTAGCTATCCTTTTGGGGGTCATGTACGCTCTGTGCGTGATATATAGTTGGATTTGCTGTAATCTAGCATTTCTGGACACTTTTTTATGATATCCCATAGGCCGTTCCCACATCCCATCAGTCATCTGTGTCCCCACCTCCGTTTCCCATTCTAGTCTCAAATCCAATAGGTCCTTTCCCACCCGGGACATCACCACCTCATACAATCTGGAAATCTCGTATCCGCCCTCAGATATATCATATATTGTGTCGATCAGGGCGTCTGGATCCTCCGCTAACACCGTCTCAGGCCAAGATTTTCGGATAATCCGTACCAATCTGAGGTATGTAACGTATTGGCCCCCATGTAACCCAGTCTCTTCTTTTAGGTCTGCAAAATCCTTGATGGCCCCATCTTGCCATATATCTCCTAACGTGGCCAACCCCACCGATTCCCAGTATATTCTGATCATTTTCCTAAATTGGCTATCCCCCGCAGTCAAGGCGACCAGTGGCACCTGCGGCGAACACGGGTCCGGACTTTCCAGCAGCCGACATGCTCTACGCCACATTCTCCACCCTAGTAATAGCATGCCAGGGCGAACATTTAGGTCCTGTCTAGGGACCCAGATGATCTCCTTCAAATAAAACGGGGCGCAATCTGTCCCAACCAACCTGGACTCGGGAGATTCCTCATCAGAGAGCCACTGTGTAACATATTGCAATTGGCTCGCTACATAATAGGCCTCAAAATGCGGTAATTTGATCCCTCCTTTATCGTGAAAGTTTTGCAGCTTCCACAGTGCCACTCGGTTGCGAGTGCCGTGCCATAGAAAGTCCCTGCACATACTGTCGAGTTTGGTAAAGAACCTCCTAGGTATTAAGTATGGTATGTTGTTGAAGAAATGCAACAGTCTAGGCAGGACAACCATTTTGAGCAACGCCCCCCGCCCCATCATCGCCAGCGGCAGCTTCTCCCAAAATCGCATGGATGCACGGATGTTATCCACAGCAACTGCGGTATTGTGCAGATGTTCGTTTACCACAGTATGATATATGTCTATTCCGAGGTATCGGAAGGACTCGGTCGCCCAGGGCACGGATAATACCGGTAAACGTTCCGTGGGGACCCTCGCATAATATCCTAGGGGGAACATGCTCGACTTGCCGGGATTAACCGCTATGCCGGACAATTCGGCATACTTCTGCATGACCTCCAAAACATACTGGAGGTTCTCCTCCGGATATTTTAGGTACAGCAGCAAGTCATCGGCATATAGGGATATCAAGTGGCTCTCTCCTCCCACCTCGATGCCCACCAGGTCATATTGTTGTCTAAGATATACCGCTAAGGGTTCCAGAGCCAATATGTATAACATCGGGGACCAAGGGCATCCCTGCCTAGTACCCCTACCAAGGCGCCACTTATCGGATATCACCGATCCTGTGCGCACCCTAGCCGTTGGCTGGCTATACAGCAGCCTCGCCCATCTGATATAGCCTGGCCCGAACCCGTATTCCCCCAGGACTGCGAACAGCCACGGCCACCTCACCGAGTCAAATGCCTTGACTGCGTCTAAGGAAATCACTGCCATTTCCTCATCCCTTCTGTTCCCTTCTTCGATCACCCTGTGGAGCCGCCTATGATTATGGGTTATATTCCTGACAGGAACATAACCTGTCTGATCCGAGTGTATTAGTCTGCCGATGACCTTGCGTAGCCTGTCCGCCAGGACCGCTGTCAGGATCTTGCTGTCTTGGTTCAACATCGACAGCGGTCTATACGATCCACAGTGTTGTCTCGGCTTGTTAGGCTTGGGAAGCGGCACTATCAGCGCCTCTCTGAGCGTGTCCGGCAATCGGCCTCCCTCAAATGATTCATTATACATCTCCAGCATAGGGGGGAGTATCTCTGCGCTATATGTTTTATAAAACTCACTGGGGAGTCCATCAGTGCCCGGGGTCTTGCAAGTAGGCAGCTGTTTCACCACCTCTTCCAGTTCATCTAGCGTAATGGGACCATCTAACTCCTCCCTTTCCTCTGCACTAATTCTAGGCAATTCCATATCTTCCAGTGTGTCCCTGATCTTATCCAGATTGTCTTCCCCTTTGTCCTCATACAGCGCTTTATAATAATCTAAGAAAGCAGCGTTAACCTCTTCCTGAGTGTGAGCCTCCTCCCCATTTTCCCTTTCTATCATCATGATCGGGGCCCTAGGGGTTTCCCTCTTATAAAGCCATGCCAGTAGGCGACCAGTTTTGTCACCACCTGCATGCTGCCTCTCCACGTATTTCCTGTAGTTGAGGTCACAAAGCCGCTCCCAAAGCTCCGAGCATCGTTGCTGTAATTCAAGTACTAAATCTGTGTCCCCCCCCCGCTCTGGTACATTCACGCTCCAATTCTTTCTCCACTTTCTCCTGCTCAGCTAGAACCCCCGCCCCCTGCAGGCCCTTTGATTTGGAAATAGCGTCGCCCCTCAATACCACCTTAAAGGCCTCCCAAAGTGTACTGGCCGAATCTACACTGCCCGTGTTCTCCTCAAAGTACCGTATAATCGCCTCTCTAATATCCTCTCTGAAGACCGGGTTTCTAAGCGCCTCCGCTCGAAGGCGCCATGTTGGTATCCGCCCTCTGGGGCGGCCATATTGCCAGGCCATCACCAAGGGCGAATGGTCCGACAGGACCTTCGCTCTGTATTCAATCTGAGTAGTTGCTATCGCCACTTCTGGCGTGGCAAAGAAATAGTCTAGTCTCGTATGCAACTGTTGGGGGGCCGAATAATGAGAGTACTGCAAGGCAGTGGGGTGTTTCAATCTCCAGACATCTTCTAGTCCAAAATCGTCTAATAGTGCCCGTAAAGCCCTAGCCGCCGGGGTGGGCTTGTCCACTTAAGTGTCGGACCTATCTATCTTGGGGTCAAGAACACAGTTGAAGTCCCCCCCCCAGATCATCGGTTCCTCTGCGCACGGGCCCAGGCGTGTACATAAAGTCCTGAAGTATATAGCAGTATTCTGGTTGGGGACATATGTATTAATAATACTCAATCCTCTGTTCTCAATCAGTGCCCTTAGTATTACCAGCCTACCCTCCGTGTCTACCTCCTCTCGTAGAATTCTAAGTGGAACATGCGGGGCCACCCAAATCAGCACACCCCTGGCATAGGCCGAGAACGGGGAGCCCACCACCGTACCACCCCATTTTTTCTTTACAAGGTCTAGTTTATGTTGGGTCAGGTGCGTTTCTTGTATCAGGGCAATGTCGATCTTCTGTCGTTTAAGATACAACATGACTTTATTTCTTTTCAGGTAATTATTGAGTCCGCGGACGTTCCAGGTGGCAATCTTAAGGTCTCCCATGGCAATTATGTGTCTTCCCACCCCATTTGCAGGAACCTCTAGCAGTTCGCATGACACAGAAGGCGTCCCACTGCAGCCACTCCGCGAATAAGCTCATTCCCCAACTAACTACACACACAACCAAACCCCAACTCCCTGTCCCCTCCCTCACTCGCCCTCCCCCCAACATCACACACCCCAACTGTTGCCCAGCTTCAACAACAGAGCTCAGGCACCCCCACATCTAGTTCCGCAAACACCGATCGGTGCACGGAGCCCAGTAGGGTGAGGTCGCCCTAATGGCCACCTAACCTAAGCTATTGTGGGGAAAGAGTATCGCTCCATGGGGCTCCCGTTCAATAACAATCCCAGTGTTTGCGACAAACAGTACAACCAACTGACCTTCCATACCGAAGGTTCCGAGCCGACTATAATCAAGTCTCATAGTCCATGAGTCGCGCCATCTTGCGACGCCATTTTACGCCTTCCGCAGCTCCTCCGAGTCCTTCTTGAGCCGGTCCGCCGATTCCTGGGGGCACCCCTGTGTGTCGAGCCACTCCATGGCGTCCTCTGGGGTCTCGAAAAATAAAGTTTTATGCGCCTGTATAACCTTCAGTTTTGTAGGATAAAGCAACATATATTTATAGCCTGCCTCCCTCAGCCTCCGTTTCACAGTCCCAAAGTTCATGCGGCTCCGCTGCACCGCTAGGGTGTAATCCGGATACGCCGTGATGTTTGCTGCTCCTCTCTTGATCGTGCCTTCTTTTCGAAAATGTTCCAATATTCTTTCCCGATCGCGGTAGTTAAGAATTTTGGCAATGATGGGTCTAGGCGGGTTTCCGGGAGGCGGCCTCCTCGTTAAGGCTCTATGCGCTCGTTCCACTGCGAAGCCTTGGGATAAGGCCCCTCCGGGTATCTCCTGCAGTAACATGGTCTCAACAAAGTCAGTAGGGTCACAGCCCTCCGTCCCCTCCGGTAGGCCCACAATGCGGATATTGTTGCGACGGGCGAGTCCTTCCGCCTCCTCCGCTCTACTCACCAAGTTGCCCACCCTTTGAATTAGGGCATGCAGTTTTGCCTTGTGGGTGGCGCAGTCCGCCGTATTCGGGCCAACTTCTTTTTCCAGGGACTCTGTGCGCTCTGCCAGAACCCTAACGTCCTGTCTCAGCAAATTGACGTCCTCCTGGACCTCCCCAACTTTGAGGTCCAATGCCGTTTTTAATTCGGAGATAGCCAGTTCTAATTTCGATTCCCAAGCTGCTCTCAGGTCCGCAATCGCAGCCAGGATTTCTTGACTAGAGCTCGAAGGCGTCGCGCCACCCACGGCCGATGCATCTTTATTCTTGGCGGCGTCCGGGCCCGGGGACTTCCTGGTGAAATCGTCCAGCGTGGGCTGCTTCGCTTTGGGTCGCGCTGCCCTACTTGACATGATTCCAGGGATGGGCAGGTCTTTCGAATGATGAGTGGGCGCACTGCTCGCTGGTCTCATTAGGTCTTCCCGCTACTCTTTTCTATTCCGTCTCGGGCCTATGTCGGCCATTTTGAGTCGCCCTTTGTCCTCAACGTCTCTCGGCTTTTCTTCTCCAATCTTCGCCGTCGTAGCTGCTCTGTCCTCCAAAACTTCACAGTGCATAGGTAGCACTTTCACACGCTGGCATACGTGTCGTCGATGTTCAATAAGCAGTCACACCGCACTAATTTGCCCGGATCTGTTCAGGATCTCGGGAGCTCCGTTGGAACGCGTCCTCCTACATGGCTCTCGTCAACTGTTAACATTGTTGTCTGAATATGAAAGGACAAGGTCGCGGGACTGAAGAGTTTGCTGAAACTCCTCATGAGTAGCCCAGAGAGGAATGCCCACGCTCCCTCTCTGTAGCCTTGGGAGGAAGCTGCACTGCATTTAATCACTTTACAGCTGCCAGCCAGTCTTGTACGATGGTAGAATATGTTAGAATAATACAGTTAAAGGCTTAAATTATGCTTTTCTTACGGCCACCCTTCGCAAAACCCTTTAGAACGTGTCGGCTCCCAGGACACAAATAGTACCTCATAGATGGCAAAGCTTGGAATGTGGCTCTTCCCCCGTGTACAGCTTGCTTCCAAGAACAGAACCACCGTGTTCTAAAAGATGCCTCCGCACTTTCTAAATTGCACATTGTTACTAGAATAGACATTGAAAGCATGATAATCGTCATACTCGTCGGATATGTCCATCATCATCCCGAGTTCAAAGGAACTTAGTAAAGAGGGGTGTTGAACATGACTTTGCTGATTGTATGATATGCATTTTGTATATATGTAACTGATGTACGTAATTTGCTCTCTTGCGTCCCTCGAGGTCTAGGAAACTCACGTCGCGGGGTGTGAGATCAGAATTGGCCAATTGATACTATCTTTTGCTTGCAATAAACCCTAGCATTGGGAATTTGAAACCTTGTGTCTGGCGCATCTTTTCGTGCATGGTCATTGCCTTGTTTCCATAGCACGAGAGACCCCTAGGGGCCCCTTTCAAGATGACACCCGAACAGGGACCCTCCCCCACTTGCCCCATCGTATACGTTGTAACGGAGTAAAGGCGGAATAACGGCGAGGATGGGACGGTCGAGCCGGGATCAAGAAGTGTACGGGGTACCCTGTAGAAGAGAGGAGAGATTCCTTCCGCAGATCTGCACACATTTGATCCCTGATCGACGTACCGGGCCAGAGGGCAAAGGAGGCGAGGGTCCCGAGACGAGGCAGAAGCCAGAGAAGCGCAGACACTATGTGGGGAGAGATTGCGTTAGAACAGGCGACTTGTTTTATCAGGTGAGTCACTCCCCGATTCAAAGAGAAACCTGATTTTCGGTAGAGTGTTGATTTTGCAAACTCAAACGTCCAGGTAAAAATGGCTCACCAAAGAAGAAGGTTAAAGAAACATGCCTGGAGTACTGTCCACTTTAGCGGGGCTTTTCAGCTGCGGTAGACAGTCCTTGGAATATGGCCAAAGTGCACCACCTGGGGGAACGCCGGCTTATGATATGTATGCAAAATATGGTGTGGCTGCGGTAATATTTTGTGAAATTTGGCATAGGCAAACTAGAAAGCCACCCGACCATCAGTGGCCGATTAATGGTAGTTTTGAGATGGGGAGGATAGATAACCTAGAAAGGGTGCTGATTAGAAAGAAAGCGCGACCTGCAGCTTTTGAGACCGTCAAAGATTGGAGGAGGGAAGCGATGCTCCGACTAAGGAGTAGAGAGAAGCATGCGCGTAGGCATAAAACGAAGCTTGAGATAGCAGAAGAGAAGGAAGAGCAGGAGTGGACTGAGAGTCTAAGACGGGAAGGGAGACGGGACCAGATGAGCATAGACAGAATATACCCGCAGCGGGAACTACACATAGCAGATGAATTAATGGAACATTTGTTAACTAACACGGGTCGAGGCCCAAAACCAGAATCGAAACCAAACATGCCAGCAGTGACTGCGCGGGCCCAACCAATAGCTCTCATACCCCCTCCCGCAGCCCGAGCACTTCCCCTCACGCAAGCGTTAACCCAAGCCCCGCCCACAGCACGAGCACTCCCACAAGCGCAGACCGCGGACACACAATTACCCAGCACCCAGCAGGCCCTTCACAGATGCCACCTGTGTCACTTGTCCCATCCGCACCTCCCGCTCTAGAGACAGATTCAGCACCTTCCGCCCCTCCCGAAGTCGAGATTGAGACTTTGGAGGCGAGAGGCGGGGCTGAAGGAACAGGATTTGGACGGGTAACTCGAAGCGCAATCAGCAAAGAGAGAAAGATTGAATTACGGCAAGAGGCAGAAATGTACATAGAAGGAAATGATGAGACAGCAGCATTGGCCTCATTGTATGGGTATCGAAGAAGAGACGAGAAACAGGTAGTGTTGGAATGCATGGGGGAAATTCTGGTGGGAGAATGGAAAAAGATACTTGGGGAATTTACCGCCACAGCGGTTGTTAGATTTGAATAAGTTAGCACGCAGTGAGCAAAGAGATGAGGATGTAAGAAAACATGTGCACAAACTGATTGAAGTAAAAAATGAAATGGAAGATAGATATGCTGAAATGTGTGCTACACCTGAGTATAGTAGAGAGTTTATTAAGAAAGGTAGGAAGGAGGCGTCAAGGTTGAGTATGAAAAAATCATGGCCGAGAGTTTTTCCATGTAGTACAAAGCATTTGCCGGTACCGGGACAGATGGGCGATAAACAAAGATTGCAGGTATGGGTAGGGGAAACAATGCGATGCATGTCGAACAAAAGAACGTCAGTAAAAGAAGTAAGTGAGATATGTAATGGATACCCATTTGAGATGAGAAAGGAAGCGATGCAAACGATAGTAGGGGTGTTACTGCAGCAGGTCATTGGATACAATAGAGGTAGAGGTAATGCACAAGGCCGGGGAAATTTGAATAATATGCATGGGGGTGTCATTGGAATTAAATCAATGTGCGTACTGTAAGGAGGAAGGACACTGGCGAGCGCAATGCCCGCACCTACAGAATAGAGGTGGGTTTGGTCAGAAAAGGCCTCATAGAGGACATCGGGGGTCAAACGGCCCAAGCAGAAGTAACATACAGCAGCAGCAGGGATATACCAATGGAGGTACTCAAACCCAATCATATGGCCAAAACCAAGAACAACAGAACCAGACATTGAACCAAAGTGTTTCGAACCAAAATCAGGGCGGGCAGGGCCAACAGAGAAATGATCAGAGTGGAGGACATCGAGGGGGAAATGGGAATATTTTTGATACACAACCAAACGCGTATTATAGCAGTAGCGGTGACTACACATCGGACAATGTGTTTTTTTCGCGATAGGACAGCCCACGACGAGTCGGAACCAGTGTCTATTCCCGTGAATCAGAGAGGACCCTACGTAGAAATGAGAGTCGGGAATAAGGAGCACCGTTTCCTTGTAGATACAGGGGCACAGAAGTGCTCGATAGACCACCACTTGGTTCCGGAGATACCACTGTCGGGGCAGAAGAATGTTTCTGTAGGGTTCGCAGGTACACCAGTAATTAACCCCATGTCCGAAGCTGTCCCAATTACAATAGGACCATTTACGGAGCAGTGTCCATTTCTTTTGACAGAAAATTGTGGAGAGAACTTACTAGGATTGAATTTGTTGAGAAAATTGGGGGCAGTCATACATTGTACGGCAGACGGGGTGTTCCTCACGATGTGGCCCCAGGATGCACCGGTGATGGAATTTATGTCAAAAGAGTTGCCAGAAGAGTTAAATAGAGTACCAACCTGTCTGTGGGCAATGCATGATAATGATGTAGGATGCTTAAAAATAGACCCAGCAAAAATAACTCTGAAAGAAGGTGTAACACTACCACGAATTCCCCAGTATAAAATTTCTGATGAAGGTGAGAAGGGATTGAAAAGCATTGTTACTGACCTGGTGAGATTGGGGGTGGTTGAGGAAATTGCAGGTAGCACGTGCAATAGCCCGATTCTTCCAGTTTACAAGAAAGGAGGCAATGAAGTACCCTATCGTTTCATAATTGATCTGCGCGCATTAAATAAAGTGGTAGACCCACAATTCCCTTTGGTCCCAGATGTCACAACAATACTGACAATGATACTGGCCACTGCAGAATACTTTAGTGTAGTCGATTTGAAGAATGCATTCTTTATCATCCCAGTGGATAAAAGCAGTAGGTATCTGTTCGCGTTCACTCTAGGAGGTCGATCTTTCACATTCACACGCATTCCACAAGGATATACAGAAAGCCCGAGCATTTACAGCAGAGCGCTAAAAGAGCAGCTAGACATGCTAGAACTACCCGAAGGTTGCATACTCTTGCAGTACATAGATGACTTGTTATTAGCTGCTGACACGAAAGAGATCTGCAAAAAAAGTACTGTATTACTCTTGACACATTTAGCGACCCATGGTCACAAAGCAAGTTTGAAGAAATTCCAGTATAATCAAAAGGAGATGTCTTATTTGGGATACCTACTTTCGAAAGAAGGGAGAAGATTAACACCAGAACACATAGAAAGTATTTTTAGTATGCCTATTCCAAAAACTCAAAAAGGAATGAGAGCTGTAATAGGCATGGCCTATTATTGTCGGCAGTGGATCAGTAATTTTGCGTTGATTGTGAAGCTGATGATAAAGTTGACTAAAAAGGATGCAGAGATGCCTTTACAGTGGGATGAGGAATGTCAGAAAGCGTTTGAGCAATTGAAAGTTGCATGGTGTGCTGCACCAGTTTTATGCACTCCCAACTATAAAAAGATCTTCAGACTATTTGTGAGTGAGAGTGAAGGATGTGCATTGGCGGTTTTGACACAGGAACAAGGTGGAAGAAATAGGCCGTGCAACTATTTTTCTTGCGCGTTGGACCCTGTAGCGCGCGCACTACCACGATGTTTGCGATCCGTCGCAGCGGCTGCTGCGTCAGTGAAACAAACGGAAGGAATGGTATTGGGGCACACTTTAATTCTGATGGTGCCACATGGTATAGACGTCATATTGAATAGGACGCAGACGCAACACCTCACCTCAGCTAGACTAACAAGATATGAGCTCATCCTGTTTGCACCCCACATCCAAATTATGAGGTGTAGCGCATTGAATCCTGCAGAATTAATGCCACTGCCCATAGCAGAAATTGGTGACAACGAATCACCACCCCATGATTGTTTAATGATCACTGAAGGAGAAAAAAAGGGAAGGATTGATTTGAGCGATATCCCACAAAAAGAGCCAGATGGGGAGTTATTTTGCGATGGCTCTTGTTTTAAATTACCTGATGGCACATCAACGGCTGCATATGCAATTACTACCCTAAAGAGAGTTGTAGAAAGCAGAAGGATCCCCTACAATTCGGCACAAGCCGCAGAAATAATAGCACTGACCCGAGCGTGTGAACTCTCTGAGAATCTGAACGTAAATATTTATACTGACAGCCAGTACGCCTTTGGCGTGGTTCACAACTTTGGCCGACTTTGGGCTGAGAGGGGTTTCTTGACATCACATGGAGCCAGGATACAGCATGGCCCTTTGATTGTGCGATTGTTATCTGCGCTCACGTTTCCAAAGCGCCTAGCTATAGTGAAGTGCGAGGCGCATAAGAAAGTAACATGTAGAGTGGGAGAGGGAAACGCGTTTGCAGACAGGATTGCGAAGCAAACAGCCACAGATTCTGGGAATAAAATGATAACAGTACAGACTGAGGAAGTACCTTGTATGATAGAGAATGGAGTTGCCACAGTCAAAGAAAAGCAGGCTGAGGCCACGACCGAAGAGATTCAGGGGTGGGCTGAGGGCTCTGCTGAGTTAGATTTGGAAGGATGTTGGGTGGACAAGGAAACAAAGAACTGGATGTTGCCAAATTGTTACGTAACTGCAATGGTTATAATGGCGCATAGCCCTATCCACATTTGCGCAAAGAAAATGGTACAGAATGTATCCACAGTATGGAAGAATGAGCACATAAAAAAGAATGCAGAAAGGCTAGTGCAGAATTGTATCACGTGCCTGCAACAAAATGTAGGGAAGGGAACCGTGACTCCAGCAGGTAGTTTCGGCCCACCCTCTATGCCGTTTGAGGTGGTCCATTTTGATTTCATAGAAATGGAAAGGTGCCAGAACTACAAGTACGTGTTAGTGGTAATCTGTGCATTCAGCAAGTGGGTGGAGGCATATCCTTTAATAGACTGTACTGCCATGTCCACAGCAAAAGTAATGCTGAAGGAGTATTTCTCCCGGTTTGGGTTGCCCCGTGTCCTGTGGTCAGACAATGGCCCCCACTTTGTGGGCGCAGTAGTGCTACAGATCTGTGCAGATCTGCAAATAGAGAAGCGATTCCACAGTTCCAGGCATCCCAGTTCTGCCGGGCTTGTGGAGAGACACAACGGAATCCTGAAGACCAAGATAGCGAAAATTTGCGCTGGGAGCAAGTTGAGTTGGGTGGATGCATTACCCCTAGCGCTGTTGTGTATGCGCACGTATGTGCTGGCGAAGACTGGACTCTCCCCCTATGAGATTATAATGGGGAGACCAGCAAATGTATGGTGCGCCCCGTAGATTATGTGAGGTCGAGCATCCTATGTTAAGCACTTACTGTGGACTTTTAATACAAAAGTTGCGTTTGATTCATCAGCAGGTGCAGGAGGTGTTGCCGATGCGATATACAGGACAGGGGCACTCCCTGGAGCCTGGGAGCTGGGTGTTAATCAAAAAATTTAAACGGAAGACAGCATTAGCACCCATTTGGCGCGGCCCCTATCAAGTACTTTTGGCAACACAGACGGCCATCCAAGTGGGCGGACGGAAGGCATGGATCCATGCGACACATGCCAAAAGATTCCCAGGACTGCTGACAACTTCCGATGACCAGAGGAAGGAAATGGTCTCGGAAACTAAAGAAACTGTTGCCAGTCCAGTGCCACAGCATCAGCCTGAGCAAGAAGTGAAAGTGAAACAAAGCGCAAACGAGAAGTGAAATTCGAAACAGAGTCTGAGGAGGCTGCCAGTAAGGAGGAAGGGCGAAAAGTGCCTCACCGTTGCTTAGCGGAAACAACATCACTGCCGAGCGACACAAACCCTGCATGGCAAACACGAGCAGAAACAACGCGTGTACCCCTTTGGCGCCCACCAGTTCTCGCGAATGCACCAAAGCCAGAGAAAGAAACTACATCATAGCCACGACGCTCATCGATGCCCATCATTGTGCCACAGGCTGACACTGAGCCTGATACTGGAAATGCAACGGCACTATTCACGGATCATACAATAGCAGGAGTGAATCGATATAATCTGCGGCCTCGACAGGCAAAGTGATCCACAGATCTTTGGTGCTTTTCTTTTTGGCATTTGGTTCTACTCACGGACAGTAGTAGGAACCAGGGGCGTAGGGGAGAGAAGTGTGAGAATTGTGCAAGTCGGACAATGCAAGACTCACGGCTCCTCGGTGCGCTTATAAAGGTACATGTGTCAGGAGCCAGAGCAGGACAAGCTGGACACACATAAGTACTAAGGCTGATAGAGTACATGTGTCCTAAGCCAGAGTGGGACAAGCTGGATGCACATGGTACTCTATCAATAAAGAACTGTTCAGAAATCGTCTGAGCAGTGGGAGAAAGAACAACTAATCTTGCTCGGGAGTGGATAAATGATCCAGGCTGTGAAAAGGCTGGCAGAATTGAACTGTGACATTTTTTTCGTTGAACTTTTCTGGCATCAAGAACGAGAGACATTCATGACGAACTTCGCCAGCAAGAAGAAGGACGATGAAGAACAAGTCAAGACCGGTTTCAGCCTCCTCCTGCGCCCCGCTGAAAAGATAATAGATTTAGAGACTGTAAATTTAAGGAAAAAGCATGGTAAAAGGACTAAGGTACTGATTTGGACATTGGTCCTATGTTTTTTAAGTATGATAGTACCAACAATAACAGCTATTACACTATGGTTCCTGGAATACGTACACCCATTAGAAACACTTTTGCCAAAAGCAGCTACTGAAAGCCCGGTTCATGTAATCACTAGTACTTTGCCCCCAATGGAAGAGAGACATAGAGAAGGATACGGCAACAATACATTGTTGCTCATCATGAACATGGCCCATGCGGTGTTAAAGAAAAAGGATTACTGGGTTTGCGCCCATTTACCACAGCACGGTGGGAAAGGGATAGGCTGGTATGCACAACGGTTGCCATTGATTTATTCCTGTGAAGTAACGTTAAGTGCAATGTTCTTTGGGAAATGGAACAAGAGTAATACGTGTCAGCTAGATGAGACCAATATGAATGAATTTGAGGAAGTAATCATGAGACCTGTGGGTTGTTCCATATTCCAAAAAGCTCCCGTGTTTGCACTAGAACCCATGAGAAAGAATACACGGAAAATAACAAGACTAGATAGATTACATAGGCAAAATAGACCAACCCCACCAGCAGAAAGAACATCAGTAATGACATTTCGGATAAGGGATGAACGGAACAAAGATGCTGTGCCCCCTGCCTATACAGTGGATCACAGCCCCAAAACTGCTCCCCTATGTCTACAGAAAAAGGGTTCCTATAAAGTAGGAACGTTTAGCAACTGCCTGAACACAGTGGTTTTAAAACATGAAATAGAACCTGTGTACGTGGGAGACCCTGTTTATTTTATATATGGAGAAAAAGCATATCCATGGTTACCTAGGAACTGGGGAGGTACATGCTACCTAGGTCTGCTGTTTCCAGGAGTGTTCCTCTTGGAGACAGCAGAAGTAGCCAGACGAACAAAAGGTAGAACTCAAAGGAGTAGCGAGGATGGAATGATAGCAATGGATATAGCCAAATCATTTATACCGTTCTTGTCCCAAATAGAAAACTCTTAAAATATAAGAAAACTGTCTGGAATATTACAAAAAAACAATAGATTCCACAACGGATATTTTATTGAATATGACGTTAGAAGAAAAAGGAATAAGACTGATGGCACTTCAAAACAGGATGGCTCACGATATAATATTAGTTGATCGTGGGGGAGTTTGCAAGCTCGTAAAAACTGCATGCTGTGTGTATATAGATGACTACTCCCCTACGATATTTAAAGCGATCTGGAAATTACATGTCATAAGTTCCACACTCTCTACTGAAGCAGGGGGTTGGGGGATAGGATCCTGGTTATGGGGATTATTGCGGTCTTGGGGATGGAAGTTAATTTCGATACTAATGATGGTACTTGGGATATTCATAACATGCTGCTGTTGCATACAATGCTTACCAATAATATGCACTGAAATAACTGATGGATGTACTAAGGGATGTATGCACATGGTGTTGAGAGGAAAACAAACGCATGGCCGGAATAACAGAGACACTGAGGAAACAAAAATAGTAAAACAATTCATGGTGATAGACATTAATGATGGAGATGATTCAGATGTAGATAGCCCAGACTCCACCTCAGAAGAGGATACAATGAATAAATAAGACGTTTGGCACACGGCCAAAAGGAGGGTTTGTCAATCTGGAAAAATGAATACCCTTCATTTGAATGATAGACGTAACTTGATGGCCGTGGGCCTACCGTTTTATGCACCAAATTATAGAAATATAATCCGCTATGCTTGACCGACGAGGGGCCATTTTAAAATATAGCAAGAATCGCCATTTTGCTTGTTGACCATTGCTCATTGCTTTCTGTCTAAAAACTGCTTTGCAGCTTGCAATTCTTGCGGATTCTGCTTACACTGCTCAACTGTTAATATTGTTGTCTGAATATGAAAGGACAAGTTCGCGGGACTGAAGAGTTTGCGGAAACTCCTCATGAGTAGCCCAGAGAGGAATGCCCACGCTCCCTCTCTGTAGCCTTGGGAGGAAGCTGCAGGGTATTTAATCACTTTACAGCTGCCAGCCAGTCTCATACGATGGTAGAATATGTTAGAATAATACAGTTAAAGGCTTGAATTATGCTTTTCTTACGGCCCCCCTTCGCAAAACCCTTTAGAACGTGTCGGCTCCCAGGACACAAATAGTACCTCATAGATAGCAAAGCTTGGAATGTGGCTCTTCCCCCGTGTACAGCTTGCTTCCAAGAACAGAACCACCGTGTTCTAAAAGATGCCTCCGCACTTTCTAAATTGCACATTGTTACTAGAATAGACATCGAAAGCATGATAATCGTCATACTCGTCGGATATGTCCATCATCATCCCGAGTTCAAAGGAACTTAGTAAAGAGGGGTGTTGAACATGACTTTGCTGATTGTATGATATGCATTTTGTATATATGTAACTGATGTACGTAATTCGCTCTCTTGCGTCCCTCGAGGTCTAGGAAACTCACGTCGCGGGGCATGAGATCAGAATTGGCCAATTGATACTATCTTTTGCTTGCAATAAACCCTAGCATTGGGAATTTGAAACCTTGTGTCTGGCGCATCTTTTCGTGTATGGTCATTGCCTTGTTTCCATAGCACGAGGGACCCCTAGGGGCCCCTTTCACTCCGATAGAAGATTTCTTCAACTCAATCCAACTCCCTGCCTTGTCTAGGGAGATGTCCGAGGGTCTGGAAGGGCCAGTGACCGAGGAAGAGGTAGACAAGGCGATAAGCGGGATGAAAGTGGGAACCACCCCCGGGGATGACGGGTTTTCCGTTTATTTTTACAAAAGATTCCGATCTGCTTTAATCCCCTACCTAGTGAGAGTCATCAACTCCGTGCTAGAGGGGGAAACTCTCCCCGATTCCATGATGGGGCTATCATTGCGGTGTTACCCAAGGAGGGGAGAGACCTTGCAGAGTGTGCATCTTACCGCCCCATATCACTGCTAAACATTGACGTTAAGATTCTGGCCAAGGTGGTGGGGAGGCGCACAGAGGGTATCTTGCCAAAGTTAGTCCATGGGGATCAGGTGGGCTTCATCAGGCGAAGACAGGGTTCGGACAACATATGTAAGACAATAGACCTATTCCACTTCGCGCAACGGTCGGAGCTCAACCCAAGTGTCCTCTCCTTAGATTCAGAGAAAGCGTTCGACAGGGTCCAATGGCGGTACATGGATCTCCTCCTGAGGAAGATGGGTTTCGGGACCCACATCATGAGCTGGGTAACGGCACTTTACAGAGCTCCCACGGCAATGGTCCAAGTGAATGGGGAGTTGACCGATGCCTTCCCCCTCTCTCAAGGGACAAGACAGGGGTGTCCCCTCTCCCCCCTGATATACGTCCTCACGTTAGAAGCTCTGGCCATAGCGATCAGATCACATCCAGGAATTAAGGGGATCAGCAGGGGGGAGGTGGAATTTAAACTCTCCCTATTTGTGGATGACATCCTGGTTTACCTGGTAGACCCTAGCTCCTCACTCCCCCCTCTGTTGAACCTGGTGACGCAGTTTGGACGCTTCTCGGGCCTGAAAGTCAACGCCTCGAAATCGGTCCTGCTCCCTATGAGACTCCGGGACCCGGTGCTAGACCCCTTAGACAGGCTTCACGGGATCGAAATGGGGAAGGCCGAAATACGATATCTGGGGGTTCTCCTCACAAGGGACCTAACTAAACTGGCTACTGCGAACTACGACCCCATAATATCAGGGATCACATCAGATCTGAGGAGGTGGGGCGGGATGATCCTCTCCTGGTATGGCATGATGACGGCAGTTAAAATGAACGTACTGCCACGGCTCCTATACCTTTTTACAGCCCTTCCGACCAATGTCCCAGAGCAGGCTTCCAGGGCTCTTCGGAATGCTATCCAGGACTTTATATGGCAGGGGAAAACCCAGAGAACCAGGAAGACCACACTGACGTTGCCAAGGGAGGTGGGAGGGTTTGGGTTGCCGGACTTCCATTTGTATTTCCGTGCCGCCCAGCTCTGAGTGCTATTGGAACACATGAAGGAAGGAATGGGGACGTACTGGTCATTCCTGGAGGATATGGACACTCACCCCCTGAAGGTCCGCGACCTTGTGTGGGCTCCACGAAGAACAATCCCGAGTCATTTGAAAACCCACCCGACCTTGGGGGTTCTCTGGGACATTTGGAAGGAAGGACCTCAGACAGCGTTCCTCACTACATGGCCGTCCCCGATGACCTCCCTCTGGGGCCACCCCCTCAACCTGGGTAATAAGGGGTTTAGGTCATCCCAAACCTGGTCGGATAAGGGATTGGAGTGGGCAGGGCAGATGTTCAGGGAGGGTGAATTCCTACCTTATGAGGAACTAAGGGACCCTCTCGGCGGGGGATCCCTAACCATCTTTGAATACCTCTGCCTAAAGGGCATTCTATGTGATCAGTCATGGGGCCCCAATCTGAGCAGACAGCTAACCCCCTTTGAGAAGTTCATAGATACGGCGACCTCGAGGAAGGGGGTGGTATCTTCCATGTATAAAATCCTCAATACGTACGACCTCCAGGGAAGGAGAAACTTTCGCAAGTTCTGGAATGACTTGGCGGGAGATGAGATTTCAGAGGACTCCTGGTCCAGAATATTCAAAATAGCCTTCCATGGGAATCTATTTACCGCCGATATGGAACACAACTTTAAGGTACTGCAGGGGTGGCATAGGGACCCAGTGAAATTATCTAAGATGTTCCTGGCGGTGTCCCCGTTGTGCCCGAGGGGATGTGGTCAAGCAGGCTCCAGGAGCCATATGTGGTGGCACTGTCCAAAGGCTCAAGTGTACTGGGGGTCAGTGAGGGACTGGATGGCGGAAGTGATAGAGGAACACTTACCTCTAAACCCCCTGACGATGCTACTGTGCCTCCCCACCGAGGGAAACAGAAGTACACCGATACCTAAGGATGTGAGAGACAATGCTGCGGGCGGGTAGAGTAGCCCTTGCACAAAAATGGAAAAGCCTGGAGCCCCCTTCTAAGGAAGATTGGATGAAAAAAGTAAAAAACATGTTTGTGATGGACAAACTGACTGCCATGGTGAACAATGACATAGGCTCATTCCTCACGAACTGGTACGGAGTACAACAATCCTGGGGATGGGAGGTCCATTGAATCCTGGGCGGGGAGCTCGGTCACAACGGGGCAAACCAGACTGAGAGCTGTGCAAAAAAAGACAGGGAGGCCCGGTACCCGGGGCAAGGTGGCTTCAGGCCTGTCAGAGTCATGGGCACTAGCTGCATCACACCTGAAGAGAGGGAGAGCACGATAAAAGTCTTCCGGAACAACAGACTTGGTTTGGCCATGGGGTCGGGGGTGGGTACAAGTTGGGGTGCTGGGGTAGGGGGGAGGAGGGGGTTTGGGGAATGTTTAAACATTGTTTTGTAAACCTGAATAAAAATTGAAGTTTTAAAAAAAAAGGTTTGATTATGTCAGACTTGTATTTTACTCCCAGGCCATCCTGGATCTAGTAGTTTCCGAAATTGATTCACTCCACTGCTTCGGCTTCGATCTTGAACCATTTAATAATAGATTGATTAGCCGAGGGGTGGCGGCAGAGGGGAGTAATTCATTGGATGCCACCTCATACTCCTTCTCAAAAAAAACTGAGGGGGCAACTGAACAAATCACAAGTCCAGAAACATATTTAAAACTGTTGGTACAATCATTGAGCAAATCTTTAGCCAAAATCCAATCTCTAAATGTGAAACCATAGACTACCTCAATGTATACAGTGGTATCCTGGAACTCCCGGGGAAATAAATCTCTTAGGTTTGCGTCTTGTTGCATTAGTCACCTAATTGAAGCAAGTATCTTCTGCCTCCAGGAGACATGGGTATTATCTCCCCTAGTGCTGGATGGGTACTATATGCATCAAGTGCTAGCAGTCAAAAAAGCTAGAGAGAGACCGGCGGGAGGCATGCTTATAGCCATTAGAAACTCGTTGACCTTTAAGTGCCTTAAGCTTTTTTACCCGCATAAGGGCTGTATTGCCATGTTGCTGCATTTCTCCCCCCGTAATCCATTCGGTCAACTGTTGATAGTTAATGTTTATTCGAGTCCTGAGCTCGACTTAAGTAAATTTATTAACCTAATTGATGGCATCATACAAGAATGCCAAATTTTGTGCAAAGTTCTGAACATTGTGCTCCTGGGTGATTTTAATTCTGAAGCAGGTCTATATTCAAAGGGGGTACCTGGGGAGTCTACCTTTTGTTCCAATGATGTTGGCTCTTCTAGAAAACAAGTCCAGGGATTACAGTGGAATCACTTCCTGATGAGTTGGGGCCTAAGTTGTGTAAATGACTGTTTGAGTAAGGAAGCTATTTGTTACACCTGGTGTTAGGGAGAATTCTCTTATAAGGCTAATTTCCCAAACCTAGTGAGTCCCCTAGCAGCTTTGCTGGATTATTGGGATTTGTTTTTTTTCTCCTGCTAAGAGTGAGACTCTTTTACTCCCACTCTTAGGCATGATTTGAGATGTCTTTGACTATTTGTGTGATTTTGGGCTATGGGGTTTTCTTTTTACTCCATAGGGTATCATCTATTTTTTAGGTGTGTGTTACACAGCACCCTCAGTGCAGTAACACAGGCGTGTCATAGTGACCCCCAAACATAGACTCCATACCCTGGGACTGACTACTGTCTCCCAGGGCATGTAAAGTCACCATTGACTTTACTAGTCCTAAACTGTGAACAGAACCAGTACAAACCATCATATTGTGGAAGTACTGGATGGGGTTAATTATATTGCCCCTGGGTCTGTTTTCAAGGGAGCATTGTCCAGTCCCCCCTTGTCGAGTTTCTGGCTGGTGGCAGTGGTTACCACGCAAAATATTCCACCGGAATATTCTCTATGGGATTTTCCCATTGATTTTAAACGCACCACTTTTTGGTGCAATGTTAAAGATACAGCCGGTTTATATATTTAATATTAAATTCACGATTGGGTCTTTTTGCCAGAACTCTTTTCTAAAATGGCGTTCGTGTCCGTCTCTGTAACTCTGACCAAGGTTGAGCCCTTTGTTCCACTTTCCGGCGGGCTTCTCCACAGAAGCCCTCCAAATGGCGCCACACTGTCTGGGTTCTACAGGATGGGTGGGGAGGGGTATTGGCACCCTGTACTGCATTGCCTTAGCAACTCCAGTCACACTCTGTTCTGATTGGGCCAGTGGTGAGCCACCCGGCTCACCACTTAGCATGTTTGAGTGACAGCTAGGCTGTTGAATGGGGTGTTTTCTGCATAAAAGCAGGGCCTTTGGGACTGGAACTTCAGATGTCGCCACAGGACCTAAGAATCTGAAGAGGGAAGAAGCTGAGCAATCTGCAACGACGCCGCCACCGGTGAAGCCCTTCTGCAACTACCTCACCACTTTCCCGACTACAAGAGAAGATCTGCTGGACGAGTCTTCTTCCTCTGAGCTGGTGGGACCAACCAGTTCACCCTTTTCGCCTTCCAAAGACATCTCTTGGTCGAATCGCCCGTGCCAAGCACCCCGGTGGCCGGATAGCCAAGCTTCACCACTTTGACTGCAAATAAAAGGAACACACCTTTTATTGCCGAACTCCGCGGCTGGTTTCATCCCTGTGCAGTGCAACAACTCCAAGTTTCCTCCTCGACGAGATCCTCTCTTCACCTGGTCGGAACAATGAACTGCAACAACTGCCAGGAACAACTGCCACCGCTGGAGCTTCCTCTCTGTTTAAGGTACTGTGTCCTGCCTGGCCTCCCTTTCTTCGGTTTGCCCAAGTTGACCCTTAAATCCTTGGCTTGCCAACTGGGTTGGCCCCAGACCTTCTAACTTTACCTTCTTGAATCATCCCAACCTATTTTGAACATTCTGTAAAGACTTTTAGTGCATTTTAAACCGTGTGATCCTGGGCACATTTCACTTTGGTCACTTTTAAGTGGGCCTGGCCTATGAACTTTGGCTCTACAGTCTATACTGCCTTTATTGCCTTGGTGAGAACTCCTACAAGTATTGAGACCTGTTTTATCTCTATGCTCTGCCTTTTTCTCTCCCTTTAACTGAACTATTGGAGTGCCATCAAGTTATGCGCTCACATCTGTGTTAACAAATCGTGGTATTTTAATTCTGACTTGTCTAATAGTTACTAAGGGAGGTGTGTATACTTTACCTGACTGTGTTTTAACTTGCATTTGATTTAGAGTTCTAGCATATTGCCTAAAGTGTGTTTTAAATTAATAATCATATACTTTTTATACAAAGCTCTGGTCAGTGTTTATTTGCTCTACTGTGTTTTTAGCCCTATTGTGTATGCTATATATACTGCACTACTCTTCTTGAGAGAGGTCTGACTGCTCAGCCACAGCTACCAGGTAAATCTGGGTGGCGCAGACTGCTACCAATTGGGTTTACTGCTTACTCCTGTAGTCTTAATCTTTTTGCAGTGTTCCCTAAGGGAACTGCACAGGATTCTGCCTAACACCTGGACAAATGAATCTGAATTTTCAACCATAGATTATATTCTCCAGCATGGGGTCTGGCATGGATTCACATGCTCATGAATATTCCCCGTCGTTAGGCTGGGAATCCTCGGTAAAGAAAAAATCAGTATCAGTTCCGTTTCTGATCTGTCTTTCTTAGTAGTAACCAATCACTGATCTCTGGGTCATACTGCCCCCAGCCAATGACTGCCCTCTCCCAAGCCCCTCCCCTGGCAGCCGCCCTCAGATTTTTACCGCACGTTCAAGTGTTGGGAGTGCTCGTGCTTTAGCTCTTGAGCTTTTACTGCGTTTTCGCGCTTTTTCAGGAGATTTTCTCAAACGGGGACCCGTTTCAGAATTCCTCTATGCCCCTAAAGGGTGACGTTTTCATCGAGTTACGCTTCTTGGAGGTTCCAGAAGATCTGAGGCCTACCTCAGCAGACAATGCCCCAGGACAAGGGAAGCTCGACTCCCGGATCAAAGCTGTTCAGGAGCTGCCCGGGATGCGGATTGCAAAATGTTTTCAAGGAGGACGAGCATTCAAGATGTCTCTACTGCCTTCATGAGGACAAGACGCACGTGGAAAAGGACTGTGCATTCTGCAAGAACCTGTCGGAACGGACCAAGCAAGATCGTCGTTCCCGCCTCACCGCCTGGCTGGAGAAGGGCACAGCAGGTGAGAAGGCGAAGAAAAAGTCTGAGCGGTCTTCTAAGTCCGGTGAAGGGCGCCTCGGGGACGGGGGCCCAACAGAAGTCCAAGCACCGGGAGTCCGCGGGCACCGGGAGAGCCGAAAGGTCGAGCTCTTTGGCTGCCAAGCAGGGCGCGACTTCCCCGGCACGATCAACCACGAGCCAGCGCTCTGGTTCGGGGAAGAGGAAGTCCGAGAACACGGGTAAGCTTCTGGAGAGGCCCCGGTCAATCTCGAAGGGAGCTGAGGGGGAGCGAGGCGATGACCCTCCCACCAAAGCGAAGGCCCAGGACGCACCTAAGGTGGTGAGGGCCTTGATCCACCCGGCAAAGGCCTCTATCGAGGTTGTCGCAGTGGCCCTGTTCCGCTCACCTGGCTCCCACAGGGGCGTCGGTCGGACCCGGACAGCTGCGGTCTCCACCCACGTGATGCATAGTGCAGCGATCTGACTGGATCTGCCCTCCTAATCTTGTCTGCTTAACCCGTAGAAATATTCACCTGCAAGTGGAGAGATGGATTTAGCCACTTGTGGATTCAAGTGATGGCACCCCCACAGTCCTCCCCAACTAATCACCTCCGAAATGCCCTCACTGTAATCTCACCTTATATTCTTGAAAGATGAGCTCTCCATCCTGCGTCGATTTGCAGGGGCGTGTCGATTCCAGTTACTTCACTGGTTTGAAGGCTCGGGAGAGTTCGGAGAGTATTGACTCTGAGGTTCCTGGTGAGGACCAGTAAGTATTAAGTTCATAGAGTTCAATATGTCCGATGTTTACTCTTGTTCCCCCCTTCCTTTCTTGTCTTGCAGCTGGCTCGTGAAAAGATGCTCTTGTGGCAGCTGGTGGCGCTCAGGTAAGAGTCTGTATTACCCGGCGCTGTCCGGTAAATGTTGCACGAGGAAAACGTGTTTTGTCTCTCTTTACAGATGCGGCACGTGAAAAATATGGAGAGTCACAAAAGGATGCCTCCGGTGGTAAATCAGGTAAGTCTATGGTGGTAAAAATTATATTTGTTGGTTCCCTCGGCTCACCTTGTGGTTTTCTTATGTCTCCTAGGTGCCGAATTCCGGTGAAGAAATGATGGAGGCAGCGCCGACCCGAAGGATGCTGCTGTGAAGACTGGTGAGTATGGCGCGGTGCTGCAGCTGGAGGTGGGGCACGTGCAGAAATGATGTTCTTTACAGGTCCGGAGACAAGATGGATCCAGAATCAGGTGGGGAATAGAAATAAGTTTGTTTTCTAACCTTGTCCCTTTCTTTCCTCTTTGTTTTAGGAGCTCTGGATTCGAGGCGGGCGTGGCAGAAGACTGGATGCAGGCTGCAGGCACGGTGAGTGTTACGCTGCTGGAGGCAGAATAACGCGAAGCGTGTGTTGCTGGTCGCGCGTGGTTTAAATAGCCTCAAAAGTAGTCCCAGGTAAGAAGTCCCTAGAACCACACCCGAGTAAAAAATAGTCCCTGTAGAAAAATAGTCCCTTTCAGGCTTCATGTTGGATTGGAGTCATTTGCAGCATGGTCTGCCTGAGGTAAGTAATGACTATGAGCCTGGCGCCTAAGGTGCCAGGACTGAACCCAGATAGCCCCTAGCCGGGGCTGCTGAGGTTTTACTAAATGTCTAGATGCCTGCTCCCGGGGCTGATGGGCTTGGTCCGGATGCTTGGGGGTTGGCATCATGACGGGCCCTGGCGAAGCCGGCAGAGACTACGCCAGTGGAGGCGGCCTCGGGGCCCAGAGTTTCCCTGCCACCGCGGAGGGAATCCTCTTTCCAGCCCATCGTTAAGACCACCGTGAAGACCCTGGTGGAAAAAGAGGGGGGGCCAGTGGCCATTACGGACTCTGATTCAGCCTCTGAGGAGGATCGGGTGGAAACCGTGAAAGGCCTCAATGAGAGGTTTGAAGGCCTCAATGAGAGGTTCGAGAAGGTTCGATCCCAGGGGAAGGATCCTGCTGATGTGATCGAAGATAGCGACGTCGAGGGCCCAGTGGAGCAGCCATCCCGCCCGTCGCAGCCATTGCCCGGGCCCCAGATAGCTCAGCGGCCATTTTGTTGGCGATCCAATCCTTATGTACTGAGATAAGGACGAGGTTATCACGGACCCCGACGGAGGATCCAGAACCTGGACCGTCGGGAAGCCCTCCGAACAAGCGGAGGAGAGTCCACCCCGCACCGCCCTTCGTGCCCACAAGGTCTGTGGACCCCTCATCCCCCCTCGCCGGACCCTCGGGATGATACGGCGACGGATACAGCGACGGGGACGGACGACGACGGTGGCGATGGTACAACGGACATTCCTTCATCACCCCCCCTCGGGCCTCTCGCCCGACGAAATTGGCTCTTTCCACGCCATGATAGCCAGGGCATCCGTGTTCTTCCAGCTCTGCCCTGAGGAACAGAAACAGGAAGGCTTTCTTTACCAACAACGGGAGGCCAAGAGAAAGACGGTCCTCGCGGTACCGTTGCTCGACGACATCTGGGACGAAGGGCTGGCTATCCTGAAGAGCCCTTCCACGACACTGGCCAAAAGGCACAGGTACGAGAAGAAGTACCGGGTCCCCGACGCCGCCCCCTTGTGCCTCAGGGCCCAGCCTACGCCAGATTCGGTCGTCTCGGCAGCGGCCAAGAAGAAAGCGGCGGGTGCGGCGGCTTCAACTTCCACTTCCCCACCGGACAGCGAGGGCAAGAAGTTGGACTCCATGGGACGACGAGTCATCTCGTCGGCGGCGACGACAATTAAGGCGGCCAATGCCTTAGCGATTGTGGCCCGTTACGACAGGGAGCTCTGGTTCAAGATAGCTCCCCTGCTAGACTTCCTACCGGATGACAAGAGGGGTGAGGCCATACAGATTCTGCAGGAAGGTGAGGTGGCGTCGGATCACGCCATAACAGTGGCAACGGACATTGCCGATAACGGATTTCGCCAGCTGGGCAACGGGGATGGCTCAGGGCTACAGACTTTCGCCAGGACGTCCAGACCAGAGTGTTGGATATGCCGTTCGACGGCAACAACCTGTTTGGGAAGACGGTGGATGAGTCCCTCCAGGCCATCAAGACCGACACAGAGACAGCCCCACCCCTAGGAGTCCTTCAGCAACGGCGGCCCTTTCGGAGCTCCGGAGGCAGACAGGGAGCCTCCAAGGGATCCAGCGGTGGCTCTTCTATGTACCGCCAGGCGGCCCGTTCCTCGTCCCAGGAGGCCTACAGAGGTCGCGGCAAGCAGGGAGGGTCTTGCCGCCGTCGTCAAGGATGCCAAGGCCTCTTCCAAGCAGGACTGAACCGGCTGTAGCGTCGGGCCCCCACTGAAGCACCCCAGTGGGAGGCCAGCTGACGAAGTACGTCAGCGTGTGGGAGTCCATCTCCACCGACCGTTGGGTGCTGGACACCCTGGCCCGTGGACACTCGCTAGAATTTCAAAAGAAGTGTCCTCGCATTCCTCCCGTGGCCAGGAAGGAGAATCACGTCCCTCAACTGCTGTTGGAGGTAAGGGCGATGCTCAAGAAAGGTACCATCGAGCTCGTCCCCAAGAGGCTCTGGGGCTCCGGAGTATACTGAAGGTACTTCCTCGTCAGAAAGAAGACAGGCGGTTGGCGCCCCATCCTGGACCTGCGTCGGTTAAACAAGTACATCAAGAGGGGGCTTAGCCAGCAGCGCAATGGAGCGGACGTGAGTTTGATCGGCTCCGTGACTGCTGCAAATATCCTGTCTTTTATAGCCTGATTCCTGAGTTCTATACACTTCTGATACCTGCATCGATAGCTGACGCACTGGGGCACCATCGGATGCAAAATTCAGGAAAAACCGGAGCCCCAAGAGCGAACCCGAGGCAAGTGAAGAGCGAAGATGGCCGCCGGCGCGTAATGCAGTTCGGGGCCTGTCGGGCTGCGGGGAGCGACGGTACTGCAAGCAGACTTGATGGAAAACACCAGACCTTCTTTGCCCCCTGGTAACAGCGGGGACGGGGTAGAGAGCTGGCCCACGAGGAGTCAAAGACCCGTGGGGGATCGTGGCCCCGCCACTCAGGGGCCCTGCGACTCGACTACCGAGCCGGGAAGACTCTCTTACTACGACATCCAGTGAGCCCGAACCCACGCACTGGTAACCTGAGGTGGAAGCCCCTCTCCGAGCCACACCTGTGGGAGACTTCGGCTGAAGAACTCGCCTGACCGGGACTGCCGCCGCACACGCTGAACTAACCGATCCACAGCGCGCCTCGGTCCCTCCCAGGCGCACACATTTCCACGAAAACCGCGGCCACTGGGACTAAACACCACCACGAAACCGGCGAAACTACCTCTCTCCAAGGATGGGCAAAGACAAATTGAAAAAAGCCTCTACGCAAAGCAAGATGGACCAATTTGCGGTGGCACAGGCCCAGGCCTCGCAGACCCACACACCACAGACACCGCGTCCCCCCCGAGTACGAGACTGCCCTCCCCCTGAGAGACGTGATGGCCGCCATTGCCAACTCCCGCTCCTCGATGGAGATGAAAATTGACAGTATAGCGGCGGATGTCTTCTTTCTGCGCCATGACTTGCAGAAACTCTCCGCTCGTACGGGGCGGCGGAACAATGCATCTCGGGGACTGAAGATAACATTAGAGGCATTAATCAACAACTCTCACAGACACTAAATCGTCGAAAATGTTAGAGGCCCGTGTGGATGAGGGGGAAAGGAAGATCACGCCGCAACAATATACGCATCCTTGGTCTCCTGGAGGGGGATGAAGGGCCCAGCATGGAGCTCTTCTTGGAACAATGGTTGGTGGACATCTATGCGCCTCACCCCTTCTCTAAGTTCTTCTCGGTGGAGAGAGCTCACAGAATGCCATCGGGCAGGCCTATAACAGGCGCACCGCCCAGAACGATCATAGCCAGATTTCTTAACTATCGGGACAGAGATGCACTCCTTCAAATGGCCTTTTTTACACCCGGGTGGTGCAGAGGGCAAGACAGTCGTTTGAACCACTGAAGAGGCAACTATTCCACATGAAAGTAAGATACGGACTGCTGTTTCCGGCCCAACTCAAGATCCACCACAAGGGAACCACAGTTCATTTCACAGATCCGAAGGAGGCCTGGAGATGGGTGGAAGCGCACATTGAAGGGGACTGGATGGCAAGACCGACGGATTGGGGAAGGATACCCCGGACTGGGGTGGGTCGTCCCCCTCCCGGGGGGCACCCGGATGCCCAGGAACTAGCGATCCTGGAACAGGCGCAAATCCCGCCAACTAAGGCGAGAGAAACCAACTAACACTAAGAAGCGATGAAATATCGAACCGAGGAGAGACCAACGTCACACGTGAACCCTAAGAACCACTGAATGCTCAAAGGCGGTAGGAGCTGCAGACCCGAGGGGACCACCTCTGTTCGCCTGCCAGCCAGGACCCCAAGTTTGAGCTGACACTCTAGAGTATAGGGAGGGGGGATGGGCGAGTTTATGTTGTTCTTGTTTTAGTATTAATACACGTTATTACGCATTCACGAAATTAATGAATCACACCACCCAACACACCCGACACATAACTCCATGAAACAACCCATAATGTCTGCAAACCTGGTACTGTACACAATAAATGACGACCACACTGACCCACGCACCAACCCCTGAGCGCCCCAGATCTCTCAAATATAATTACATGGAACGTGAACGGGTTGGGGTCCGGAATTAAGCGACGCATTGTTCTGCAATTCTTGAATAGACATTCTCCCGACGTCGCCCTGATAAATGAGACACACTTAGTCGGGACCAGCTGCACTTTCTTTCGTAGAACCAACTACCGATTGGCCCTACATGCGGGATACACTATGGGATCCAGAGGGACTCTTATCCTGATACATAAACGCGTCCCATTCACATCGCTAACAGTTGAACAAGACCCCCGGGGTCGCTATGTGGTGGTCATAGGAACACTGGGACAAGAAACACTGGCCATTGCGTCAGTGTACTCCCCGCCAGGACTGGGAGAGGAACTTCTGGATGAGTTGGTCAGCCTTATGGCAAAACACCAACCTGATAGGTGGATTTTGAGGGGCGATTTTAATGACGTCATGTGCAATATAAAAGATTGCACTCACATCAGGGACTGCAACCCGAACACTCCCACCAAACTAGCAAAATTTGCGTCGGCGCTGGGCCTTCGGGATGTGTGGCGGCATCTCCACCCTGTAGACGAGGTGTTAGGCAGAAACCTGTGCAGTTCCCCTAGGGAACACTGCAAAAGATTTAAGACTACAGGTGTTGGCAGTAAACCCACTTGGTAGCAGTCTGTACCACCCAGATTTACCTGGTAGCTGAGAAGAGTTAGGCAGTATGCAAAGTATACACAATAGGCACTCAGACACAATAATACAAGCAAACACTGATCAGAGCTTTGGTATCAAAGTATATAATTATTTATTTAAAAACACACGGTTTGAAACACTCCAGCACTCTTGTTGTAAAATATTCTAAACACATTTACTATTGTAATATGTACACCCCTTTTTCCTTATCAGATAAGTCACAGTAGAACACCACTTATTTTCATACAGAGGTGAGCGCTTAACTAGATGGCACTCCAATAAGTTTGTGAGAAAGGGAGGGAAAAAGACAGAATATGGAAAGGTACACCACTCTAAGGTTCAGGAACACTGTTAGCAAGGCAGAGGAGCAAAAGTCACTCGTGAGCCAAAGTCCAAAGGCTGGGCCCACTCTTAGAGAGAGCAGAGCACAAATGCAGCCAAGATCACACAGTTACACTAGGCTTAGAAAGTCTTGCAGAGAGTTTAAAAAGAGGTTAGAGAGGCTTAGGAAAGTTTAGCCAGGGTGTCCCAGGCTAACCCAGGTTTGAAAGCCGGGGGCTAAATCTACCCCATACAGTCGGTAGCAAGGGAAGCCGGGCGGAACACTGTACCTTAAGTGAGAAGGATCCTCCAGCGGTGGCAGTTGTTCCTGGTAGTGGGTGCAAGTTGCGTTGTCGTCCAGGGGAAGAGAAGATCTCGACTTGGAGGAAAGATGAAGGTCGTTGCACTACCAGGGAAGAAACCAGCCGCAGAGTTTTCCGGTTAAAGGTGGTACCTTTGTTCGCGGTCGTGGTAAAACGTGGTATCCCGGTTGCCGGGGTGCTTGGCACAGGCAAGGCGGCCACGAGGTACGTCGAGAAGGCGAAAAGACGGTGAAACTGGTTATCCCCTCCAGTCAAAGGAAGAAGACTCTCCGGCGGGAGATCTCCTCTGTCGTTGGGAAAAGTGGTGAGAAGGTCCAGCAGGGCTCCACCGGTGGTGGTGTCGTGGCAGGTCGGCTCAGCTTCTCCCTCGTCGGATTCTTAGGTCCTGTGGCGACTTCTGAAGTTCCAGTCCCCAAAGCCCTGCTTTTATGCAGAAAACCCCCATTCACTCAGCCTAGCTGTCACTCAAACATGCTGAGTAGTGAGCCGGCCGGCTCACCACTTGGGCTAATCAGGACGGAGGGCGACTTGAGTTGCCTAGGCAACTCAGTCCAGGGTGCCTAAATCCCCCTCCACCCCTCCTAAGTACCCCAGACAGAGTGGCACCACTTTGGAGGGCTTCTGTGGAGAAGCCCGCCAAAAAGTGGAACAAAGGGCTCGACTTGAGTTGGAGTCACAGAAGAGAACACAAACGCCATTTTAGAATCAAGTTTTGGCAAAAAATACCAACCAGAGAATTAATATTAATTAAATAAACTGGCGGTATGTTCGAGGCTACCGTAAATAATTAAATAAAGATAGTAGCCTAAAACAATGGGAAATCCCATAGGAAAATATTCGCGGTTGAATATAAAACGTAGTATCCACTGCAACCAGCCAAAACTCGATCAGGGGGGACGGAGACGTGCCCCCTCGACTAACAGACCCTGGGGCAATTGAATTGCCCCAGCCAGTACGTCCACAATATGATGGTTTGTACTGGTTCTGTTCAGAATTTAAGACTAGTAAAGTCAATGGTGACTTTACATGCCCTGGAAGACAGTAGTCAGTCCCAGGGCATGGAGTCTATACTGGGGGGTACTATGACACCCCTGTGGCACTGCACTGAGGGTGCTGTGTAACACACATCACAAAAACACATGAAGCCCTATGGAGTAAAAGACCCCATAGCCCATTAAACACATCTAGATTCAAAGAAACACACTCAAATCATGCCCAAGAGTGAGGGTAAAAGAGTCTCACTCTTGGCAGGAGAAAAAAATAAACCCCAAAAATCCAGCAAAGCTGCTGGGGGACTCACTAGGTAAGGAAATTCAGCCTAAACAGAGAATTCTCCCTAACACGAGGCCTACTCGTTCCACTCGGGAGCACATGGGTCCATGTCCAGACTGGACTACCTCTTCCTCCCAGGCACCGATCTACATAGGGCGACCGCTGCAGACCTACTCTCCCGAGGCATATCAGACCACTCGCCCCTCATGGCGGTACTGCGCATACAAAGTGAAACCCCACCCCGATCATGGAGGCTGAATAGCTACTATCTGGGCTCCCCTGATCTTGTTGACCACCTCACGGAAGTAACTAATGAATATTTTGAAATGAATACCTCTACGGTCGATGACCGAGTCACGATATGGGAAGCATACAAAACGATGCTGAGGGGGGAGGCGATTTCCTGGGTAGCAAGTAAGAAGAGGGAGCGACTTCGCAAGTTGCTGGAGGCAGAAACTGATTTGGGCGATTGGGAAGCCAAATATGTTTGTGACCCAAGCCCGGAGACTCTCAGATCCCTTAAGGGTGCTAGAGAACACCTTCGACATATCGAACTAGACAACGCCAGGCAAGCCCACCAATACTCCAGGGCGCGGGTCTATGAACACGGGGACAAAGCTGGGAAAATGCTGGCCTGGCTCGAGAGAAGAGATGAGGGTCTACGCCACGTTAGAGAGATTATAACCCCGCAGAATGGGAAATGCCATTCAGACAGGGATATAGCACAGGCTTTCGCTGACTTCTATGCTACTCTGTACGCCGCCCCAGTGTCCCCTCTAGATTCCTCCCTACTAGACATCACCCTACCATTCCTATCGGAACAATAGATGGCACAACTGGACTCGGCTCTCCCGGAAGCAGAGATTGCTGAGGCTGTAGCCCAATTGCAGTCGGGGAAAATGCCGGGCCCCAACGGGTTCCCAGGGGAAGAAACTGGGTGGGGAGAAACTGGCACCATACCTTCACAAAATGTTCCTCGGGGCCCGCGACCAGGGTGCTCTCCCGCCGGACCTGCGCAAAGCCACGATAGTCGTTATTCCCAAACCAGGTAAACCATCCGAGCATTGTGCCTCCTATAGGCCTATCTCATTACTCAATAGCGAAACCAAAATCCTCGCCAAGATCCTGGCCAAACGGTTGCAAGCGGTAATTACCTCCCTGGTCCACCCAGACCAATGCGGGTTTATGCCACATAAATCGACACGTATGAATCTGCGGCGCCTCCACCTACTGCTGAAAAGGGCCACTATCATAGACAAACCGCTTGCACTACTTGCCATAGATTTTGAGAAGGCGTTTGACTCGGTTTGTTGGGACAGCCTCTGGGAAACTATGCGAAGAATGGGATTCGGGGACAACTTCCTGGGATGGGTACAACTTTTCTACACAGATCCACAAGCAGAGGTGAAGGTAAATGGGTGGCCCTCTGAGCTTTTCCCCCTGGGCAAGGGTACACGGCAGGTATGCCCCTTGTCCCCCCTTCTCTTCGCCCTCGCGATAGAAACACTCACCCTGTGGCTCCGCCAAAGCAAGGAGTGGTTGGGATTCAGGTGGCCGGAGGGGCACGAAGACAGGGCGTCTCTGTACGCGGATGATCTCTTGGTATACTTGGGTGACCCGATACGTACCTGCCCCATAGTAACGCAAATGCTCATCCGATACGGTGAATTCAGTGGGCTGAGAATCAACTGGGACAAATCTATCCTTTTCCCGGTAAAGGGCGGTACACTGGCCATCCCCCAGGAATGCCCATACAAGGTGGAACCAAACGGCTTCCGGTATCTTGGGATTTGGATATCGGAGGACCTGACGCGCTACGCAGCCCATAACCTCCAGCCGATCATGGACCGTTTTAAAGATGATGTCTGCCGCTGTAGGCTTCTCCCCCTGACATTAATGGGTAGAGCCGACCTCTTTAAGATGATTACCCTGCCCAGATTCCTCTATGTACTACAAAACGCACCACTGGAGATTCAGGACGCCGAATTTGACCGCCATGACTCCCTCCTTACAGAACTCATATGGGGAGGGGGACAGCCTCGTATTGCACTGGCAACACTCCAGAGATCGGTTTGGGAGGGGGGTATTGGCGTGCCCTGTCTCCGAGCTTACTACTGGGCCTCCCAGCTGGCAGTGGTTAACAACCTACTACATGGGGATAGGGAACTCCCGCACATAAAGGCGGAAATTGCAGCCATCCACGACACTGACCCATTACACCTACTCTACCAGCCCCTCCACAGACCCCCTACCCCAAACAATGCAGCACATGTTTCAAGGGTCTGGAGACGGGCCCACGCCTATGTGGGATGGAAAGACAAGATCACCACGGCACAACCCCTGTGGCACAATAGTAACCTGGCCGAATTGGGGAAACTCAGTCCATGGCCCAAATGGGAGGAGGCTGGAATCACACAGATCAGGGATGTCCTGATAGATGGGGAAATTGCCTCCTTTGTAGCACTGCAGCAGAAATTCCACCTTCCAGCAACCAAACGCTATCACCATACTCAACTGACTCACGCCCTACGGACACACATCCAGTTGGACCCCGCTATTCCCGAGTACACACCCATAGAACGCAATATACTTCCAACACATATCCCTACTAGAGTCACGTCTATATTATACAATGCCCTGTCCTCCTTTGCTACTCCGGAACTTCCTCGTCTTAAATCCAAATGGGAGGATGATGTGGGAGCCATAGACCCAGAAGACTGGATCCAGATCCTAATGCATCCCAGGGAGATTGCTATCTCCTCCAGACTCCGCTTGGTCCAACTAAAAATCCTTTACAGAATATACTACCCAAGAACTATGATGCATGGCTGGAAACGAGCCCCAAACCCGAACTGCCTCCGACGTGGGGGAGAGGTGGGTACATTCATACACATCCTCTGGGAATGTCTGCGGATCCAGACTTTCTGGGGGAATTGCTGCAATGAACTATCCAGGGTGCTAGGCCGCAATATAACAATGGACCCGAAGGTGTTGTTGTTGGGCTCTCCCGACGAGAACACTACTAATAAATGGGAAGGACTGCTCCTATCTACGGCCGCAGGACTGATGAAGCGGAACATTGCACAAAAATGGGGAGCCCCAGAGTCCCCAACACTGAAACAATGGACAGACGATATGGACACACTTGCAACGTTAGAGCACAGAGTTTATAAAGCAAGAGGCTGCCCGACCATAACTTCTGAGTTTTTGGGACAAATGGGCGGAGAGAGAATCCCAGTAACTTCATGATGCCCTAAGACACTAGACTGAATTGTAGATGGAATGGGCGACAAATGGAGATCATTTGACTCTTATCGTGCCTTCACTTACTGATTCGTTCCTTGAATGCGTATGTTTTGATCTTGTTTTTCTTTTGGTTCTCGTTGATTGTGTTGTTGTTTAAATTCAATAAAATGCAATAGTACATCAAGGCACATAAATTCAGGATGGTCACCCTCCAGCACGTGCTGGGACAGCTGGAGGAGGGCGACTTCCTATCGTCGTTGGACCTGGAGGATGCTTACTTCCACAACCCCATTCACAAAGGACACAAAAAGTTCCTCAGATTCGTAGTCCAGGGTTGTCACTACCAATTCAGAGCCCTGCCGTTCAGATTAAAGTCGGCACTCAGGGTGTTCATCAAGTGGCTCGCATCAGTGGCGGCGCGGCTGCGCCTGCAGGGGATCCACGTCTACCCCTACCTGGACGACTGGCTAATCCGTGCAAGGTCAAGAGAACTCGCTGTCGAACACACAGCGAGGACCGTCCGCCTGCTCACGGAACTGGGATTCGCCATCAACTACCCCAAATCCCACCTGGTTCCGTCGCAGCTAGCACTGTTTCTGGGAGCGAAGCTCGATACAGTGGAGCGATTGGCATCTCTGTCGGAAGAAAGGACGAAGGCCATTTTGGGCAAGGTGCAGCACCTGTTTGCCACGGATGTGGCCAGGGTGAGGTCCATCAAGTCCCTCCTCGGGATGATGTCCTCATGCATATACCTTGTGCCCCTTTGCAGACTTCGGATGCGTCCGCTACAAGAGTTCCTCGACGCTCGCTGGATTCAAGCGGCGGGCAGCTTCGAAGACAGGATCCCGCTCGACGATGAGTTCTGTCGGGCGATTTTATGGTGGGGTACCCGTGCGCACCTCACGGCAGGCACGGACTTTCAGACCCCGGCATATCAGGAGACGGCGACGACGGATGCCTCCCTGGAGGGATGGGGGGCCCACACCGGAGATCTCCACGCAAGAGGCCTCTGGCTCCCGGAGGAGGAGAGGTCTCTCCACATCAACATCCTGGAGCTATGAGCCGTGTTCTGGGGGCTCAAATCATTCCTTCCGTCCCTCAAGGACAAAGTGGTGAGGATCTTCACCGACAACACCACCACAATGTTCTACATCCGGAATCAGGGAGGCACCAGATCCCCAGCCCTATCCAAGGAGGCCCAGGATCTGTGGCACCAGGGGATGTTTCTGGTTCCCTTCCACTTGGCAGGAATAAAAAACACCATTGCCGACTCACTCAGCAGGGAGCTGCGCTCGTGCCACGAGAGGGAACTACGCCAGAACCAGGTGGATTGGCTCTTTCAACGATGGGGCAAACCCCAGATCGACCTGTTCACGACAGCGATGAACTCCAAGTGCCAGAGGTTCGCCAGCAGGTTCACACAGCCGAGGAGCATGGGCGATGCTTTCTCGTTCCCTTGGGACGGCCTGTTCCTGTACGCGTTCCCTCGGTTGCCGTTGCTGCTCCGTCTCATCAACCAGCTCAAGAGGTCCAGGTGCAGGATGATCCTCGTCGCACCGGCGTGGCCGAGACAGATCTGGTTCCCGGACCTTCTGGACTTGTCAACTTCCCCACTTATCAAGCTGGCGACGGACACGGATCTTCTCTCCAGGGAAGGAGGCGCCATTCTTCATCACGACCCAGAGTCGCTGAACTTGCAGGCTTGGCTCCTGCAGCACTAGAGTTTGGAGGTTACGATATCCTGGCTGACTGCAGAGAGGTTCTTGCAAAAGCCAGGGCGTCCTCAACTCTCAAGTGCTATGGACATAAGTGGAAGAGGTTCTCTGTCGGGTGCCGTGCATAGAAGATTAACCCTCTGCGGATTACCATCAAGATACATCTGGCTGCCATCTCCAAATCTATCAGAACTACAGGACGGGCATCCTTGTGGTCTCATCGCCTGGTGAAGGAATTTATGAAGGGACTATTCCGATCGTTCCTGCCGGTGAAGGCCCCTGCCCCGGCGTTGGAGCTCAACGTGGTGCTGACCAGGCTCATGGGGGCCCGATTCGAGCCTATGCATTCGGTGCCATTGAAGTTCCTGTCATGGAAGACAGCATTTCTCGTGGCCATCACCTCCGCATGACGAGTGGGAGAGATCCAGGCCCTATCTTGCAAGCCTCCATACTTGACTTTTCACGACACAAGGGTGGTGCTGACGATGCACCCCTCCTTTATGCCCAAGGTGCTGTCGGACTTCCACCTCAACGAGCCCTTGGTATTACCAGTTTTCTTCCCGTCACCTTCGTCGCAGGCCGAGAGGACTCTGCACTCGCTGGACGCAGCTAGAGTGCTGAAGTTCTACGTGGACCGCACAAAGAGTTTTCGGAAGACATCACAGCTTTTTGTGATCTTTGGACCTGTGAATCAAGGAAAGGCTCTCTCGAAGGCTTCCATTTCCAGATGGCTCTCCGGCTGCATCATGCACTGTCACCGGTTGGCAAACCGACCGCTGCCCGGCCGTCCGAGAGCCCATTCGTCCGGAGCGATCGCTGCTACCACGGCGTTCCTGTCTGGTGTGCCCCTGATGGACATCTGCAGGGCTGCACCGTGGAGGTCGACGCACACCTTCACAAGATTCTACTGCGTCGATCGGGACTCCAGGGAGGAGTCCAGGTTCGGCCAAGCAGTGCTGCGCAACCTGTTCGCTTAAGGTGAGCCTGGTGAGGAGGTAAGAGATGCTTAATGTTGAGATGTTGTATTGCTTAATGTTGAGCCTGTTGCCACCTCCCGTGGTTGTGCATGTGTATACTGCTATGTATTCTTATATTCATGAGCATGTGAATCCATGCCAGACCCCATGCTGGAGAAGGAACAAGTTACTTACCTGTAACTGTTGTTCTCCAGCATGGGTCTGGCATGGATTCACATGCGAACCCTCTCTCCTTCCCCTCTGCGGCTCTTCACTTGGTCATACTGCCACTTTACGTGCTACCAAATCTGAGGATGGCTGCCAGGGAAGGGGCTTAGGGAGAGGGCAGTCATTGGCTGGGGGCAGTATGACCCAGAGATCAGTGATTGGTTACTACTAAGAAAGACACCTCAGAAACGAAACTGATTCTGATTTTTTCTTTACTGAGGATTCCCAGCCTGACGACGGGGAATATTCATGAGCATGTGAATCCATGCCAGACCCATGCTGGAGAACAACAGTTACAGGTAAGTAACTTGTTCCTTTTTGTAAATATGCGACTATTTAACTGCTTTTCTGATTTCATAATAATACCTTCTGCAGATCATAACGTACTTAAACTGGCCCTTCAGGCGCCGATGGAGGCCGCTGCTATGGATGTATATCCAGTGAGAATGGAGCCCAACATTGCTGGGAATAGAATTAACTGGCATTGTGATAATTTTGAAAAAAAGATTTTCTTCCAGGAATATGACAGTAATGGCTGCGAAAAAAAATTACTAGCATGTACACACATGGGGATTTTAATAATTATGTTAAGGGTGTGATTCTTGTGAAAGGGACCCCTAGGGGTCCCTTATGTCTATGGAAACAAGGCAAGTCACCACACATGATAGATACGCCAGACACAAGGTTGTATTCCCAAAGCTAGGGTTTATTGCAAAGCAAATAGTCTCAGTTGGCCAACTCAACCGAGTTGGCCAACTGAGGCGATTTGCTTTACAATAAACCCTAGCTTTGGGAATACAACCTTGTGTCTGGCGTATCTATCATATGTGGTGCCTTGCCTTGTTTCCATGAAACCATGCCCCGCGACGTGTATCTCTAGACCTCGAGGGACGCAAGAGAACGAATTACGTACATCAGTTATATATACAAAATGCATATCATACAATCAGCTATGACATGTTTAATACCTCCCCTTTATTGGGTTTCTTTGAACTCGGTGTGATGATGGACACTTTCGACAATTATGACACCTTCAAATATCTATTCTAGTAACAATATGCAATTTTGCAAGTGCCGAGGCATCTTTTAGTTGTTGAACAGAACACAGTGCTTCTGTTCTTGGAAGCGAGCTACATACGGGGGAAGAGTCACATTCCAGACCTTGCTATCTATGAGGTGCTATTCGTGTCCTGGGAGCCGACACGCTCTACAGGGCTCGGTAAAGGGGGGCCGTAAGAAGAGCATAATTCAAGCCTTTAGCTGCTTTATTCTAACATATTCTACCATATAACGAGACTGGCTGGCAGCTGTGAAATGATTAAATGCCCTGCGGCTCTGCTTCAAGGCTACATTCGGGAGGGAGCCAGGCATTCCTTCCCAGCGCTGCCTACGTTGTGTTTCAACGAACCCTTATTAGCCTCGCGGCCCTGTGCCCTTGTCCTTTCACGTACAGACAACAATATTAACAGTCGAGCAGTGTAAGCAGAAAATGAGCTGCGAAGTAATAAGAAAGAAAGCAATAAGCAATTGTTAGAAAACAAAATGGCGATCTTTGTTACATCAAAATGGCCATCTTTGTTACATCAAAATGGCCGTCCCTTAGTAAACTCGGAAACCTGTTTTTCTATCGTATCGTGCATGAGACGGTTGGCCCACGGCCACCAAAATATGTTTTGCCATCAATCATGAGAGGTATCCATTTTTCTAGACTGACACTTGGGCCGAAAGGGATCAGGAGGCCCAAGAAACAGGGTCCCCCCCATACACATGTTTTTGATCCAACCATTTACCAACTCAAAAAAGATAGGAATTGTGAGATACGTTGTCTAGTAAAACAGCCATACACTCCAAAACTAGTGGAAGTGATAAAAAAGGCAAAAAATAAGTGGAAAACCAAAGTGCGAACATTAAAAGCAAAAATCTTTCAGCAGGATGCTGAAAGCATACTTGAGGCATTATCCAAAGCTAATATGAGACATTTCTGGACCCTGGTCAATGGGAGATGTGAAAGCCAAGCCAGAGAACAAGGTGGGTGCATTTCCTTGGCTGTCTGGGAACTGCATTTTGGCTCTTTATACCGTCAACCCACAGCCAACTGGCTAGTGCCGGCACATCTCTTGGTATGTCATTTGAATTTCCCCTTTATATTGTTGGACATACAAAAACTCATATCAAGATGTTCGTCCTCACGGGCACCAGGGGCAAATATGCTTGCCAATGTAGTGTTTAAAGGTAATTCGAATTTGTGGGCTAAGATTTTGTTCCTCTTGTTTAAGGATATTGTTATATCGAGGTTATTTCCGACAAGTTGGCATCTGTCCTACCTGGTACCCATCTATAAAAAGGGCGATAGGTCTGTACCATCCAGCTATAGACCTATCGCCCTGTTGGACGCTGACTCCAAATTTTTGCGTCCCTGGTCCTGGAACATATCCATTCCTGGATGGATAGAGAGGCAATATTATCTCCCCAGCAATTTGGCTTTAGGAATACAGTGGGCACGGATGCTGGGGGCCTCCTCCTGTCTATTATGCAGCAACAGACCAGGTCAAGAGACAGCCAACCAATATACTTGGCGCCAGTAGATCTGAGTTCCGTGTTTGATCTTGTAAATAGAGCAGCGTTGTGGACCAAACTTTATGCCCTTGATATGCCCGCACAGCTTTTATCAATTCTCCAGCATTGGATCTTTCATGGATTCACATGCTTAGATTTCGACCTTCATGGATTCACATGCTTAGAATATTCCCTGTCGACAGACTGGGAACCCTCGGTACACTTATAAAGCTGTTTCCCATAGGAAAACGTTTGACACTTTTGTGTCCTATCTATGTCGTTTTGGGCCCGCACACGCCTGCCCCACTAGGACGTAGCGGTATAAATACCCCGCCCCCGCACCTCTCTTCAGATTTCAACTGTCTCCAAAGTAGTGGGAGCAAGGAATCATCGAAAAGCCATTCTAAGGACTCTTCGTCGAAGAAAGCCTCGTCGTCCTCATCTTCAACGAAGACAGAAAAGAAAAATCTAAATCCTCCTCAGGGCGATCATCATAGATCGACCTCAAGTCGAGATGCAGAGAAGCGCAGGTCGAGTTCGGAAAAGGCGGGAACGCCTCAAGGACCTGCACGACGGCCACCGCCATCGTCGACGGCAGGGCAGTCGTCGACCATCTCTCTGCCACTGACTCAATTGGCCTCAACCGTTCTTGCACCGCAGGCAATAACGACAACGTCAACGACGGGTCCAGCTATTGCTTCGTCGACGGAGATTCCGCAGGAGGCCTAGCGACCAGAGGTTTACGACCCAGTTTTGCCGGAGACACTACTGCAACAAGAGGCCTTGTCGGTGTCCTCGGGAGATAAGGATGTGAGAGTAGCTGGCCCTGCAGACCTCGGGTTACGAGGGATTACCAGGCCTCTCTCCGGGAACATTCCGGGGTTTACCCCTCTGCTCAATCCGCAGTCACTCTTGTCACTGGAGGTCTTATCCACGTTGCAAATGTTGCACTGGACGACAGACTACCTCAAGCAACTCCGACTAGGTCGGCCATCGATGACTCGGGCCCGTCTCGTTGGCCACCTGCGTCAACCCCCACGGCATTGCCAGCGGGTGCAGACCTCTCGGCTCAAACGCCGCGAGGAAGGAGAGCTAATGGATTCAGACTCGGACAGTAGAGCTTTATCGGATGTCTCGCTCTCCCCCTCCAGGGATCCAACCTGGGAGTCCGAAGCAGAATTAGAAACCCCGAGAAGCCCGGCTCAGCCGTCTCCCCCGGACGATATTGGGTTATTTCACACCATGATGTCCAAGGCTTGTACAGAATTCGGCCTTGCCCAGGAAGAGGAGAAAAAGGACTGTTTTCTTTTCGACCACATGGGAAAGAGGCGAAGGTCGGTGTTTTCAGTACCCATCTTGGATCATGTGTGGCAGCAGGGGCTACAGACCATGCGCCACCCTTTCTCGGAACCAGCGATAAAAGGTTGTCTGGAGAAAAAATGTAAGGCTCCAGAGTCTACCCCCAAGTGTCCCTCTTCCCAACCAACTCCTGAGTCAGTGGTGTCGGCAGGGCGGCGAGAAAGGCGAGGGCCCAGCACAAGTGCACGACCCCCCCGAAAGTGATGCCAGATGACAGGATGCTTTCGGCAAAAAAGTGCTGTCGGTAGGTGCTACCACAGTGAAAGCGGCCAATTCCCTGGCCATAGTAGCCAGATACAACAGGGAGATGTGGCATCGACTGGCTGGTATGCTGGAGCATCTTCCGGAAGAACATCGTAAGGCGGCGATGTTACTGGTCAGAGAAGGTGAAGAGGCCTCCAATCATGCAATAAACATTGTGGTGGACCTCGCGGAATCGGGGTTTAAGCAGGTGAATAACGGTCTGGTTCTCCGAAGACAGGCATGGCTGAAATGCACCAACTTCCGACCAGAGGTGCAATACAAGGTGCTGGATATGCCTTTTGAGGGAGACCTTCTGTTCGGTGAGAAGGTAGACGAGGCCCTGAAGGTCATGAAAGGGGACTCGGACACGGTGCGTTCCTTGGGGGCCCTCCAAAGTGGTCGAAGTTTCCGGTCTTTCAGGGGAGCATTGGGAAATTCCAGATTCTCGGCATCGAGAGACAGATCCTTCAGTAGGCCAGCATACCCCTCCCAGGGATACAGATGGGCTTCTCAAGCGGCAAAAAACGACGCCGGGACTACCAGGCCTCCAAGAAGAGAACAGGTTACTCGTCCTCGACAAGGGACAAGCAGACCAAGGACCAGCAACGACGGACATTGGAGCGTTCTAGGAGGCAGGGTATCGTGCTACATCAACGAATGGGAGCAAATAACAATGGATCAATGGGTGTTGGACACTGTAAGATACGGACATTCCCTGCAATTCAAAAGCAACCCTCCGCACATTCCACTGGCGTTTGTAGCTCAACCTCATCTGAGCATGTTGCAGCAGGAAGTAGCACTTATGCTACAAAAAGGTGCTATAGAATTGGTTCTGTGGTCACAGAGGGGTCAAGGGGTTTATTCCCGATACTTTGTGGTGAAAAAACCAAACTGAAAGTGGCGTCCCATTCTAGACCTGCGCGATCTAAACACATCGTTGAAAAACCTAAAATTCAGGATGCTCACGCTACAAGAAGTGATCCGGTCAGTTCAAGAAGGGGACTTTCTGGCGTCTCTGGACCTGCGGGACGCGTACCTCCACATACCGATTTGTCAGCGACACAAAATGTTCCTAAGGTTTGTGGTAGGGCGGACTCACTTCCAGTTCACAGTACTTCCCTTTGGGCTGAAATCCTCTCCCAGAACGTTCACGAAATGTTTGGCCCCGGTGGCAGCCTTGCTGAGATGGCAAGGCCATCATGTATACCCGTATCTCGACGACTGGTTGGTGAGGGGGCCCTCCCCTATGTCGACTCACACAAGTTTGCAGGCCACCATGCACCTCTTACAACGGCTGGGGTTTGCGGTAAACTTCGAGAAATCCTTGTTAGCGCCGTTGAGAAGCTTGGTGTTCCTGGGCGCACAGTTCGAGACCCAGTCAGGGTTATTGAAGCCATCCCTCGACAGAATCACCAAACTCAATCGAGGTCAGCTGAAAATCAATACGAGACTGTCAGTGAGAAAATATATGTCAATTCTGGGCGCTATGGCGTCCTGCATTCCTCTGGTGGGCAACTGCCGCCTGTTCATGAGGCCGGTGGAAGAGTTTCTGGCTGGTCGGACAAACTGACCGTCGATGACGACGAGCTCCTACTAGCACTTCAGTGGTGGAAAAGCTTCCATATTCTATCCATAGGGGTACCCCTACAGGAGCCGGAATTTCGGCTAACCATAGTGATGGACGCGTCCCTGACAGGCTGGGGAGCACACATGGGCACTCTACAAACGCAAGGTCGTTGGTCTCGGAGGGAATCTCTCCTGCACATCAACATTCTGGAACTGAGAGCAGTGCGTTGGGCCCTGAAGTCGTTCCTGCCGCACATCAGAGGGTCCATAGTGAGAGTATTGACAGACAACACGACGGCGATGTTTTACTTGAGGAAGCAAGGGGGCACACGATCCAGAACCCTTTCCACCGAGGCTCAGAAGGTGTGGCACTGGGCTCTGAAACACAATATATCCATCGTAGCTCATCATCTTCCGGGGGTACGGAACGAGCAAGCGGACTCGCTCAGCAGAAATATGGACCAAATTCACGAATGGGAGATAGACAGCGTTCAGTTGTCGAAAGTCTTCGAGAAATGGGGACGGCCTCCACTGGATCTCTTCGCTACGAAGAGGAACAAGAAGTGCGAAATGTATGCCAGCAGGTGGCCACAGGAAGGCTCACTAGGGGAAGCGTTCTCCTTTCCGTGGACGGACAAGTTCCTCTACGCCTTCCCTCCGTTCCCTCTGATACGGAGAACTCTGCAGTGGATATGCAGGTACAGGTGCCGGGTCATCCTAGTGGCACCATGTTGGCCGAGGCAGCCGTGGTTTTCCAACCTGCTTCACCTGTCAGTGGAACAACCAATAACGTTCCTGAAGGTTCCCAATCTCCTGTCCGGGATGAGGGAACAGTGTGGCATCACAATCCAGACAGTTTCAATCTCACAGCTTGGCTCCTGACTTTTCAGAATTTGGTGCCTTGAGCATTTCGTCAGACTGTCGGAGGATCCTGCAAGCAGCGCAAGCCCCTTCCACCGACAAGTCGTACAAGTGTAAGTGGAGAAGGTTCTGTACGTGGTGTCAAGGACAGACGGGAGTGCAACCTCGAAGGGTTACTCCGGAACAGCTTCTGCCGTATCTGCTACACCTAGCGAAGAGCGGATTATCTTTCTCATCAATAAAGGTACACCTGGCAGCCATCTCTAGGTTCACGAGGAGAAGGAAGTCGTCTCCCTTGTTTAGTGACAGGTTGGTGAAACACTTCATGAGGGGTTCACGGGACGTTCTCTCCGGTTAAATGTTTTCCACCAACGTGGTGCCTGAATATGGTGCTAGCGGGGTTAATGAAACCACCCTTTGAACCAATGGCCACATTGTCGATGAAGTTCTTGTCATGGAAAGTGGCCTTTCTAATGGCTATAACATCAGCTAGGCGGATCTCGGAGTTGCAAGCGTTGGTCATAGACTCTCCGTACCTAAGGTTTTTTAAGGACAAAATTGTTCTGTCAACGAATCCTCGTTTCATACTAAAAGTTCCTACGGCTTATCGTAAGCACTCATCCATTGTCCTGCCCACCTTTTTCACGCCCCCCTCATCGGCTGCGGAAAAAGTCCTACATACCTTGGACGTCAAGAGAGCTCTAAAATGTTACCTTCATCGCACTCAGCAACTTAGATCTACGCAACAACTCTTCGTTGCATATAGTCCTTCGGCAAAAGGAAAAACAATTTCAAAGCAGGGACTGGCCCGATGGGTCTTGCCGACGATTGCCTTCTGTCATTCAAAAGCGGGAAAACCGCTACAAGAACATCCGAGAGCTCATTCCACAAGGGCAACTTCGTCGTCGACGGCGTTGTGGGCAGGAATCCCGCTGACAGACATTTGCCAGGCGGCGGCATGGTCAGTGCCTCACACATTTACCCGCCACTACTGCCTCGAACGGCAGCACACGAACAAAATACAAATGGGAAGAGCAGTCTTGCGCCATCTGTTTCAATAAGGTAAGCCCTTTTCAAGAAAGGTCTGTGCTTATTTTAACATATGTATATATGGATGTATATAAGGATGTATATATATATTTATATATGTGTATTGATCTGTGCATGTACTGTTGCGCATTTTAAATTGGCATCCTACGTAAGCGTGGTTCGCTATACATATGCTTGGGAGGTTACCGGATTGCATTCACACCTCCTCTTTTTCAGGATCACTGCTGTGCATTCTATTCTAAGCATATGAATCCATGAAAGATCCAATGCTGGAGAAGGGAATAGTTTCTTACCTGTCCATTTCTCCAGCAATGGTATCTTTCATGGATTCACATGCGCCCGCCGGCCTCCCCGGAATGCAATCGTCTTGTATATCTAGGTTTCACCCCATTCTGCTGTGGAGGGGTCGAAATCTGAAGGGAGCCGTGGGGGCGGGGCATTTATACCGCTACGTCCTAGTGGGGCATGCTTGCGCAGGCCCAAAACGACGTAGATAGGACATTAAAGTGTCAAACGTTTTCCTATGGGTTCCCAGTCTGTCGACGGGGAATATTCTAAGCATGTGAATCCATGAAGGTTGAAATCTAAGCATGTGAGTCCATGAAAGATACCAATGCTGGAGAAATGGAGTTACAGGTAAGAAACTATTCCCTTATCTACCACCTCCATGCTGAAACTAAGATCAGGGTTCGACTTAACATGGAGGGAACCCTCTCAGAAGAAATTATACAACTAATGGTCTCAGACAAGGATGCATAGTTGCGCCAACCATTTTTAATCTGTATTTATCTGATGTTGGCCCGGTTTTGGAAGAGGCATCTTTTGCAGCTCCCAAAGTGGAGGGCACGAAAATTGTCTGGACTGCATATGCCGATGTTTTACTTTTTGATCTGACTCCCATTGGTTTACAGCGTGTATTTTCCTCTTTTAAGAAATATACAGGCGAAAACTCACTAGCCATTAATCGTACAAAAACCTTCATCATGCGACTAAGCTATAAGAAATGTGCAATTAGATTTGCCTGGTTTTTAGATCATGCCAAACTCGTTATATGTCACGCCTTTCGCTATCTGGGATATCCTATTTTTGAGTTCGTAAGCAGGACTAATCTATGTGCTTTTCTGGCTAAGAAGATCACACCAATGATTGCGCAACTGCATAAAATGGATAATAAATACGGAACATTTTCAATGTTACCCTGTTTGAAAGTGTACCGTAACAAGACCATTGCACAGTTGTGCTATGGAATGGAATTGGCCCCCTCCTGGTTCAGAAACGAATTTCCTAAGTAAGAGGCGCGCCTGCTGAAGTCTTTGGTTTGGTACCTCCCTAAGTGTGTCCCACTTGCAGCGATACGCTATGAACTTGGGCTATATTCATTATCAAGTATAATTCTTTGGCGTAGAGTATCGTTGTATAGGAAATTGCTGGCGGGCAAGAAGTCCACTATGTACGGGATTATGGGACGGTCCCTGGAAGCGGGCGAGGGCTCGTCCACAGTCATACGGGAAATGGAAAGGGAGGCTCAGGAATCAGAAGTTGGGGTTTCAAAAGATGTCCTTATTAATAATCCCATGAATTAATAATCCCATGAAGGTTAAGAGGCTCCTGCAGCAAGCGGATTGGAATCTGACGGTTAGTATAATTTCTAGCAAAACATTGTATGCACATTTGGCAAACAACAACAAAAAAATGGGCACCACGGAACCATATCTCATAAAATTCCCAAGCAAATTGCTTAGACAGGAATTTATGACATTTTGTTTTAATGTTTTGGTGACGGGTCAAATGAGTATAAGGCAAGGTTTGCAAGCTGCAGGTTCGGAATGTAGATTTTGTAATTTAGATTCCTGGGATGTAATACTAGAGGACCTGCTGACTCAATGTACGGGTCTTAGAACAGCACGTATTGAATATGTGCCCAACCCAGAATGTGTTAATCTTGAAGCACTCTGGATGGACATGTTGCATGGCTCTAGGGTCGGATTGCAATTGGCGGTGTTGCGCTTTCTAAAAATCAAATGTGAATTATTAGGTTGACGGATGATTATTAATTAAATCGCCATGTTAGAATTTGGTTGTTTTTAGAATCTAAGTGGTATCAAGAAATGTAGTATAAAACATCATGGATAAAGAAAAAGTTTTGTTCTAAGTCTCAACTGTAACCATTTGTTGAAGAACAACCGAATGACAAAGTCATCAAGATTTACTGAGATATGTAACTTGAAACATCTTGTGTGAAGAAAGTTTCTAAGTGTAAATTGTCTGATGAAGAAAGTGTTATAATATGTGTATTTGTATTTTTTTATGTATTGAAATTTTATGTCATTTTATCTAAGATTTCTATTTTTGTAAAGGTTACTGTGTAGCCAAAACAAATAAAAAAAAAAAGAAATTGGCAATGTAGGATAAGAGATCTCAATTGCCTTGTTGTATGTCTGTCATTTAATCTGTTACTAATTAGACAGCCTATAGTCAACTAAATATAGTTTGGAATACCTCATTGAAACCATCATAATTGGTTAAGAGAGGACTATTGCCATCACAAAAATGAGGAGCCCAAGCCAATGCAATTTACTCCAGGTTGAATAAGATAAACAAGACTGTGGCTTGGTTGGATATGTAAACCTGGGGTCTATTAAAAGAAAATGTATCTTAGTGTTTCATGAAAGCCTTGAACTCTTTGGACCTCCCCCCCTGAACTTGGAAGGCATAGGCGGGGAAGGAATACCTATATTCTGGCCAAGAGAAGGTAATGTAGCGGGCATTATAATGGGATGGGAATTGGTGCGACATACTGCTACGGCACTCCCAATAGGGTTACTAATCCCAGTCCTCTGGCTCCATAGATTTCCTGTGGTAGGGGATTTCTTGGTCAATTAATAAATTCCCTGGAGTGCTGTCATGGACTGAAATAGAATTGCGTTTTCCTGACCTGATATTGCTACCTCAACTTGGAATTTCTGTACTGCGGTTGCTGTTTCTTACAATTCAGGACAGAAGGAGGGTCTTGTAATCTATCAGGATCTGGACTGTCACTGTGCAAGACTCTGGGGAACCACCATGAGGTACACTCAAACCCACAAGGATCCATCCAATCAAGGTTTGAAAACCCAGAGGAAGCATTCCCCGAAGGCCAGAGAGCTACTGGACACACCCCTCGGTTGGGATGCTTTGGTCTTCGCTCAAAGCTGTAGGGTAGATAAATAATAAGGTGAATGTCAGAATGTTAATATAACAATAAAAACAAGGCAGAAATGCTTTCCTAATGAGAACTATTATTATTATTATATTTATGGAGCGCTGACCTAGCTTTGGGAAGCAATGGAGCTCTTTACAATCATGGGGGAAGGACAGCACACCCATCAAGGTATCTGACTATGTCAAAACACTTGGTGTGTACCTAGATTCTAACCTCACCATGGACAGACAAGTGAATGCTATCTCCACCTCCTCAGCCTACTATGCGAAAATCATCAACGCATCCAGACCATTCCTGTCTAGACAGAACTGTCTCACCATAGCCAGAGCCATTATTGGCTCCAGACTAGACTATTGCAATGCCCTACTATGCGGGACGTCATGCAAAAACATCTCAAAACTACAACTAGCGCAAAATAATGCCCTGAGGTCAGCTACGGGGACCTCTACGAAAGAGCACATCTCCGACATCGGGAGACAAGTCCACTGGCTCTCGGTTAAACAGAGAATCATGTTCAAAACTCTCTCCCTGCACACAAATGCCTCCACGATGCTGCCCCTCCGTACCTTGTACAGAGGATTGTCAAACACACTGCCACAAGACCTCTCAGGGAAGGCTACTCTAACCTCATCCTTGTGCCTAAAACCAAAAAGGCCCGTGCAGGGGGATCCAGCTTCCCCACGATAGCCGCTACACAATGGAATGGCCTTCCACCTAACCTACTTATGATTCTTTTTTTTTTGTTTTTTTTTTTGTTTATTAACCCAATTTGGGCTTTTTACAAAATCGATGTGCCATGGCGAACTGTATTTCGTCTTGTAGAGGCTACTCAAGACACCACTCAGAATTCCACAGGTCCGGTTTGACTATCAGGTTCGGGCGTCAGCTTTGACAAAATGGAAGAGGAGGGGCCAAGGGCCCTTGCTTTCGCAAGGGCTACTTCAAGGAATTTGGCTGCTGCTCTAGACCATATTGTAGAATCGCCCCCAATCAATCGAAACCATATTGTTTCTTCATCAAGTGTCGTAGGGCAGGTGACGAGTAGTGCCAGGTAAGCCCATCTTTCTGCCGCAAGTCCGGCGCAGGAGGTGAGGAGATGACGAACTGACTCTATTTGGTCAACTAGGCCACAAACCCGGCAGTTTGATGTTTCCGAGAGGGCTCTGGTGGCCAGGATTTCTCTAGTGTGGAGTAGATTTAAGCGGGCCCGCATAAGTAATTTTCTCAGCTTTTTCTCAAGGAATTTTTCACAATATCTCAGCGGGACCTTTGGCCGGTTTTGAGTAGGTGGCAGATTGTTAGGCAGAAACCTGTGCAGTTCCCTTAGGGAACACTGCAAAAGATTTAAGACTACAGGTGTTGGCAGTAAACCCACTTGGTAGCAGTCTGTACCACCCAGATTTACCTGGTAGGTGTGGCTGAGCAGTCAGACTTCCCTCAAGAAGAGTTAGGCAGTATGCAAAGTATACTCAATAGGCACTCAGATACAATAATACAAGCAAACACTGACCAGAGCTTTGGTATCAAAGTATATAATTATTTATTTAAAAACACACAGTTGAAACACTCCAGCACTCTTATTGTAAACTTATCCTAAACACAGTTACTATTATGATATATACACCCCTTTTTCCCTATTAGATAAATCACAGTAAAACACCACTTATTTTCATACATAGGTGAGCGCTTAACTGGATTGCACTCTAATAAGTTTGCGAGAAGGGGGGGAAAAAGACAGAATATGAAGAAGTACACCACACTATGGTTCAGGAACACTGTTAGCAAGGCAGAGAGCAAAAAGTCACTGATGAGCCAACGGCTGAGCCCACTCTTAGAGAGAGCAGAGCACAAATGCGCCCAAGATCACACAGTTACACTAGGCTTAGAAAGTCTTGCAGAGGGTTCAAGAAGAGTTTAGAGAGGCTTAGAAAAGTTGAGCCAAGGTATCCCAGGCTAACCCAGGTTCGAAAGTCGGGGGCTAAATCTACCCCGTACAGTCAGTAGCAAGGGAAGCCAGGCGGGACACGGTACCTTAAGTGGGAAGGATCCTCCAGCGGTGGCAGTTGTTCCTGGTAGTGGGTGCAAGTTGCGGCGTCGTCCAGGGGAAGAGAAGATCTCGACTTGGAGGAAAGATGAAGGTCGTTGCACTACCAGGGAAGAAACCAGCCGCAGAGTTTTCCGGTTAAAGTTGGTACCTTGGGTCCGCGGTCGTGGTAAAACGTGGTATCCCGGTTGCCTGGGTGCTTGGCACGGGCAAGGCGGCCACGAGGTACGTCGGGAAAGCGAAAAGACGGTGAAACTGGTTATCCCCACCAGTCAAAGGAAGAAGACTCTCCGGCGGGAGATCTCCTCTGTCGTTGGGAAAAGTGGTGAGGCAATTCAGCAGGGCTCCACCGGTGGTGGTGTCGTGGCAGGTCGGCTCAGCTTCTCCCTCGTCAGATTCTTAGGTCCTGTGGCGACTTCTGAAGTTCCAGTCCCCAAAGCCCTGCTTTTATGCAGCAAACCCCCATTCACTCAAACATGCTAAGTGGTGAGCCGGCCGGCTCACCACTTGGGCCAATCAGGATGGAGTGCGACTTGAGTTGCCTAGGCAACTCAGTCCAGGGTGCCTAAATTACCCTCCACCCCTCCTAAGTACCCCAGACATAGTGGCACCACTTTGGAGGGCTTCTGTGGAGAAGCCCGCCAAAAAGTGGAACAAAGGGCTCGACTTGGGTTGGAGTCACAGAAGAGAACACAAACGCCATTTTAGAATCAAGTTTTGGCGAAAAATACCAACCGGAGAATTAATATTAATTAAATAAACCGGCGGTATGTTCGAGGCTACCGTAAATAATTAAATAAAGATAGTAGCCTAAAACAATGGGAAATCCCATAGGAAAATATTCACGGTTGAATATAAAAAGTAGTATCCACTGCCATCAGCCAAAACTTGATCAGGGGGGACGGAGACGTGCCCCCTCGACTAACAGACCCTGGGGCAATCGAATTGCCCCAGCCAGTACGTCCACAATATGATGGTTTGTACTGGTTCTGTTCAGAATTTAAGACTAGTAAAGTCAATGGTGACTTTAGATGCCCTGGGAGACAGTAGTCAGTCCCAGGGTATGGAGTCTATACTGGGGGGGTCACTAAGACACCCCTGTGTTACTGCACTGAGGGTGCTGTGTAACACACATCACAAAAACACATGAAACCCTATGGAGTAAAAGACCCCATAGCCCATTAAACACTTCTAGGTTCAAAGAAACACACTCAAATCATGTCCAAGAGTGAGGGTAAAAGAGTCTCACTCTTGGCAGGAGAAAAGAATAAACCCCAAAAAATCCAGCAAAGCTGCTGGGGGACTCACTAGGTTAGGAAATTCAGCCTAAACAGAGAATTCTCCCTAACACAGATCTTTTATTTTTTTATTTATTTTTTTAAATTTATTTATTTATTTAAATTTATATAGCGCGCAAGCAGCCCAGGGGCATTGAGGCGCTGTTACTTGCATGAGCTTAGTTACAGGCATGGTATCAGTAATGAGGCATAATACAGATAGGAACAAGAAAGGTTATCATTACAGCTTATGCGGTTGGTCAATACAACTTAGGCAGTGGGTCATATGGTTGGTATTATGCAGCTGCGAGGGACCTTATGAGAAGAGGGTGGTTTTCAGTGCTTTGCGGAAGGCTAGGAGGGAGGGCTCACCGCGGTTGGTGGGAGGTAGGGCATTCCAGTGAGTGGGTGCGAGATAGGATTTTAGAGATTTGTACTGGAGTATTATTTTGTTGGTATGTATCCAGTCTTGTGAGAGTTTTAACTTTACTCGGCCAGGGTTTGAGATGAGGAGGTCTTCGCTACAGAGGACTTCTTCTAGTTTTCCCTCAATTTATTTTGCCCATTTCATTAGAGGTATGCACGTTCCTTTGTTCAATTCAGCTTCTACTCCTCGAAAGATCGGAAGGGTGTCGGAAGTCCATATTTTTCTGTAGAGTAGAATTGCACTTTGCAGTACTACCGAGGCTAGTGATGGAAGGCAAAGGTCACGACGAATGGCTGGCATGGGGGCTGAAGTTGGGAGACCCAAAACCGATTTCCATAGAAAGCCTTCAAGTCTCGACCAGAATTCCTCAGGTAGATTTAGATTGGCTGCCATGCCGTATGTTATTGCAGGGACTACCTTTGTTTTGTAAAATTGTAGTACTGGCGTCCATGAGAACTTGCCGAATTTTCTGTCTACTGGTCGAGATTGGGCTGTCAGGTTTCTCATCTTTGACCATAGTGAGGCTTGAAGTGAGTTTTCATTCAAAGAGTTGTCTAGTTGCACGCCCAGATATTTGAACTCATCGACCACTTCGATTTTTGTTTCTTCAAGGAACCAGCTTGGACTTGTCTTGGCCTTTTTTGCACTTTTTGAAAATGACAACGTTTTCGTTTTGTTTTTGTTAATTTGGAGGTTGTTTTCTTCCATGTATTTGGCCAGATTTGCTAGTTGCCTCAGGAGGCCAATCGCAGTCTGGTCCATCAAGATCAGGTCATCTGCATACCAGAGTCTAGTGACTTTCGAGGTGCCCACTTGAGGAGGAAAAGATCTTAGTGTTTTTTTCCGAGTCTTGGAAGTCCCCGATGAAGGCAATAAACAGGGCTGGGGCCAGGGAACAGCCCTGTTTTACACCGCGTTCTGTGAAGATCTGATCTGAAAGTAATCCTTGCTGGTTTAGGTGGACTCTGAGCGAAGTGGTTGCGTGAAGTGCCATTATCGGTGCGAGAATCGGGGCCGGACATTTCCAGGTAGATAGCTTGCTCCATAGTTTTTCCCTAAAACTGTCAAAGGCCTGGGAAAGGTCCACTATTGCCATGTGGACCTTCGGTGCTCCCCTCTTTACCTTTGCTTTGATTATGTTCAAGATTAGCAGGTTGATCGCCGTCCCTGCTCCCTTCTGAAAGCCTGTTTGGAAGATGTCGGCTGCCGGGGGGGAGCTGGCCCAGTCCTTAAAGCGGCGTAGGAGCTGCGACGCATAGATCTTCCCTATGATATCCAGTAAGACTATGGGTCTGTAGTTGGCCGGGATACCTCTGTCGCCATTTTTGTCGACAGGCACCAGTACTGTCTCTGTCCAGGTTTTTGGGATTTGTTTGATTTTTTGAGATTGATTGAATATTTCACCAATAGCTCGCGCCCACGCCAGTGGATGTTTCTTCAGGTCGGTGTTAGTCAGGATGTCTGGCCCTGGGGCCCTCGAAGATTTGAGATTCATGATCACTTCCCTAATGTCCTCGGTAGATGACAGGGGGATTCATGGAGAATCTGGAAGTGCTGCTTGCGACAGAGATGAGGTCGAGGGACAGCGGTATAGCTCTGTGAAATGCTGGATCCACTTTTGCTCAGGAACGCAGCTAGAGAGCAAATTTGCCCTTTGTCCATTTATTGATTCTGATAGGTATGCGGTCCAGGTTTCCGGGGAGTCTGTTCTTAGAGCCATTTTTTTTAGTTTGTTTACTCTCTGCCTTTTTGTCGCCACTTCTTTGTTGAATGAATGCGTGTGCGTGGGCTGACCGGGATTTTTCCCCGCAAAGTTCACTTTGGGGGGGCCAGGAAGGAGAGGTACTCCGGCCGTCTGTCGCATTTCCCATCCATTACTTGAGCAAATTTCGTGGAAATGTTGGATGCAAAGGATCTTACATTGACGGATGTTAGGCGAAGTCTGTTTTGTTGCAGGTTTGCCTCAATGGCTACTGGGTAAAGAGATCTTGTTACAGCTGTCCCGTTCCACGACATTTTGAGAAGATTGTGATCACTTTCCTTTGTTTTTATGACCGTAAAGTCGCTGAAATAGGGTATCAGCCCTTCTGTGATAAATATATAATCCAGAGTGGCGGCCAAACTCAATCTTTCCCACGTTGGGATTTGTGATCCTTGATCTTGCAGGGATGACACGTTATGGAACTTTCTCGTTTTCATTAGGAGGCACTAAGCCCGTCCTCTTTCATCCATCGTTGAATTGGGACTTAGTTCCTCTTTCGTTTTTTCCTCGCATTTGGCGTTCAGGTCGCCACAGATTATGATATTTGGGACTTTTCGATCCACCGTCAGGTCATCGATTTGGTTGGCAATCATGGTACAGAACTCTGCAATGCTAGTTTTGGCTGGGTTCCAGTACAAATGTATTATGCCTAGTTCCGAGTTTATCCAAGCGTCTCTGGTTTGATCTTGGTGAAACCATGAAGTCAACGTAGTTAGCATTCCGTAGCCCTCTGCTATTTTTCCCTTGGGTGTGATCCCGGAGCTTAGGCGGATTGCCGTTAGTACGCCTCCAGAGGGGCGGCCTAGGATGGACTTGGATGCTGCAGAGGCTTCTAATACATAGCCGTCCATGGAGGGCTTATGAACCAACCATGTTTCTTGTAGGCATATCAGCTCGAAAGTGCTCAAGTTTACATCGCTTGGCGTAGTTAGGTGCCGGTACCCTCTCGTGTTCCAGGATGCCTTATGTAGGGTGCTCTTTGTTCGCAGGTTTTGGGTACCGATAATAAACTTCTTTGTAGAGTTTGGTCACTGTGTTTGTTGCTATTTCTTTTGGTTTCGAGAAAAGGTGTCTGTGATCCATCTCCATGGTTTGAGTGCAGATGGCGCACTCGGTTCTCTTCTGGATCTAACCTCTCTTGTATTTTCAGTTCTAGACTCTCTTTGATCTCTTTTCTCCTGATTTTCTTGGGTTTTTAATGCATCGTGGTTTTTGCCTGGGCTGGTAATGGGTGGAGTAGTTCGGTTATACCGCCACCGCCGTTCGGTGCCACATGCTGGGTTTTGTCTTCTCGGGGTCTTCTGTGTGTATCTTTCTCTCCGTCGCTCCATGCCCTGGTTCGAGCCTTCCCTTTTATCTCTCGTTCTGTCAGGATTGTCCTTTGGTGGCTTCTGGAGGAGATGTAGTTTGAGGCCCAGTTTGTGAAGATCTTTTTGGACCTCCGGAGTGAGCTCCATCGCTGCTTTACTTCTTACGTGGAGGTAGGCTTTTGCTCTGTGTTCGCGGTGGTAAGATTCGACCAGTATTAAATCGTCCGATCTTAGCTGGCGGAGCTTGTCTATTTTTCCCAGTCTATTTAAGACTGTTCTACGATTTAAAACCAGGTAGCTGTCCTTGGCCGAAATTTGTTCCAGCTTGAACAGTAGTGCCCCTTCGAATTTTCTGTCTTTATTTGCGACAGCCTCCTGGAAACGTCCCGGCTCCTTCAAGGAATGAAGTCGCGGTCTATCGGCGTGATGTAATCTGTTGTATTTTTGCTCTTGATCTCTTCGTGACTCGTGTTTGGGATTGTCATTTGTATTCTTTAGATTTCTTTAAAGCTTCTAGGGCAGTAGACGGGGAGTTTGAGCGTAATCGTTGGTCCGTGTAATCGCTGGACACCTTGTCATGCTTTTTTTTCCCCACTTCCTGGGTAGGGTCAACATCTTGTGGGTGAATTTCTTGGGACTGTTTTGGTGGGTCACCTCGCTTCGTCGGAGATGGTGAATCTAGTTCCCTAGCATTTGGGTACTGTGATATGTTCAGCAGGTCTGAGGATGAGTTTGAATCCACACTTATTCTGGGTGTGTCTGCCATATCCGTCTGCTCCAAGTTTATAGACGTTGGAGTTTTAGCAGCTTCCCCTTGATTTGTTGACGTCTCCGTCCCCCAGATAGAGCTCCGTTTAGGTGAAGTTTCTGGTGGAGATTCCTCCGCGTGTAAGAGCACAGACGCTTTAGTGCAGTTTTTTCTCTTTTCTTTCACCTTCCCCCTGGGTAAAGACTTTGACTGGGACAGTGGCACTGCTGTGGCCGAGTGAAGTTTGGTCTTTGGGGGCATTTTTGCGAAGATGGGGGCTGCTTCTTTGTTCTTCTCAGTCTGGGTGGTCTGTGTGGCTTTAGTCAAGGGTGCTATGCTTTTGTGTGGGCGGCCACCTCTCTTTTGCAGTTCTGTAGTCAGATTGTCGATTTTTTTCTCTAGTTTTGCATATATGGAGTTCGAATTTCTTTCAGTGGCTGTTAGATAACCTTCCACAAAAATCAGCTTGTCCTTTAATTCACTGATCATTGATGTATTGTCCCGGTTTCGGCTGCTGTTGGAACGCTGGTCAACGGGTCTTTTAGATTTAGATTTCTCTCGGTCTTCTGGTCTGGGCTGTTTGGCCGGCGTGGTGAAGCGTACGGGCCCGCCGAAGGGTCGAGATGATCAGGGTGATCGTTCCTGTCAGGGCTTGTGTGCGGCTGATTTGAATTCGTCGAGCCCGGCCGAACAGATCTCAGCCGCGACTGTCCTCCGACAGTCTCCGGCGAGGAATCACTCGTCGAAACGGTGATCGGACCGCGCCCTTCTTGCAGCCGGGCTAGATGGGCTGTTCGTACTAGCCACCGATGACAAGGAGGTTTTGGCTGAGACAGCATCTTCCAGCGCCCCTGCCCGCCCAGTTTTCTTCGTCCGCTGGGATCCGCAGGTGAGTTCAGGCGAGGGAGCGGGAGAGGGGAGTGCGCCTGAGGATTTTTTTCGCTGGGCTCTTTGCCTGCTGGCGGGGGTAGTTGCTGTTGACGGCCCTTTTCCACATTTCCGGGCTCTGTCAGTCACTTTTGTAAGGTCTTGATGATCTTGATGTAGGTCTTGGCCTGTTTTGCTACTGCGTAGACGTCTGCTGATGTCGTCCTCCGTGGGTGATGGTGGAGCCATGTGTGATGGGTGAATGACAACGGGGTTGAGGAAGGAGGACCGGTTGTACTGCGCAGTGTTTTGTAGCATGTAGAATTCACTGGTAAGCAAAAGCGGACTGGAAGTCTGTGAAGGAAAGTCAAAGTGTGGCCAGCAGCGTCCTGTCCTCACTCCTCACAAGACACACTGCTCCACACACCGCGCCTACGTATGATTCAATACCACCTAGCCTTTTGTAAAGCACTCAAAACACGACTCTTCAACTAACTATTCAGCTGCTTCCTAGGTGCTACATAATCTATGACTAGTAATGTAAATTCCTTCTGTGTTGAGTAATGTATGAGTACTGTAACTGTAACCAAGAGACCTTGCGATCACATGTAACCTTGCCTATTGAAATTGCTTTAAAAACTCTTGTAACAAGCGCCACGATGCCTCTGGGATGTTAGTGCGCTATACAAATGCAAATAAATAAATACAGTTATGGGAAGAAAAGGGGAGTGGGGAGCTAACAGGGGAGGGACTATTGCTGCTGGTGCTGATGTCGACATCTCAAAAACCTTTAATCCCCTCAATGATTCCTTTGGACGCTTATGCATCTTTGTGCTGGTGTTCCATTAGATTAAAGGACTTGCTTGGTTTAGAGACGTGAGAACGTATTGAGAAAAGCCTGCGTAATGAGTGTTCTCAAAGCCTTCTGCAGCGGCTATGGTAAGTGGGGTCTAGCACTGGCTCACATGTTATGGATGTCTGTGCTTATGGGGCTGTGTGCATGTCCAGTCCCCACAGCACAGATATCCTACGTGAATTCCTGCATTGCCCAAGGGAGAGTGAGTTCCTGAATTGACTGGGAGAGAAGGAAGTCCTGAGTTACCCAGGAAAAACCTATCCTCTCAACATACATCTACTTGCAGCCAAGAAGGGGATTGCTGTGCGAATTCCACAAACCATCCTGTGACTGAGGCACCAATAGGTGGCGCGAAGCAGGACGCAAAGCTGCTATCAGGGGGGGATGCTGTTGTGCAGCTAACTAAGATGGCCGCTGCCTGAGAGGCTCCGATGAGGTTCTGATATCCTTAAAATAATCCTCCTCTGAATGCGCCCATTTTCCCCAAACAAGATCACGGTTTCTCTCCTGAAGTGCTGGGGCACCGTCCGATCCAACATTTTGCCTGAATAGATACCAGGTGAGATAAGACAAGGAGTCTCGCATCTGCGGCCTCCTCTAACACATGAGAACGGCAGCAGGGGGAGGGGCGCTCTCCCTGTGCCCGACGGCGCTGACCCGTGGTGATCCGGTGCCTGTGACACTCTCTTAAGGCCATCACGTCGGACAGCCCCTGCACCCCCTGTATTCAGGACACCCGGGTTGAGTGGTTCCTTAGGCGACGTGGCTGACCCCAGATGAGTAATGGTGCCCTCAACTATCTGCCCCGCACCCCTACAGCAACATTGGAAGTGGTCTTGGGTGCAGTGGGGCGGATCAGGTTCACGCTCTGAGCTGTTTATATACCCGTTTACCTGGAACCCACTGGATGGAAAACCCCATTGGAACGTGCTGCTGAGGGCTCGTGGGCGGCCTGACCCAGTCTAGGAGAAGACAGGCGTACAAGAACCCACTCCTGGTGAACCAGAGGGCCGTGGCCACATAGTGTCATACTAGAGATTTCTCCACAGACCTGCCTAGTTGGTCGCTCCGATTGACGAGGCCGCCACAACGAGCTCTGCTGCCCCCTCCCCCGGCAACCTTCATTCTACCCAGCATACAACACACAGGCTGATCATCAGAGTGGGGGACTCTGCCTTCCCTGCCTCTGCGTTCAACAGACCTGGACAACAATAGTTTTGCTCCCATTGGCACATCATACCAAGACCCACACTGCTGTCACGGCCAGCGACACCGGACTGCAACTGCACCGTGAGATCAAGCCGCGACTTACCATAGCTACTAAAACATAACGCGGCAGGTTATCACAGTCTGAGGTTTGGGGCCCTGCTGGTCCAATCCGCGAACCTACACGAGCGACCCACGTAACAAACTGATCTGAGAGAGCGGTGCTAACAACCCTCTACAATGCAGCGCACCACATTGACACACTCCGCCTCAGTGGGTTGGGACATCTCCCTGGACTTGGCCGGCATGAGCACTGTGTTCGATTACGCACCTGACAGCCACAGCATGGGGAACTATAAAAAGCAAGCCAAGATGGATCAATTTGCCGTACCCGACCAGCCTCAACCTCCGTCATCTCCTCCTCCATGCCAAGCATCCTCGCAGATCGACGTTGCTGCCCTGAATTAAACGCTGTTGCATTAAAAAGCAGCACTGATAGCCGAGGTGCTAAAATAGATGCATTGACATGTAAAGTTGACATTTCAGCCATATAAATTGATAAATTATGTGGCTGCATGACTGAGGCCGAAAAGCGAATAGGGGAAGGCAAAGGCAAGGTCTCCACCCTGCAGCGAGAGGTGGCGGACCTTCAGCAAGCTGTAAAAAAAGTAATGGCCAAAAACGACGACTTAGAGGGGCTTTCCAGGCGGAACAATATACATATACTTGGCGTCCCGGAGACTACTGCCATCGAAAACATGGAAAAGTTCACGGAGTTGCTCCTGAAAGACATCCTGGGCCACCCTTCAGTAACACCCATGTTCATGGTGGAGAGGGCACATCGAACACTAGCACTGAGGCGCCCTCCCGGGGCCGCTGAACGCCCAATCATAGCCAGGATTTTCAGCTATAAAGACCGGAACATTATCCTTTTCTCTGCCAGAGAAAAAGGAGAACTGCAAGGTGGCTCTTCTATTATCCGCCTGTTCCCGGATTTCACCCCAGCAGTCTAGGATCAACGAAAAACATTTAAATCCGCCAAGAACACCCTTAGAAAGAAAGGTGCCAAGTACGCTATGCTGTACCAGGCTAAACTCTGCATGCAGCACAATGGATCCACCGTAGTCTTCACCTCTCCAGAGGCTGCAGAGTGCTTTGCGTTGAACCTCCCGGGTCCAGGAGGCTCCCGAGTCGCTCACCACACCACCCCTAAAGTCTCATTGCAACATGATGGCCCCACCGTTTATGATCAGATCTATAAATGACGGTGCACCCCGTCCTGAGAACGGGCCCCAGAGGTAACATTCTGTGGCCTCGGCCGTTAAGAGCAGTTTGGCCACCCTTAGCACTCAGAGTCTGCAGACACTACAGGATTGTTTCACTAAGTTTATGGGATTAGTTGGCGCTGGAGGAGGGTTGAAGGGCACACTAGGTTATGGTTTCTGGCATGGGTGGGACAGCGGTGGGGGGCAACCAAGTTTGGGGTTACCTTGTTTATTGTTAATGAGTACACAAGTGTTCCAAGGATCTAGGATGACTCGCGTGGATCAATTAGGGCCAACTCGCACAACCACATCAGACTCCATTCTATGCTCACACCTACCCGAACATGTTCGCCACCACTCGAACACTGCAAATGCTATGGCTACACATACGATAGGAGGACAGAGAGGGAAGGCGACATAATGGAATATAAGGGGTTTCACTAATGCCAAGAAGACGCGACTGATCACAAATTACTGCAGAAACCACGGGATAAGCATACTATGCCTGTAAGAGACACACCTTGCAAAAGGGGCTCCTTTACCTAAACTTGCGGGATGGGGTATCCACAGATATGAATCCCCTTATACATCGCACTCCAGGAGCGTAGCCATTTACATACATGGTTCCTTACAATACGGATTGCACGAACAGATTGTTGACAGCGAGAGCAGATACATAATGCTTGCGGCGGTACTACTTAGCACTAAACTCCTTCTGATAAATGTATATGCACCCAACATAGACTCCCCGGAGTTCTTTCATCAATGTGCTAAATACCTACACAAGTTCCCGGGATACGGGATCATATGGGGCAGCGATTTCAACATGGCCCTTAAACTAGTAGAGGACAGATCCACTACCCTTCAAACATCTCTACCAGCAGCAGTAAAGGCCTAGTCTTCCATATCCCGATACCACGATCTGTGTGATGCATGGCGCTCCCAAAACCCAGGGGTCGGAGAATATACCTTCTTCTCAGGAGTACATGGCAGCTCGTCCAGGATTGACTATATAATGGTCTCTCCGCCTGTGTTCCGAGCTGTGACTGAGATGACTATACTCCCTTGAACACTATCTGACCATTCTCCCGTTTTCCTTCGCTTCACAGTGGTGGAAAATCCCTCAGCCCACCTCCGGTGGAGATTCAGGCCATCTGCCCTAGAAGACGTGGCATTCCGGTCTGAGATAGGACAGGACATACAGACTTATTTTCTTGCTAACGTCGACTCGGTCCCCGACCAAGATATAATATGGGAGGTGTTCAAGGTATATCTAAGAGGGTGTTGTATCTCTAAAGAAGGGGGGTACTTAAAACTATCCGTAGGTCCATGCGAATATTAGAGGATAAGATCAGGGAAGGGGAAAATGGACAAGACTCAGCGGATAGCGCCATACTCTGAAGTGAACTAAATCCCTGAGAGCAGGACATTTTTAAATGGCCGCTACCGAGGAGAGATACATGGGTGATCCAATCCTGGCAATGAGATATGGGGAAGGGGATCGCCCAAGCAGAACCCTAGCATGGGCTATCAGGAAAGAACAACTCACCAGCATAGCTGAGATTGAGAGCCCTGGTGGGACCCCGGTCAGAGACCTGCAGAGGATCAACAATGAATTCTGCGTGTATTATAGCACGCTGTATACATCGCGCCCTGACCCCAGACACGATGAGTTAACACGATACTTGGATGAGGCTGCTCTGGGCTGGTTAGACCAGGACCAGGGAGGTTCTCTGAATGACCCCATCACCGAAGAAGAAATCTGTAAGGCCATAAAATCTCTCCCTAATGGGAAAGCTTCCGGGCCGGACAGTATAACAGCCGAATTTTACAAGGCTTACGTGGACATGGTAATACCCCACCTTCTGGCAATGTACGAGAGTGCATTCTCCAGTGGTTCTCCCCTGGAAACCACCAGATCAGCCCTTGTGTCTGTGCTTCTCAAACCTGGGAAAGACCCCCAGCAGTTATCCTCCTACAGGCCGTTGTCGCTTATCAATACTGACAATAAGGCGTGGCTTGGCGCCGATGGCGAGCGGTAGCTGATCTGCCGAGCTCCGGCCGAGACGCCGTTTCCTGATCCTTTTTCTCCGGCTCATGTGAGGCCCCAGCCCTCGCAGAAGAACGTGCTGTTGGGGGAAGCGGTCCTGCATCTGAACCACCATCGGGCCCACCGAATTGGACCTCCTAGATGCCACCTTAGCCCTAAGATGGCTCTCTCCCCCTCCGCTCCGATCGAATCCAAGATGGCGCCTCGCATCGCATAGCGGAGCCTCTGAGGGGAACCCCTCCCCCAACGGACTCCCAGGCCTGGTGGGGTGAAGCGGAAGCACGACAAGGAGTACGACCCCCCCCCGGGTGCCGCCCGACTGGCACCAACACAAAGTCCGCACCACCCAACACCGGATGCACGGAAAGAGAAGACTGGCCTGGCTCGGGTCACTCCACCGGTCCAGCCCCACAAGACAAGGTGCATTAGATCTCGCAAAACCTGAGAAAGGGGCCCCCCCGCCTATCCCTATTCTTCTGATATCCGCCTCCGGGGGCCGCACACCTGGATACGGGGGCTGGCAAAATACCACCCAAGGCCCGAAGTCCAGCTTAGGAAGAGGGCCTCGCTAGCAACCCCGCAAGCTACCTAACTTTTGAGGCCCAGGACATCTACAACCATCACCTCAAGATGGCCGCCAAGAACAAGACCAGAGCCGCCACCATGGACTCCTTTGTTTCCACCAAGGTGAAGACCCCCACTCAAGCCAGGGCCGGCCCCTCTGAAGTCACCCAGGCGAGCGAAGGGGTGGCCGCTGATAACCACTCTCAGATACTTGATGCCATAGCTTCACTAAAAATGCACATAGACTCTAAGATCGACAAATTCAAAATAGACATTCAACTAATTCGCCAGGACGCTCGCAACTTAGCTGAGAGGGTCACAACCGTTGAACAATCAACAGAGGATACATCTACGGCCACCACAGCTATGAAGTCAGAAGTCGCCCTCCTGAGGAGGAAAGTCGCCTTCCTGGAGGAAAGGGCAGAAGAGGCCGAAGGTCAGGCCAGACGGGGCAACATTAGGATCCTGGGTGTCCCGGAGGGGAACGAAGGGGCAAACACCACATCCTTCATCGAAACCCTTCTGCTGCAAGAAATTGGGGCCGGCAAATTGACCCAGGGATTCTCGGTCGAAAGGGCCCACAGATCCCTCCAGAGGCGCCCTCCCCCTGGATCGCACCCCAGACCTATAATTGCTAAAATACTGAACTTCCAGGACAGAGAAACTATCTTAAGGCGATCCAGGGAGGGTGGCCCCATCGAAAGAGGGGACTCCAAAATCTCCATCTACCCGGACTATACGCAGAAGCTGCAAAGAGAGAGGAATTAATTTGTCCCGATAAAAGCTAGGCTCCGCCAACTGAACCTAAAATACAGACTACTATACCCGTCACGCCTCAGGGTCATCTATAAGGAGAGAGTGGTATTCCTCGATAACCCAGAAGCAGCCAACATGTGGCTAGAGGATAATAACCTGGCCGATGGCAAGGACAACTCACGGACTGTTGCCTAACCCCCTCGGATCCCACAAGCGACCCCCAAGCAACAGTAAGAACCACCACATACGACGCTGGAACACAGTAGGTAATCCAATTTCAGTTTATCATTTGGAAACGGCCTCGCTCGGCTCCGCCGCCAGGCCCTTGCCCCACCCCCAGCGTAGAATTCACTCGGTCCAGGCACCCGCCTGACCCAGCTCGTGCCCGACTCCCGGATGGGCTCCGACGGCTCGAGAGCGCCTGAGCACCGCGACAATGTTGTAGTCGCTGGGCGCACCAGTTTGAGTTTTGTTATTAGTTTCACTAGTTGTACAGTCTTCATGCTTCTTTCGCCAACAAAGACCGAGATGGCCCCAGGACTTGACCCGGGAGATCGGAAACCAGTGGTATCCCCCTCGCAGCCTGCTTACTACGGATTAAAGCAGAGCCGGACTCCGGGGACGGAGTCCCGTACCAGATCCGAAACTCAGACCCGATGGCGGCACAGTTCACCGTGATGACATGGAACGTGAGGGGTATGGGCTCATACCTCAGACGTAATCATATACAGTCCTATCTCAAAAGGAAGAAAGTCTCGATTGCACTCCTTCAAGAAACCCACCTCACAACGGAGGCCATGTCCAAGATTGCAGACCGATGGGCCGGGACGGTGAGAGGGTCCCCCTACTCCAAATACGCGAGAGGGGTGCTAATATGGATAACCCGGATGTGCCTTTCCAGATGGAGGGTTGTGAACAAGGCAAAGAAGGGAGATACGTAGTGATTTGGGGCACAATGGAACAGACCCCGGTCTGCCTGGTCAACTCATACTTCCCACATCACGGGATACCGGGGTACCTCACCACAATGATCACAAAGCTGACTCAGCACCGGGACCGCACCTTTATATGGGGAGGCGACTTCAACTGCGTTGCTGACGCAAGCATGGACAGATCGCTGCCTCCCTCCCACCCCTAAAACCTCGCACCCCGGGCCCTGAAGGAAACTCTGGAGCAGCTCAACCTGGTGGACATCTGGAGGGAACACCACCCGGCCGATAGGACCTAATCCCACTACTCAGCTCCACACAGAGTCCATACAAGAATTGACTACCTGTTCATCAACAAGGAGCTCGCCCCACGTGCCGCAGCCACAGAGTACCTGGGGCGAACGATCTCCGACCATTCCCCACTGACCATGCTATGGCAGCTGAAGGGCCCCAGACCCCCGATCCCTATGTGGAGGATGCCGACTGCGGCACTTGAAGACCCCGAGTTCAGGGAAAACCTTGCCGAAAAACTGGAAGATTACCTGGAAATCAACATGGGGTCGGTATCCTCCTGGAGCACATTATGGGAAGCTATGAAGGGGGTGACCAGAGGAGAAATTATATCGAGAGCCGGCGGAATTCGCAGGCAATTGAAGATAACGCTTGAAGCACAAGAAGCAGAGATCTCCCGACTAGAGTCTACCCATGACAACTCCACAGAGGCCGAGAACAAACTGAAGGAAGCTCGGGCAGAATGTCAACAAGCTTGGGAAAGACTGGAGAAATCCGATTTCACCACGCACACCATCAGATCCCACAAGGAATCGGACAAACTAGGGAGGTTACTGGCCTGGCTCTGCAAGCGGGAACACCCCAAACACCTCCCAATGGAGATACGGGACGCCGATGGGACATCCCATACGACTCAGCTGGGGATCAACGACGCATTTGCCAGATTCTACACCAAACTGTATGCCCACGAGGCACAAATTCCTACGGAAGACATTATAGAAACACTTGAGGAGATAGAACTCCCCCGTATTTCACCCGAGCAGAGAGAGGAACTGGAGATGGAGATCACTCTTGAGGACGTGCAAGGGGCAATCAGGTCCCTCTCTAACAGCAAAGCCCCCGGCAGCGACGGCCTCACACCTGAGTTCTACAAAACGTATGAGCCCATCCTCACCCCAGTTTTTCACGAGGTCTACCAGGAGGCATACACGAACGGGGTCCTCCCCAACACCATGAAAGAGACCATAATCGTTCCCATGCTCAAGCCACACAAATCACCCACCGACTGTGAGTCCTATCGCCCTCTGGCCATGCTAAACTATGTTGCCAAGATTCTCACATCCATATTAGCCTGCAAACTGGCCAGAGTGGTGGGATCTATCGTCCATGAGGACCAGAACAGATTTGTGCCTGGGCGCAACACCACAGCTAACCTTAGGAGGCTACAACATGTAATGGCCGAAACATACGAGAGGGATGAAGACCCGGCGGTGTTGTCGTTCGACGCTATCAAGGCCTTCGACTCCATATATTGGGAATGGATCAGGGAGGTCTTGAGAAGATTCGGCTTCGGAGGGGGCTTCATCAGGTGGATCGAGGTCCTCTATAATTCCCCAATGGCAAGAGTGAAAATAGGAAGAATGGTATCAGCAACCTGGGAAATACAAAGGGGAACGAGACAGGGGTGCCCGCTATCACCCATGCTGTACATACTGGGCCTGGAGCTGATCGCACTATACTTCAGGCAGCAGCTCTTTGACGCTGGCATCAAGGTGGGCAATGTACACCACATAATATCTCTATACGCAGACGACGTTCTCCTATACCTAAGAAACCCCGAAGTCAACGCACCAACAGCACTGGAGGTGCTAGACAATTACACGAAGTACTCGGGGATCCGATTCAGCAGAAGCAAGTCCTCCGCATTCCCCCTGGCGGGCCTACGCAGCATATCAGAAAGCGATCTCCCAGGGCTACGAATAGGTTGGCAACTGGTCAAGTTCCGGTACCTGGGGATCAACGTGAGCCACACCTCGCTACTCACGCACGAACATAACACTGAGGTCGCCATCACGAGTCTTCGACGCTCTATAAAATTCTGGTCCAAGCTCCCATTGTCCATGGTGGGCAGAGCAGCGATAGTCAAGATGATCGTACTCCCCCGATTCCTATACTTCTTCGTGAATATTTGCCATTATGTCCGACCGCCCTTCTTCAAGAAACTGGAGGCAATCATCAAGGACTTCCTATGGGGCCCTCACATGCACAAACTGTCGCTATCCGTTCTTTCCCTGCCGTATAAAGAGGGTGGAATAAAGCTACCAGATCTCCAGTTATACTACCTGGCTGCCCAGTTAAGTCACATAACGAAATGGCTCTCGGACGAACCTTCGGCTGAAACGGAGCTACTGAGGCAATCCTCGAAACAACGTGATCCCCCAGGAAACCCTATGGCACCCCACACGGCAATCCCCGATCACCTTACAAGTGATTGACCTGGGTAGGAGGATATGGGCTAGGTCCTGCTACATCAGGCGAGTGAAACACCGATACTCTCCGGATAACCCCATCTTAGCAGATACCTGCCGAACGGATGCAGACCTCTCCACAGCAAGGAGGTGGGAAGAAGCCGGCATATACACATGGGGTGACATGTTTGAGGAAGGGGAATTCAGGGACTTTGAATCTCTTAGGCCACCGAAGGAATACCCCGGGGCCAGTTCCTTTGGTACCACCGCCTCAAGCAGACCGCCAAGAAACGATGGAACGGCTGGCCGGAAGAACCCTCCCCTGACCCTCTACTTCAAGAAATGCACGACCTATCGGACGGCTGGAGACCAGTCTCCAGGCTCTATAGCAGACTATGCGATAAACCCAACCCTAAAGGCGAAGCTCTGAGGGCGAGATGGGAAGCGGACCTCGAGACCCTGATTACGGATAAAGAATGGGAAAGAGTGTTAATATTTCCCAAAAAGGTGTCTAGGAATGCTAGATTCGGCCAGATTCAGTTGAACGTCCTGTATAGGACATACATGACCCCACATAGGTTCGCCTCCTTCAACAAGACATCCTCCCCTGCATGCCCATGGTGTGGGAACGACAAAGCGGACATGATCCACATGTTTTGGACTTGCACTAGGTCGATGACACTATGGTCCAAAGCCAAACAGACTTGCATGGACGCCGGAATGACGAGGTACGAATGGACTCCCGGCGAGTGCCTTCTGGGGAAGTACCCCAGACCTAGCAAGTTCAGGCATGCTGTCAGGTTAATGGATATCTCATGCATCCTGGCTAAGAGAACAATTGCGATGGCTTGGAAGACGCCGTCGGGCCCCAGGCATGAACGATGGCTCAAAGAACTCGAGAGATGGACGGTAGCCGAAACCAGGGCCTGGCAAGAAGGAATCACATCAAGCGACGAAACTGAGAGCAGCACCTTTGAATCATGGAAGGCCCTCCTCAGAGACATACGCTTCAGCGCAGATTACAAGCCCCCCTGAAATCTCGTAGCATCACACTGACACTAATCCCCTGCTCCTAGCCCGAAAGGACAGGCCCTGTATGCGATCCCTCCTGCTTCCTGAAACTCTGGGTCGCTGGCCTTGACCAATCCATCCACTGAAAAGTTCGCTACAACATGAAGACTGTTGTTGTTTTGTTTGTTCCTTTCCTCTTCCCTGTCCCCCCCCCCTTCACCATTCCCTCCCTTGTTTGAATCACTGCTTAATTTCTCGTTGTATTGCATGTTTTTTCTCACCAAAAATCAATAAAATACGTTTAAAAAAAAAAAAAATCAATACTGACAATAAGATACTGGCCAAAATACTCACTGACCGCATCCTTCCAGACATGCCGGCCCTGGTCCTGCCCTGACCAGGCCGGGTTCATCCCCGGCCGATCTACCCAACATAATCTGCTGCGTTTCTTCACTCTTTTGCATAACGTAAACACAGCAGTACCAATAGCGGTGGCTGCTCTCGATGCAGAGAAGACCTTCGACTCCCTCGAGAGGCCTTTTCTCTTGGAGGTGCTCCGGTGTTCCGGGTTTGGACTGATGTATATACGATGGGTCAAAATATTATATACAGCCCCCAGAGCTGCTATATACACTAACGGCACAACATACAAACATATTTACCCCACAGGCGGCACACACCAAGGCTGTCCTTTCTCCCTGGTCTCGTTTACCCTGGCCAGGGAACCTCTCTGATGTCACATCCGGGACCTACCCGCACACAGAGGCATATGCTTACGTACACACCTTGCCATTGTGTCTTTATACGCAGATTATATAGTTTTGTATGTTAAACACCCTCTACAGAACCTCATCCCGTTAACACAAGAGGTTGTCAGATTTGGAGAACTATCTGGTCTCAGAATTAATTGGACCAAGTCAGAGGTTCTTCCCTTAACACCTAGCATACAGCAGACCGATGTGGGAGACGGGTTCCGCTGGTGCCTCCAAGGGATACGATATCTTAGCATTGTAATATCCACCACATAAGAAGCCCTCTATAGAGACAACTATGTAAAGACATTGGAAACCCTGGAACAGAGGGTGGAGTCATGGATGCTGCTCCAAATATCCCAGGCTCCCCGCATCGCACTAGCGAAGATGGTAATCCTCCCCAAACTCCTGTATATCTTTAATAACGTGCCCCTCTGGCCCCCGGCACAATATTGGTCCCGGGTCTGGAAGATGATGACAAAGTTGGTCTGGGCCAGGAACCAATCCAGGATAGCATACGGCACTCTAACACGCCCCAATGGCTAAGGCGGCCTGGAGTATCCGGACATGTATCTCTGTTACCTAGCTGCCCATACACAATACATCGCAGGATGGAGCACCCCAAGTCCTGCTTCACCTCACTCCCACCTAGCTAGGTCAATAAGTGCTCCTGACGACTTGATGGGCCTGTTATGGGGTAATCGTGAGAGCACCCCCAGAGGCGAGATTCAACCACTGGCTATAACCTGTAGAGCCTGGGACGAGATATGTCATCTGCTCGACTCCTCTCCGTACTATTTACCTACATTACCAATTTACAATATAGTTGGGATCCAACTGACACACGACAAAATCCTTCAGAGAACACTTCCTAACACTCTGGGTAGGATCCCTTGGTGAGATTGTACGTGACACTCAATTTGCAACCTGGGAGGAACTGAAGACAAACGGAGAGCATAATGCCTTCACCCTGCTATACTGCTACGGAATGAGGGGTAATCTCAAAAATAAGTGGCCTAAGTTCCCACAAGCTTTCTTGGGGGCCTGAATCCCACAGACCTCATGATGGATAACCCAATTCCATCTGCAGCCGGTCCACAGAACAAGTAAAATTCATTGCATTGAGTCCCACGTGCCTATTATGGGACCGTAGGCGGTGACGGAGCACTGTGCACTCTTGGCTTTGCTAGCCGGAGAACTTTCATAGGTTACACCAGGGCCACAGAGTAGGTGGTACTCTGTTTTATTCAGCATCTGATAAGACATGTCATCTCAGATCAGTCGCCGCTGCTCGTTCAGGTAGTCTTGTGTTTCGGGCACACAGGATGTCCCTTTCAATCTTTCTGTCTTCGGAGGCAACATTAAATATAATATGTTAATGTTAAAGGATATTTGTACCGCGCTCTATCACCACCGGAGTGGTCCCCTAGCGCTCTGGCGGCTCTGAAAAAAGGAAGGGCGGGTGAGTTAGTGGGAATAAGCTGGAAAAGTTCAAGAGAGCAGTGATGTGCTGTTGGCAGCCTCAGCCCGATGGGTCAGTTGACTGGGCTTGTGGTGTTTCACGGTCGGTAGTCGTGTGCTGTTTCGCGAGTCTATGTGTGGTTTGTTTTGTTGTTGCAGTGTAGTGAAGTTTGCGTAGATCGCTGTGTTGTAGGCTTGTGGTTGTGTTTGGTTAGAGTTTGAGAGGTGTATGCAGAGGGGTGAAATTGTTAGTGGATCGGTTAATTGGCATTGCTGTCCTTGCAGTTATGTCTAGGTGTGATGCTTGCTATCATTCACTATTCCATCTGAGTGTGGCACTTGCTAATCTTCAATATCCTATCTAGATGTGAGGCAGGCTAGTGATCACGATTCCCTCTAAGTGTGGCACTTGCTAACATTCACAATCCTATTTAGATGCGATGCAGGGCAATCTTCACAGTTCTCTCTAGGTGTGGCATTAGTTAACATTGGCAAGTAAGTTAGTGTGTAATGCAATGCAACATTTACAGTCCAGCCATGAGTAGATTTATGAGGGTGGTCACAAATCTCTCTTATGCATGGTGTAAGTGTATGGCAGTCTACGTTATGGAAAGGTAAGGTAGAGTGGAAGGGGCTTTTGGGAGTAGAGTAATTGCTCTACACGCCCCACCAATGCCACACTCAGTTTTTGTTGGTGTCTGTTGACTGATGGCTTCATTGGCTTCCTCTGCCCAGCACGGAAAAACGGGCTCAGAAGCCAAATGAAACACTAGACAGACACCAGATTAGCACACAGTGCTCACCAAAAATATAAATACATACATGATTAATTAATATCTAAGATACTACCTTTCAGAGCTTTGATTTCTGCTTTTGACTCCCAGTATATCCTTTTGCTTTGCTGGATGAAGCACAGCTCATGTAGAACAAATGGGTAAGTGGTATGTTATTTTTAAGTTCAATATTGGCAATAAGAATTGTATTTAGCTAATCAATGTATTGATCACTGTCCATTTACCTGGACACAGCCCTTCACCTAGTGATATATACCATAGTCTCTGATCCTTTACAACAATAGATTATTTTAAATGTACACCTTAGTGGGGAGATGTGAAGCAAGTGGAATCGAGGTGCAGATTGTATGCAACACCAGAAGCTTGTGCAGGCATTACATTTCCCCATCGGGTATAAAAAAAAAATCCATAGTCAATTCATCAGCAACTAAATGTATGACTATAAAGGAGTTTTCATCCTGTATGGTGATCTCCTCTGCTATGCACGTTCCTGGAGTTATTACGGTCTCTGCTCTGTTGTTTATTTGAATACATATACCAACTTGCCATAAGCGACCGCCTCACGTGTAATTTTCTCCATTTTGTAACTTTTACTGTGCCATCTGTCATCCAAGGGTTAAGCTTTGTCGTGGTTTTCTTTGTTGTACCGTAATAGTAGGTTATCCCCATTCTCATGATGCATTCCACACCAGCCTCCCTACTATATTATGATAGCCCGTTTCTCCCACCAGGACCATTTCCTCACTTGCTCATTACTTAAACTCTCAATTCCTTCGGGTATTTCCTGACTCAGAATGACCAATTCATTGTACAAAGTTCACCTCAATTGTATGTAAACCCATCCTTTGGAGGAGCAGTCCGCTAACTAGAGGTGCAATACACTGTTTTCTCCTTGTGGTACTGCTGATTGCTGACAGAATAGCACATAAATTGACATTGGCCCATCACTGCAATGCACCAGCGTATTTGTCATCAAGATCTGCCAAACAGGTTTTGCTAACACCCAGTCCCACAGATTGAACTGATGAGAGTTTCAGGCTCCTTTGGCAGTGCCTTCTGGACCTGTGAATAAATATGTGTGTGTGTTCTGTCACAATCAGGAGACAGACCAGCCAGGATGATTTTAAAAGGTTTATTTCCTCATTTGATTCAATAGAACTATTTTTTCCCTATTTCGTACTCTGATACTAATCCCTACTCTATAGATATGAAGGTAACGAAGGGTGCATGTCAGTCTGTCAAGATGGTCAAAAATAAATTAAACCCTCTGTTCTGAAATCCTATTCTTCCCTTCTTTTTCGCCCTACTACTCAAAAGAAAGTATATAACAAACAAAACATACTTTTGGTCCTTGTCCAACGGAAAGCGATGGCTGCTGGCTTCTGAGCCCCACCCTTGTAGGCTGTGAACATAGGCAAGGCCTATGGTAAAAAGATGCAACAGATAGGGCCTCATTACGTGTTTGGTGGTTACCTTGGCAGGAAATCCAGCAAAATACCACCAAACGGAATCACTGTTACCGCCCCTTGGTCTGGTAGAATTACGAGTTTCTTTCCCCACTCTGGGGTTTCTCTGCTCTTTCCCAACCTCAGGATTTTTCTCTTTCACTCCCCACTCTGGGGCTTCTGTTTCTCCCTCACACCAGAACTTCTTTTGGTTTATCTTCCCACTCTGGGGCTTCTTCATTTCTTCCTCACTTAGGGGTTTCACCCTCTGCCTTTGACACCCACCTCCCGTTCCTCGTAAGCTACTATGTAACTGCATTTGACAAGCGGTGCTCCCTCATCGCACTGCAGAGCCACCTATGCAACTCCTCAACTGGATTCTGCGGCGTTGGGCATCTTATCCTGGTTCCCACTGAATTAGTGCAGGAACTTGCGGGTGATTCCTTTTCCGGGCTCTTCCTCTGCCTGAGAGGTATTTTGTTCTCGTTCTTCTGCCACACCCTGTGCCTCTGGATACTCACTTGCAGGGATCCACTGCACTCTCCTAGTGCAAACCTCCAGGTGAAACGGCATTTCTGGCGTTCTCTCTCCAAGCGTCTCTCCCCTCAATGTGCGCTGTGTCATAATTAAAGTCTACACTCTACATGGATACTGCTTTCTGATTGGTTCCTCGCTTGATGTGAATTTAGGAGGTTGTTTTTTCCATCGTTCTGCTTTTTTCCCTAAATCGAATTAAATGTAGTTTTGGTCCGAAGCCAAGCTATCCATAATTAAAGAGTTCACACATCTTAGTTCCTCCATCCTGCATAAAGGTGTAGGAATGGTGACTTAAATCTCTCTGAGGGTTCCCTGTCCCCTAAAGGGGAGACTCCTCCAGAGGGATTCCACTTACTCTGTCCCCTCGGTGGTGTAAAGCGCAGTGGTTTCACCTCCTAAACCCCAAAGGGGGTGGCTCTCCCTTGGGGAGAGGTGAAGAACTTCCTGGATTCGTCACGTATGCCTGACAACTTTGACCAGGTTTTTGCAATATTGCAACACTGCATCATTCATTAACTGAATATTTGCTCTTGTCTGTCAGTGAGAATCTCATAAGGGCCTGTCTTTCTGCTTCTGGTGCCCTGCATGTTCATTAAAACGAGTTGCAGTGCGTCTTACTGTTTTAGGCCAGATTTGAACAGATTTTTGAAAATGTGTTCTACAGGACCCAATATTGTCTTTCCACTGCCCCAGCAGATTGTGGGTGGTAAGGGCATTGGAGCCTCTGCTGGGTCTGCAGCACCCAGCCAAGTTAATACGCGATTTCCCCCATAAAATGTGTTCCATGGTCATTACTACTTACTGGCATCCTGAAACGAGGCACAAAGTCTCTAGTCGGGGCCTTTGCCACTGCCTGCGTTTCCGCTCAGCGACATGGATACTCTTTTACCCAATTTCAGACCATTACTATTTGTTACTAAAAACAAATTGTAACCCTGCTACTTTGGGCATCTGTATGTAGTCGCACAGCACATTTTTAAGTGAGGGACAGGGTGTATGCTGTGCAAATTGGCATGTACCATTTATGCTGAAAACACTAGCTACCAACCCCCCCTTTATCAATTTGTGAGACCACATCGACTATATAAAGTGCACAATCTGCTTTACTCCAAACATTCCTTTCAGCATCTGATTCATTTGCTTGTAATTTTGAAAGTTCATCAAACGTAGAATATCACAAAACAGGTGGCTGTGCTTGGATTTGGGGAAACATTTTTACAGGCATGGGTGTGAGTCAAAGGACAACCCTCCTCACCGCTTTATCAGCAAAGGCATTGGCCAGAGTGACCTCATCTGTAGGAATCTGGTGTACAAGCACATTTCACCACCACCACTTTTGATAACATGTTGTGAGAAGAGCTTGTATGTGCAACACATTTTGTAATTGGTGTCCGACACCCCCACTCCCTCCATAGAATATGACCATCTCAAACACCGGAACTTAATCTAAAATCTGTTCAGGTTTTGTGGTAGCTGCTGGTAGTAAAATACACTCATGGGTTTCGCATCTGCCGGAGTCAGCAGCAGCAAGGCTGGATTCTATGTCAAACCCTGAGAGAAGCATTATGCTCAGTCATTTAATGCTATCCTTTAGTATACTTTAAACAAACTCATCCAACAACTAACAAAACATCATCGGGAAACACTACAAGAGGCTAAATTACATTTCCCCAGAAGGAGACTGTCTTGAGAAACTTTCTTTCAGTTCTTTCTTGGCCAATCCCACTCCTCCATGCCTTCCTTTTACACATTGTCCTTGCCACCTCCTCTTCTAGACACAGTATGCCGGTGGTGAACTGCGGGGCACGGGCTGGATCTGTGAGGCGAACTGCGTCCACAGCCAGCCCGTTTACCGAGCAAGCGATCAGGCTCAGAGTGCCAACGGGGCATCGCAGTGCTCTTACAACGCCCCGGAAGTATGCCGTTCCTGTAGCCCGGGTGCAACAGACTACCCGAGCACATACGGGCACATCGTCAGCCCCACAGGTAGGCGCATACAGCGAAGAAGAGACACTGAGAGCGATGAGGCGCATCCTCAGCCCACGGAAAGCAGGCACAAGAAGAAAAAAGAAAAACAAATCAAAGGAAAAGACAGACAAAAAGAAAGGAAATGATTGAAACGAACTAGCGGATGTGGAGTGCAGCCTGTTAAGTTCAGGCCGTGGGCACACAGGAAAAAATTAAGTAATTGGCATATAAGGAATGTAGTGTGGATAGCCAGGTTGGCTTTGATTCAAAGGTGTACAAGGACCTCACCTTGAGTTTTAAGAAGGTTCTAGGGGACTCTCTCATGGAAGCTGCGTCCCAAGGAATAAAACCTCTGCAGGAGAGGTTAGAGTTGCTGGAAGCCTTACTAGGAGAGAAGGCTGGAAAATAGGACGCAAAGTCTGAGGTCCAGAGAGGTCTGTGAAGCCAGTCCAGGAAAAGGTTTGTCCGCAGGACACTCCCAGTGGGGGGTTGAGCAACGGGGTGTGAACAGACCCGGAAGAGAAAATGCTCTTCTCCCCTCCCCCCCCATATCCCTCTCACCCCTGGTTAACATTCAGTGGGGAAGAGACAGCCCCAAAAGGCAGCCGACTCATTTGATAACCTAATAGCTGCTTTCTTGCATAAATCTGCAGTTCCCAACCTCAGACCCTCATCCCCAGGGGTGGATAATTCAGGTTAAGCAAGAGTCTCACTGGATGGGCAACACCAAAGTACCTCGGCAGAGGGTGAGTCTTCACCAAAAGTACAGGCAAAGGCGAGAGGAAGACAAAAATAGTGAGTAGCAGGAAGCAGGAGGATAATCTTAATGGGGATATGGAAGAGATGTTTGAACCTGAGTGTATCGGCATCCCCAGTAGATCTTCCAACTGACTTCCGTCTCCCAGAGTGGCCCAATACATGATGCAGAGGCTGCATAAGCCTCTAGAAAAGGAGACGATATATAGGTTGAGCAGAATGTCCAAGACCGTAAGTATACAGAAAGTAGCCGAGACGCCTGAACTTGATCCAAAAATGATCACCTTTATCAGTTTATCGGGTCCCTTTGACCATAACGCAACCAAATGTGGGTCTCATTCTTCCTCTTTGAGCACCCTTTTACCTCAGCTTGTAAGATGGTGTAAAGATGGACTTCCAAAATCAGCCCCTGGAGGGAAGATTTTGGGAGGTCACTCTATTTATGGTAAACCGGGAAGACCCTGACAGGTTAGCCAAAACCCTATCAAGTTAAGCTAGCTGAGCTGAGCAATAAAGGCTTAGTCTCAGGAAAAGTGTGAGAGTGATCTAGAGCTAATATTAGTCCACACAGAGCAACGCCAATAATTCAGGTGAACAGTAAGTATATGAAAATAGTTATTTATTAGGCCTTTAGTTACACACTGCACATATACAATCAAGGGTAAGTATTGCCACAAAAAACCTTCTAAACATATATACAGAATACAGTTGCATATGAATCAATTACCAGTGATCTACAGGTGAATAGTCCGATGCTGTCAAGTACCTTGTCACAGTGAATCCGGGTTCATGGTTGTGGTGTTCCGCTTTTGGTTCTTCTCCTGTCCTCCAGCGTTCCAACCTGTCGTTAGTATGGCATAGGGTCTGACCTCTGAGCCTCCCCCCTGGGACGGGAGAGACAGAACAGGAACCCAGGGGCCAACTCCCCATGCCACTAGGCAGCTGTTCCCGGATTAACGTGGCGTAGGGACAGCGCAAGGCACCGTCTGGGAAAGCTGGTATACATCGGTGCAGTTGATAAAGGCATTACACTGGAAGACAAGCAAGATGAAAGGAGATGACCACTGAGAGGCCACATGAACAATGGCAGGAGACTAGTGGCAGGCAGTCCCCAATACAACAGCTGCTGACAAGAGCAGTAACAGGCAGAACAGAGACAAAAGGAAAGAAACAAGCAAGGGTCATGCAGGGAACAGCAGTAGCCAGAGCAAGAGGAAAGAGCAAAAGTCATGCTGGGCGAACATACGCAGCGTATTGAGATGTATCTGTGTCAAGAAGAGCTGGATTTGAATAGCCCACTGCTCCTGTGGTGCAATCATTGCAGTGAGTGTCGTTGCCTAGGAATGCAGGACACTGTGCGCAGAGTACAGGCGCAAGGAGGCAGTGTCTGGACATCTGTCCATGCGCATCATGGTCCATTACGGTGGCGTCCATGTACGGCATCCTGCCATGATGCCTGCCTCTGACTCTGGCACTGTGCCATTATCCACCACCACCAGTCCGCCCACAGATCCCAGCACTCTGCTGCCTCCAGCGCAGATAAATCCTCCAGGTGAGCAGCCCGGGCTGCAGAGGTGATGAGCCTGGAGCGTAACAGATGCAAGGGAAAACGGGCAGCACCAATACAAGAACACTTCACTCAACCTTAAATACGTCCAATCCAATATGGGGCCTTGTGACCAAAAGTCAAAGTTTCAAAGACTAGCTTCTTCAGGTGAGCCTATTTGAAAAGGGTGCAGTTGGCTGTGGTGGTGCTTTTAGAAAGTTTTCAAACTTAGTCAGTATTTAGGAAAGTTCAGATGAATACTCCACTCAATCCAGTTCTCTAAGGTAGGCCTAGAAGAGGAATCTTCACATGGGTCTGACCACCACAGGTCAGGTGAGATTGAGTTGGGGCCAGGACTTTACCCCAATATAACCCTATGGAGAACATGGGGGAACAGAAACTGGTTGTGGCAACTTACCCCTCTGACTCACTCTTCCAGATACCAGTGCAGGTCGTCCGAAATCCTTTGGGGACACAATCTTCTGCGCTTGGTTCGGGTGAGGGAGGCCTGGGGTTCGCGGGTTGTAGAGGTCACTTTCGGCATCAGGATTTAGTTTTGGTCTGTCACAGTGCATATGTATCTGTTCCATTCCGCTTTCAGTTGAAGATCCAAAAATGATGAAAGATGAAGACTTTTGTGGTGAAGACCCCCTCCGCACACCTCACAGGATTGAAGGAGTAGTCCAACGAAGGTCACCACAGTCAAGCAGCCACATGTGAACGTACAGCTGTGAATACAGAAGCATCCCGAGCACAGCTTCTCGTGAAGTGAGATGGCTGAAAATGCTGGAGCAGGTGACTTGTAGCATAATCTGAAGATCTGCAAAGTTCCAAGGCAATATTCGAAAGAACGAACAGCTGCAGCGAGGTAGCCCCAGAGAGAGTTGGCGAGTCCACTGGTTGGTCCAGCAACGCTTCCGAAGGCTTAGAAGGTACAGATACTCAAGCAGGAGTTGAGTCTGGTTGTTCCCACTGGTCCAGGGTTCGAAGCACCAACAAGGGCCTTCTGAGATCAGGCAGAGGAGCAGGGCTTCACCGGGCCAATCCCTAGAGGCAATGCTGGTCAGCTGCAGGGGTCATCCTGGGGTCATCAGCAGGCTGCTCTTCTTCGTAGAAGTCTTGGTTCCAACCTTTATCTTTTGAACAGTTGCAGGAGCCCTCTTTTTGACCAGGATTTGGCTGGGAGTAAGCCCAAGCCCACCAATGGTAAACATCTGCAAACAGTCCAGGGTGGTCCAATCATGGACAACCACTGATCATCATATCTGTCCAGCAACAGGCTTTCAGGTGCTAGAGTATGTGCACTGGTACCCCCTCCTCTGTGTCATACATACAAAGCACTCTTGCCCGTGGACGCCACAGGTTTCGTTGGGAAAGGGGTTTCCATATAAGGCATTCCCTGACCGCAGAAGTAGGAAGAAGGCCAAAGAACAATATGGCCAAAGAAGGAGCACACGTCTTGTGGCGCAGCCATTTTAGGGTACTAGCCACCTTCAATAGCCATTTGCAGAAAATGCAGAGGGGCACAAGAAGAATATTTCAAAAATAGTAAAGATCATACAGCTGCCACCGGCTCGTCTTAGGCACATTGTCAAAGTAACCAAAAAGCCATCTATATATATTATCTTTTTTTATTGTGATTTAGCCATTCTTTCAACTTTTCACATACAAAACACTTGAACAAAATGCACAATATAAAACCTGTAAATAATCCCAGAATAATCACATTAGGGTATGAATTAGAAAATACTTGCATTCAAAATATTGATTGAAGTATTCAAGAAAAAAACTAAAGGATAAAAAGACAAATCTCTGTATAAAAAAGAAAAACTTCAAGAAAATTAGGAATCGCTGGCACCTTATTTCTTTTCAAAAATCTCAAGACCTCCACAACCTCTATTGTCAAACCTGTTTCATGGCCTGCTACTAGCTGAGTCCGTACACAACCAATCGAGTTAGTCAACGAACCTGCCTAATTTTATACACCTTGCTTCATTGGTATTCCTACATTTAAGAAGAATGTGTTTCAGTGATTGAACAACCTTTTCATTGCATATATTACAGCTGTTATCACAGAGTTCAAACTTCTCCCCAATGGCTTTACTTTCTCCTGTTTCTTTATATATAAAGCTGAATGTATGTATATGTTTGTCCGGCTATACAAATCCACACCGTTGAACCCACTGCTACCAAATTTAGCACGGATTCCTCATTTGTCTGGGGCAAGATTGTAGTCTGTTTGGATGCAAACGATTCACTCCGTAGACACCCTCATTTACTAATGCTCACCCCGATTCACTACAGTAGGTACTAGAAGGAGGCAACATTTGGAAAAGTGTCTGAAGCAAAATGTTTGATGTGTTGGTTATTCCTTTGAAATGTATCACTACTGTATACATTTCAAAAGTGTTTATTCGCATTTTTAAAGGAAATTTTTTATCACACCACTCCAAATGGCAAGGTACAGTTTACTTAAGTTCATTCACGAGAAGAGAGCACAATCGATCTTTCTTGGACAGTTTCTGAAATGTGTTGAAGCCATTAGGTGACTGAAACATGCCGCACAAAAAAAAAATCACTTGGAAAAGCTCCATCTGATGCAATGCGAAAATCAGTTTCAAGAGCTTCTGAAACACAACAACAAACAGCAGCATGGCTTGCCGACCAGGGGATAAGAGCAACATCCTCCAGGCTACATGAGACACCAGAGCAAATTGAAGCAAGACTTTCCGACAAGAGCAACATCCTCCAGGGCACATGAGATGCTACTCGATCAGGACACGGGCAACGCCGGGTACCAGAGCTAGTTCATTATTTTTAGGAACTTCCTTAGAAATTCCATGCTCCGTATTTTGTCTGGGAAGCGTGTCGGATACTTTGGGATATAGCCACATGGTTTTTCGTACTGTGACAATGATTTCACTGTTGCCAGGCCTCGCACCTGGTCCGTTGTTTCTATCCAATCCATGCGTAGAAGAGCCAACTTGACGCCCAGCGGATTGGCAATCAGCTCTTCGCATGTTTCGACTACATTGATGTAATCTCATGGTAGCATCATTTTTGTTCTGGACCAGAGCAGGACATGTACTTTTCCTCATCTCTTGACTTATTTTCTCATACAGAGAATCAGTCAGTGGGCTCACAATTTGTGAATACATGAGATTATTTTCCAGTCCAAATACACTTTTATGGAATAAAGGCCCAGTTCAAATCTCAGGCTTGCAATCAGCAAGCTCAATGGGAGGTTCACAACCCTTCACCAAATCTTTCCCTCAATCCTTACCCAATTAACTGCCTGTGAGTACTGAGATGTTTCTAGGCCACATAGTATTGAAGGAAATTATCTCCAGTTTATAGTTTCTTATTATAGGTACAGTAGAAAACTTGCAGTAGGAGCTAAGTAGTTTTTTTCATTTGGGCAACCTGTGGCACAAGTTTAAATTATTTGTGGGTTCCAGTTGTTTTAGTGTTTGGGTCGGGTGTAATTTTATGCCCAAATAAATGTTTTCACACGAGGTACTGGCAGATCCAAGAGAAGCCATTAAAATGTGGGAGCTATCCTCAGCGGTCATTTGAAAACTACAATTTTAGATTTTTGTTGGGGTTTACCAGAAGTTCATTTTCCATAGCTTATTTGGCAAAGGCATTCAACAAGCTTTGGAGTCCAACTGGCGAGTGACCAAGCAAAACCGGCACCTGACTTCCTGGGAACGTTGCGTGAAGCCAGCTTGGTTAAGTGCAGTGGCTACGTTGGTGGCGAGTGAGTCTGCTGGATCGTTGAGGCCTAGGTTGAGGTCCCCATGGATGACACATTTTGAGTTGGGCTTGATGGAGGGGAAGATGCTTTGCAGTAAATTATCCTCGAAGGCAAGGCTGGGGCCAGAGGGGCTGTAGATAAGGTGGATGGTGATGGAGTCGGTAGGTAACATGGAGAGCTTGGCGAGTATGGATTCACAGTTGGTGATGTTGTTGGTTTGCGTGGCTCTGAAAGTGAGCGTGTTTTGAAGATGCGGGCGATGACGCCTCCTGTTTTGGAGGTACTGTCACATCTAAAGATGACATAGCCCAGAAGGATGGTGATGAAAAGGTCTGGGCCTGCAGTGGGGTTGAGCCAGGTTTCAGTAATGTCATGTAGGTCAAGGGGTCAAGGTTGTTGGAGATTGAGGTCGAGGATTTCAGCTGCGTGGGCCGGGACTGATCTTGCGTTTATTAGCACACAGTTGATACAATTAAGGATTGGTCAGCGGGTGTGCACGTTGGATTAGGTCACAACGACTGGGGAGCGTAGAGAGGAAAACGTGGAATGAAGTGTGTCTGCAGTCTGAGGAACCTATTCCTCGTAGGGATCGGAGGGGGTGTAGCGATGGCAGAATCAGAGATTTCAGGTTACATGAGGCCTAGCCTGCGAGTCTGCGGTGAGCGGAGTGGTTGAGGAGCGTGGTGTGGGACGCATGCGATGAGCAGAGTGCATAGCCTGAGGAACATATTCCTCTTAGGGATCGGAGGGGGCGTAGCGATAGCAGAATCAGCAACTTCAAGTTGCGTGGGACCTGGTCTGCGAGTCTGCGCTGGCCGGAATGGTTGAGGAGCGTGGTGTGGGACGCACACGATGAGCAGAATGCGTAGCCCGAGCAACATATTTCTCGTAGGGATCTGGGGGATGCATAACGATGGCGGGGCCGTAGACCTCGGGCTGGTAGGGGAATAGTGAGGGCTGACTTAGGTGTGCGTTGGGGGAGCGGTGAGGTGCAGAGAGGGCCGAGGCACCAAGGCGCTTACCTGATGATGTCTGCAGGTGAGACATGGAATCCCTCTTTCCCTGTACGAAAATCACTCCTACCCCTCCACCCCCTGTCTTTGTACGGTATTCTAAGTCATTTTCCATTCCACACACACTGTCCCACCATCATATGACTGTAGTACTGGGACAAGGAAGAGGCAACTAGGTGTAATGCACACTTCTAGTCAATTTCATCCCTGTGCTTCTGAGATGAGGAAGATGCCTATGGAGGGTTAGGCATGCCCAGCTAATTGGTGCAAGTGGAGTCAGGCAACATACTCACACCTGCAACCCATTGACATGCCACAGGTGCTTAAAGGAGGGCCCTGCAAAGGGGAGGGGAGAACCTGCCTGGAGGGAAGGCAAAAGCAGTGAGGCAAGGAGAAGGCTGGAGCGGGATAGCAGAGAGGACGCTGTGTGTTGCCAAGGGGAAGGAGAGGTTCCGTGACCGAAGCGGGCACTGAGAGGACCAGTGACCCAGCAATTCCCAGAGCCATATGTTCCCAGCTGGAGCTGGGGAACACAGAAACTTACTAAATGCTGCAAGATGCTGACAGAAGGTTTTCGGAGAGCCAGCGCTGCTCGCTGGAGCTCCTAACGTGTACCTGGGTGGAAAGAGCAAGACTGGGAACAGATGGAGGACGGACAGAGGAGCAGGCTAACCCTGCTGAGTGCGGGAGAGGGAGTACTTGTATCGGGGTGAGAAAATGTACATGTAACGTTAACGGTCAAATAGAAAGTTATGAAAATGGGGTTTGGAAATTGAGCAATGAACAAGTGGACAGGTGTTTTGGGAAATACAGCGGCACATATTGAATACCGAACTAAAGAGAAGATATGGAACCATTGTGAAATTATAGCACGACTGAAAAGCGAATGATGTGCTATGGTGAAACTGACAAAACCTGCAAGTGTGTAATGAATACTTATGAACTAAGGGAAAAGAAAGTGCTGAACAAAGTGAAAACCTACAATTAATACTTATGAACTAAGTAAAAAGGAGGTGTGAAAGACAAGTTGTTGAACTTGAATGGAAAGTGAAAGCAAGGTGGTGGAAGAGGATGTGCACCAGAGAAAAAAGTGAATACAATTTGTACCCAAGTTGTTGCAAAGCCAAAAGATTGCCAAGGAGAAATTATAGCACATGTTAAGAACTGACATTAGTACAACATGTAAAACCTGTGTTGGGCAAAGAAACTCAGAGCTTCCCAAAGTGTCCAGGGTTATCGGTTGCGTGACCTGTGATGGGTGGACCAAGCTGTCCGACAATTATGCCCAGACCGAGTAGCGCAACTTGGGAAAGAACTAAGAGAAGCCAAGAGACAAAGGCTGTGTGGTAGAGGTGTTAAAGTGACAGAAAGCAGCTGTGCTAACTAATATGGCATCTAAAGGATTATAAAGAGAAGCTGAAAGCGTTGTGGAAAGTCAAGAGATGCTGTTTTATACTTGGGGAAGGTAACCCTGAGCCTCTTTGTGACTATATTGAATTTGGGAAAGGGAACCCCGAGATATCCTGGAACTGTGTTATACTTGGGCAAGGGAACCCAGGGCATTTTCTTTTTTTGAACTATTGGACTGGGGAAGGGGAAGCTGAAAACAAGTCGAGCTGGAAGAAGCTCAGAACTTTATTTTGAACAGTGTTTCTTTTGGTGCTGACATCCCTACACATTGTATGTTTCTAATTGTGAGAGCAAGTATAGGTTTTGGATACAGACAGACTTTAAGTTAAACTCACTGACACAGACTCCTTAGTTTCCTTAGGTAGGGAAATCCCAGCTAGTATAGGGCAAGTAAGGCGTTTCTCCATCCTGACATATCAAATAAAGTCCTTTTTGTTAAGACAAGTAAATCTGTTGTCTGTGTCTTGCTTCATGATGCTTTCACAACTGGTCAGCACAGACCCCTCCTCTCCCAGACACTTCTTCATCGGATAATGAGGTGTTTGTGGAGACGTCGAGTGATCTGGACATTCCAGGCAGGACAGGAGTGGGCGGCTTCCTTCAAGTATGCCGTTTAGAGGCATGAAGTCCTGGGACGGATAGCTGTGCAGTGGAACTCCAGCAGGGTTTGAAGAGGGTTGAAGAGTAATTAGTACCGCAGCTTTACTAAAGCCCTCCTTACCGCCCAGGTGCACATTCTCACCGAGGTGCACAGTCCGGCAGCTGGCCAACAATTGTGGAAGGGGTCTGTAATACATAGGGTGTACTTGGACAACATGAGAACTTGGTCATAGATATCAGCAGAGGTACGTCACAAAGATGAGTAGGGGCAAGAAAGATCTTTTGCCTGTATCACAGCAGCCAACGACACACCGCTAACTAATGACAAAATAAGAAGGGAATGGAGCCAGCTTTTCTTAATGCAGTTTACAAGGAAGAACCAGGCACATGCAGCGTAACTTCGGTCAAGCTTAACTTGTGGTGCTTCTTATGAGTACTGAGTCCTGCGGGATCTGTGAATAAACCTCTGCAGATCATTTACAGGTAAGGGTGGTTCAACAGCCGCTGAGTCTAAAGAGAATGCAAACACTAAACAAACATCTGTTGCAGGCTGGTCCTTGTGATCCAAAGGACCAGTCGGTATAAAAAGAAATGAAGGAGTCCTTTGAATTGTCTACATTAAAAGCTCTTTTCAAGAAATCAGATCAACAGGGGTGTCAGGAATAAAGACTTTTGACTTGCTTGTTGAGGTTTGTTATCCAAAGAAGCAGCTCCTGTCTAGAGGAGATTGAAAAATCAGTTCATTTATATGTTGCCAAACTAAAACAAGAACCAGCAGTATGCTAAAGAGGACTGAAAGAAGGCAAAATTGGTTGAATTACCTACTGGGAAAAGTTACCCGAACAAGGCAGGTAATCAAAGCATAGAATAGAAACCCTGCTTTAGAAACCCTGGTGAAGCGTGTATTTAAATATATCTGAGAAAGACATCGGGGAGACAAGGCATATACCTGGAAGCCTCTTGGATCTCTGTTGGAGGACGAAGGTGGATGGAGAAGGAAGCGCCAGGAGACAGGCCTATGTTCACCAGACCTCTTTGATCCCAATACCTTGGCCTGTCAAATACCAAGAAGCCACTTTCATTTTTCATGTTTTCTTTTCAACCGAGGATCTCTTTCAGCACTAAGTGACACAATTCACAAGAGTGATGCCGGAGGACTGATGACTTGATGCCGAAGTGGCCAACCCAGCACGTATGGCCTTACACAATGAAACAAACACCAATCAACATCGGCCACACTGCAGCAGCCCACCTTTCTCCACTGTACACAGCAGGTGTGCAGGCAGTTGTCAGATGACTGTAGCTGTGATGGGGACACTGGCTGGCAGAACCTTTCCCTGGTCCTCATTTTGGTCATGCAATCATGGCATCTGCAGTGTCACTTTCTTGTACAGTGCCTGATATGTATTCTCCAGAGGGATGCAGTCTCAGCCAGCATCTACCCTCTCATTGGACTCGTAAAACACTGGTTAATAAGCTCTTTATGCAACTGGGGCACCACCTTATTCCTTCGCAATTCAAAAAGTTTTCAGGCGCATTGGGTTCAAATGGACTGGACACTGGTCCACTATTTATATCCCAGATATAGTGTCTAATAAAAAACAAATGGACAGAACCCTGCACTTCATAACATTTTTAAAAGACATTTCTTCACTTTTTCTTTTCATCTTATTTCAACAATTCATTGTTATTTGTTGTCCACTTTAGTATTGTACAAAAACCTTTGAACATTTTTATCAGCATAGTATGAAAGAGGCAATTCCCTCCCTCAAATTCATCTTCAGAAGGGAGGCAAACATATTCTCCCCAATCAGACAATATTTTTCACCATTGCAGTAGTCCTCCCTTGCATGTCATATCCGTTCAACTTCATTTCAATCAATGTGTATATTGAGGGAATATTATTGTCTGGTGGGGGAGAAGAGGGCAATTTGTTGATCAAGTTAAATAAAAGCTTGTTGCAGAATACTAAACTTGACGACAAACTACAATGAATTGTAGAAATGCAATTGAAACAAACTATGAAGAAATACAACGATTTTGTTATGGAGTATAGGGTTCTGTCCGTTTGCTTTAATCATCTAACATCAACCTGGCTGCTCTGTCCTACTAAAGGTCTGAGTGCTTTTTCTTTTAAAGAAAAGAATGAAAGTAATGTTTACCTTATGAAAATGTATCAAAGTAGGGGGGCGTGGCCAAGATGGCGGGTTGAATGGACGCAAGTGGCGTGAGCTCCGTTACCGCATGTAAAGTTTACATTATATATTTACCCATTTCCTGCATTTAGAGGAATTCCCGACATATGGGAAAGGCTGCAGGGCTGATTTCCGAGCCCTCACTGAGCGGAGATACAGTCCGGGAGGACCGAGCTACCCAAGATGAGCAGAGAGTGGTGGCGAGTGTGGAAGGCGGCCGGCACAAATTGGCTGCTGGAGCAGTTAGTGGCGGCCGTTCAAGCGCCAAGTGGTTGAGCAGCATTGCGCCTTCAAGAAGGTGAGCACCGGCGATGAGGGGCGGGAGCCGCGACTATCAGGGCTGGTCAGCCGGACCGCCAGGGTGCCCAGCACAGAGTGGGCACTGGTTCCCGGGCAGATGGGGCACTGTGTGTGGAAGGAGGAAGCCAGCAGCCATCCCCGCCGGGTGCATACCTGGGGCAGATGAAGCCAGAGGAGCGGCTCAGCCGGGGAGTGAATACACTTGCCGTGCAGTCCGAGAGCAGAGCTGGAAGGAGGAGGGCTCCCGTGGTTGACCCGCTGCCTGGTGGTTGGCGCTTACAAAAGTATCCCAGAGATGGGAGAAGTGCCAGGAGCGGCCGAGTGGAGGGTCCCAGATACTTGCAGCATTGTGCGGAAGTGGTGACAGGAGGAGGATACTTCCAAGGAACCACACAGCAAAAGCAGCCTCAGCCCAGGAGGCCAGAAGCTGGTGAGAGCTGGAAGGTGCTGAAAAGGCGGCTGCAACCAGGGAAAGGCAGCTCAGGGTGGCAGACCTTGCTAGGAGGCCTCAGGGGCACAGAGACGTGAGGGGAGGGGCACTTGTCAAGACTTTATGGTCGTGTAGACGATGATACCTCCGTCTCCAAGTACCACTCGAGCAAACAATGAGTTACTGCCCGAGCGATCCTTGAGGCCACAGGTGGTGGACGTCGTCAGCCGGAACCAGGAATGCCGGAAGATGCCCCCCCGACCACTGTAAGGCAAACAAGTGGGTTATATAATAAACACAAACCCAGACCTGTATACTTAATGAATCTACAAGGGGGCTTACCCTGAGTAGTTGGTCGGAACCCAATCTTGGTGTGGGGAATGTTGTCTGAGGCAGCCGACAGAGGTTGACGACAGGGTGGCAGCCTGGCAAGGCACTTGAGAAGGTGTAGTCACCACCTGATGCAGGAAACTTGAAACTGTGAGCGAATCAGGTAGAGGAGTCCTGCATGGTACGTGATCCAAAGAACAGAGTCAAAGGCTGTAACAAAGGGGAAATTCAACAGCAGTCCGATGGGAAGACCAAGGTCGTGTCCAGGAGAAAGCAAGTTCCAGCAAAGGTACAAAAGGGGAATCCAAACCAATCCGAGAGAGGAGCCGAGGTCGTATTTCAGGAGGTAGCAAGTTCAGGCAAAAGTACAATGAGGGGAAGAACCAGATCAGTATCCAAAATCAATCCGAGGTCAAGGTAGCAAGGTTAATCCGTAGTCCGTAGAACGCCAAACAGGAATCAGCTGTGAAGCGCTGAATGGCAGTCACCGCGTCGCTTTTGAACGCTGAACCGCGATCACGTGACCGTGATTCCCGTCACCCGTCACGTGATCGAACGTGCTGAGAAGGGCTCCCCAGGCATCGGCAACGGAGACGTTGCAGGATGCCTGTGGCTCGTCTCCACGGCAACTGCCAACGCCAGAATGGGAAACGAGGCAGAAGCCGGCATTGACGTTCCTGGCCAACCCCTTGCCGGCAGGCCTGCAGGTGAGAGCGTGTCCTGACACGTGTGGGGACCTGGTGTGCCTTATGTGCCTGCCGTGTTCTTGTGGTGGTGGGGGTCGGGTTTCGGGGTGTGTCAGAGGGGAGCGTGGATGGGGGCATGACAGAGCCCCCCCCCTCAAGGGCCCACAACCCCGTGGGCTCGAAGGGTGTTCCCTGTGGAACTGAGCCACCAAAAACGGAGCATGAACATTAGAAGATGGAACCCAGGACCGTTCCTCAGGACCATAACCCAACCAGTCCACCAAGTATTGCAACTGCCCCCTAACAACCCGGGAACCCAGAACAGCGGTAACCTCGTATTCTGTCATGATGCCTACCCCCGGAGCAGCAGGCCAGGCCCAGCACCCCCGGAAGCAGGCATCATGCCCTCGGGTAAAAGCCCAGCGGCCCCTTTTAGGGGCTCTTTGGACTCAGTCCTGGTGCCTTTGGCGCCAGGCTCATGAAGGGAGGTGTTTTGTGCACTTACCTGATGCAGACCATGCTGCACGCTTCAGGCCTCCCTGAGACCTGAAAGGGACTATTTTTTCATAGGGACTATTTTTTCGCTCGGGCGTGGCCAGGGAAGGATACATACCTAGTTGGGGAAGGATACATACCTGGGACTTCTTTGGAGGCTATTTAAGCCACGCCCAGACAGCAGCTCATGCTTCGCGTTGTTCTGCTTCCTGCAGCTTAACGCTCACCGTGTCTGCTCCTGCTCCTGGACTCCAGCCACGCCCGCCTCGAACCTGGAAGACCTGCAAGGAAGGAAGAGCAGAGAAAGGTGAAAACCAAGGACTATTTCAAACTTCTTACCTGCATCCGGAATCTTCTCGCCAGCATCCCTGAAGAAAGACTTCCATTTAAAAGCATTGCGTTGCTCGCTGCAGCGCCACGCTTCACTCACCTGTCCTCGAGACATCTCCCGGCTCCATCGCGGCTGTCAGCATCGGACGCCACATCTCTGCACCTAGGGGAGAGAGAGGAAGAAACAAAAGGTGAGCAGAAGGAACACAGAAGGAAAGCGTTAACAGCCATAATACTTACCGGCTTTTCTTCCACATTTCGGGTCGGCGCCGCCCCGTTGGCAGGTACCGTACCCCGGCCTCTATGGGGAAAGGACAAGAGATATTTCTGGGGAATGATAAGGACATTTAGAGGGATCGCCCTCATCACTACTCACCTCGGCAGTTTAACCCCTCGACGCATCGCTCAGGAAAGTCAAGTGGATTTTGCCAGCGCCATTCTGAAAACCAGTGAAGTAACTGGACGAACGCGCGCCCCTGCACCAGAAGCAGGATGGAGAGTTCATCCTTCCAAACCGTAAGGTGAGCTTAAACCGGGGTTTGGATGAAGTTGTAGAGGAACGAAGGAGGAAAGGGGGGAGCTAGCACACTATTCTGCAGACTGTTAATCCCCTTTCTCATCTGCAGAAGGATATTCCTATGGGCCAGGCAAGCACGATTTGGAGGTCCTGTCCAATCGGTGTTCCGGGTCCTGCGCATCACGCTAGAAGAGGCCACAGCAATCCAGACTTGACCAGCGCCCCCGTGGGAACCAGGTGAGCGTTACAGAACGCGAAGCCTTCCTACAAATTCCCACCCAGGAGCTATGGAAACTTCCGAAACTGACCAGTTGGCCCAATTACTGGGGGAATTACGGGCCCAAGTACACGCCGCTCGTCAAGAGACTAGTGCCGTCAGGAGGGAAGTGATTGTAATAAAGGATAGAGCTGATGACCTGGCTAGACAGCTTTTGCAAGGTCAAGCTGGACAAACTCCTTTACCCGGTTCCAGGGGGAACCCCGCTCCTGTGGTTTCCAGTAACCCGGTGCAGATTAATCTACCTGGAAACATGCCGCTGGCCCCACCTGAACGCTTTGCTGGGGACCCCAAACGATTCGCCGTATTCATGAATCAGTGTCGTTTGCACTTCCTATGCAGACCTGGGGCCTTCGCTAATGATCAGACCAAAGTAGCCTTTGTGTTGTCAGATCTCAGCAGCTGTGCTGCCGATTGGTCAGTCCCACTGGTAACTCAAGATGACCCGATTCTTCGTGATTTTCAAGGATTTCAAACAAGCATGGAAAGGTTATTTGCTCGACACTCCCAGGGACAGGCTCTGGATGACGAACGTCTATCTCTGCGACAGGGCAATCAAGACCTTCTATCTTACATTGCAACCTTCAATAGACTAATTGTGGAAACTGGTTGGCCAGAGGATAAAAGAATCACGTTATTCTATCGAGGTCTACGCAGAGAACTTAAAGATGTCCTGGCACAAGTTGTAAATCCGCCCCATGAATGCACTGAATATATCGACTTAGTGGTCCAATTGGATCACAGGCTGCAAAACAGAAAAGCAGATCGGTCCAAGTTTGAAACCCTGGTGTTGGCCAAGACCCACGCTAACCCCAAGGGGGCTGATGGCTCGGAGCCTATGCAAATCGGAGGGGTTAAAGGACCCCTAACTCAAAAAGAACGGGAAAGAAGACGACAGATAAAATTATGCCTTTATTTTGGGTCCTCTGGACACTTTCTACGAGATTGCCCGGTTAGCCGCCCAAGAAGGTGGTAGGAGCCGCTGATAAAATCCATGGAAACTCTGTATCGGGAAACGACCACACCCGGCAAGCGTAGGGGTCCGCTTGCCGAGCTTGAAAACTAACTCTCAGACCTCGCATTTCATTGTGCCAATGGTCCTCGTAGATCCGGAACAGCCTAAACGGTTGCATGCTATAAAGGCATACATCGATAGCGGGGCTATAGGAAACTATGTGGATCGAGAATTGGTCTCTAGGATAAACCTCCCTCTGCGTCCTAAAACCAACAAAGATGTCATCACCACAGTAGATGGAACCGAAATTGCCTCTGGAAAGGTAACACATACCACAGCTGAGGTGACACTTGTAGGTCCGGATGGCCATCGGGAGGCAGTTGTGTTTGATGTAATCAAGGCTCCACAGTTTCAGCTTATTCTCGGCATCCCTTGGTTAGAGACACATAATCCTCGAATTGATTGGCGAGCGAAGAGAATAACCTTCCCGGATTGTGCACAAACCTGCTACCCAGAAAATCCAAAGATTAATCCAGCATCAGTAACCTCTGTCCCCGTGCGACTACCTCCAGAGTACCAAGACTTTCAGGACGTCTTCCAAAAGGAACAGGCCAACACGTTACCTCCCCACAGATCGTACAATTGCCAAATCGATCTGGTGCCCGGTGCACAACCCCCTTGTAGCAGGATTTATGCCCTTACTGAACCAGAGAATCTGCATTTGAGACAATATTTAGATCAATACCTCGCCAATGGTTTCATTCGCCCGTCAAAGTCCCCGGCATCCTCAGCTTTGCTCTTCGTGCCTAAAAAAGAAGGCAACCTTACAACTTGTATCGATTACTGCGCATTGAACCAGATAACTGTTAAAAATCGTTACCCTCTGCCTCTGATCCCTGAACTCCTTGACCAGGTGAAGGACGCTTGCGTATACACCAAGTTAGATCTCCGGGGGGCTTATCATCTGGTACGAGTAAAAGAAGGCGACGAATGGAAAACGGCCTTCCGTACAAAATATGGACTATTCGAATACCAGGTGATGCCTTTCGGGTTGTGCAACGCGCCTGCAGCCTTCCAATTCTTCATGAACGATGTCCTTCGGGAACTCATCGATGTCTGTGTTGTCGTGTATATCGATGACATTCTTGTGTACTCCTCTTCGGAATCTGATCACAGAAAGCATGTCAGGGCCGTCCTAGAGAAACTGCGCAAGCACAAACTATTTGCCAAGCTGGAAAAATGTGTTTTCCATACCACCGAGGTTGAGTTTCTCGGATTCATCCTGACACCTAAATGGGTCCGAATGGATTCACGGAAAGTGGATGCCATCCTCAAATGGCCATCACCTAGTTCGGTGAAAGGTGTCCAAAGCATGCTTGGTTTTGCCAACTTTTATCGCAGGTTTATCCCGGAGTTTTCACGTGTGGTGCAACCCATCACTGCACTCTTGCGAAAAAATAAACGTTTTGAATGGACCGAGGAAGCTGAACAGGCCTTTCAGGAGTTGAAAACTAAGTTCACGTCCGCACCTATTTTGAAGCACCCGCGTCCCGTTCTCCCATATATAGTCGAAACCAACGCGTCCAGCTTAGCCATGGGAGCTGTCCTGTCTCAGAGAGACCCTGAAACCAACCAACTGCACCCCGTAGCATTTTGGTCCAGAAAGTTCTCGCCGCCGGAGATAAATTATGCGATCACCGATAAGGAACTATTAGCCATTAAGTCTGCCTTTAAAGCTTGGCGGCATTATCTCCTCGGCGCCCGGCATACCATCACCGTGATCACTGATCACCGAAATTTACAATATTTAAAAACTGCCAAGGCTCAATCGTCTCGACAGCTCCGATGGGCTTTGTTCTTTGCTGAGTTTGATTTTGTAATCACCTACCGCCCCGGCTATAAGAATGGTAAGGCGGATGCTCTATCCCGAATTGGAATGGAAGAAATAGACACAAACTCAGAACCTGTGCCTATAATTCCCGAACAAAGAATTTTGGGGATAACCACTTTACAAACCCTTGAAGACATTCAAGCACAAGTGAAACAATTCCTGGACTCTTCAGCCTTGCAGGATTGGATCAAAAGGGGGTCTAACTTTTCAGTCAAGGATGGCTTACCTTACTTCCAAGGACGCTTATTTTTGCCAGAAAAGGAATTGCAAGAACTGGTTATTTCCTGTCATCATGATACCCTGATGGAAGGACATCCTGGCATTGCCAAAACAGAGGAAAAGGTTAAACGACAATTCTGGTGGCCTTCCTGGCGAAAGGATATTAAATCTTTCGTGATGTCCTGTGGAGTTTGTGCCCAAAACAAAGGTCAAAAGACAAGACCCGCCGGTCATCTTCAGCCCTTAGACATTCCACCAGCACCTTGGCACACCCTGTCACTAGATTTTATCACGGACCTGCCCTCTTGTAATGGTTACAATACTATTCTGGTCGTGGTGGATTTATTTTCCAAAATGGCCCACTTTATTCCGTTGAAAGGATTACCTTCAGCCTTTGTTCTTGCCAAGGAATTCCTCGAAAATATCCGTTTGCATGGATTCCCGTCCATACTAGTCTCCGATCGGGGAAGCCAGTTTATTTCTCATTTTTGGAAAAATTGTTGTCAACTGGCACAAATCGACGTAAGACTCTCGACCAGCCACCACCCACAGACCGATGGTCAGACGGAGAGAACGAACCAGACCATTGAACAATATCTACGATGTATGTTGCACCAGTCGGAGGGTAATTGGAAGGACATTTTATGGGTGGCTGAATATGCATACAATAACTCGATACACTCTGGAACTGGTCAGAGCCCCTTTTATACCCTATATGGACATCACCCTCATACTTCAGACTTGGACTCACCTCTGACCCTTGAAATGCCCGCAGTGGACCATTTGCATTCTACGATTACTCAAGCCTTTAAGGATGCAACTGCACATTTGCAACATGCGAAAGGGAAATACAAAAAGATTGCGGATCTGCATCGAAGAGAGGCGCCTCCATACCAAATAGGGGATGAAGTATGGTTGGCTACCAAACACCTATCACTCAAGGGGCCTCGAACTTTTAATCCAAGGTATTTAGGCCCTTACTCGATCAAAGCTATAATCAACCCAGTGGCAGTCAAGCTCGATCTACCAGCTAACATGCGGATTCACCCCGTTTTTCATGTGTCACTTTTGAAACCAGTGCACCCAGGAACCAGATTAACAAAGCCACCAGAACCGATTCAGATAGATGGGAAGCCTGAATTCGAGGTGAAGAACATTTTGGATTCTAAGATCTCAAAATCAAAACTTTTCTATCTAATTGATTGGAAAGGGTACGGGCCTCAGGAAAGGTCTTGGGAACCCAGTGATCACGTACATGCACCTCGGCTGGTAAAAAGGTTCCATCGGAAATTCCCAAACAAACCGAAACCCCCAGAAGGAACGACCTTGGGAGGGGCCTTGGAGGGGAGTGCTGTCATGATGCCTACCCCCGGAGCACCATGCCAGGCCCAGCACCCCCGGAAGCAGGCATCATGCCCTCGGGTAAAAGCCCAGCGGCCCCTTATAGGGGCTCTTTGGACTCAGTCCTGGCGCCTTTGGCGCCAGGCTCATGAAGGGAGGTGTTTTGTGCACTTACCTGATGCAGACCATCCTGCACGCTTCAGGCCTCCCTGAGACCTGAAAGGGACTATTTTTTCATAGGGACTGTTTTTTCACTCGGGCGTGGCCAGGGAAGGATACATACCTAGTTGGGGAAGGATACATACCTGGGACTTCTTTGGAGGCTATTTAAGCCACGCCCAGACAGCAGCTCATGCTTCCCGTTGTTCTGCTTCCTGCAGCTTAACGCTCACCGTGTCTGCTCCTGCTCCTGGACTCCAGCCACGCCCGCCTCGAACCTGGAAGACCTGCAAGGAAGGAAGAGAAGAGAAAGGTGAAAACCAAGGACTATTTCAAACTTCTTACCTGCATCCGGAATCTTCTCGCCAGCATCCCTGAAGAAAGACTTCCATTTAAAAGCATTGCTTTGCTCGCTGCAGCGCCACGCTTCACCCACCTGTCCTCGAGACATCTCCCGGCTCCATCGCGGCTGTCAGCATCGGACGCCACATCTCTGCACCTAGGGGAGAGAGAGGAAGAAACAAAAGGTGAGCAGAAGGAACACAGAAGGAAAGCGTTATTAACAGCCATAATACTTACCGGCTTTTCTTCCACATTTCGGGTCAGCGCCGCCCCGTTGGCAGGTACTGTACCCCGGCCCCTATGGGGAAAGGACAAGAGACATTTCTGGGGAATGATAAGGACATTTAGAGGGATCGCCCTCATCACTACTCACCTCGGCAGTTTAACCCCTCGACGCATCGCTCAGGAAAGTCAAGTGGATTTTGCCAGCGCCATTCTGAAAACCAGTGAAGTAACTGGATGAACGCGCGCCCCTGCACCAGAAGCAGGATGGAGAGTTCATCCTTCCAAACCATAAGGTGAGCTTAAACCGGGGTTTGGAGGAAGTAAGAGAGGAACGAAGGGGGGAAGGGGGGAGCTAGCACACTATTCTGCCGACTGTTAATCCCCTTTCTCATCTGCAGAAGGATATTCCTACGGGCCAGGCAAGCACGATTTGGAGGTCCTGTCCAATCGGTGTTCTGGGTCCTGCGCATCACGCTAGAAGAGGCCACAGCAAACCAGACTTGACCAGTGCCCCCGTGGGAACCAGGTGAGCGTTACATATTCCTCCTGGGAAACCACAGAGACAGGACCGGGAGTGGAAACAATGCGTGTGGTATCAGGACAAGGCTTGAGGAGAGATGTATGGAAAACAGGGTGCAGCCTCCATGAAGCGGGGACATTGAGGCGATAGGCCACCGGATTCAGGACCTTGGAGACCCTATATGGGCCGACAAAGCGGGGCAGTAGTTTACGACAACCAGGTATATGTAGATGACGTGTAGACAACCATACCTGATCACCCTGTTTGTATGCTGGGGCATCTTTCCTTCTTTTATTAGCGGCAGTCCTCATCGACACCTGGGCCTCCTGGAGATGGACAAGGGTTTGGGCACTGGTAAGGTCAGAATCTGAAAAGGGCAGGGTACGTGGATGTTGGCCATAGAGCGAGTAAAATGGAGAAAAACCAGTGGACGAATGCAAGGCATTGTTATATGCAAATTCCGCTAGATGCAGTGAGTCAAGCCAGGTATATTGGAATTGCAAAGCCAAACAACGTAAGTACTGTTCCAAGGCCTGGTTTACTCTCTCAGTCTGACCATCGCTCTCAGGATGGTAAGCCGAAGAGAAACGGGCATCTATGCCTAGTAGTTTGGTAAGGGCCACCCAGAAACGTGACGTGAACTGAGACCCCCGGTCTGACACAATGACACATGGCAAACCGAACAGACAAAAAACAGACTTAAAGAACATCCGAGCCAATGAGGGAGCAGTAGGAATGCCTTTGCATGGTACAAAGCGGGCCATCTTCGTATACGAGTCTACCACTACCCAAATCGTATCGTAGCCTTGTATACGAGGTAAGTCTGTTATCAGATCCATTGACACCTTATGCCAGGGTTTCGGGTGTATGGGTAACGGTTGTAGTAGTCCCAGTGGACGGCCCCTCCGAGGCTTGCATTGTGCGCATGTAGAGCAGGTGTTAACATACGTCTCCACGTCTCGCCACATCGATGGCCACCAGCACCAGCGTTTTAACAATTCCAGGGTACGTCGCTGACCAGGGTGGCCATTGATAAGAGCATTGTGGGACCTTTCTAAGGCTTGATTGCGAGTGTCACTGGTGGGTAGGAACAGTTTTCCTTGAACAAAGGGTAACCCATCCAGCACGACGGGATCCCAATCGGTCAATACCTGGGGATGATGTGTAACCCATTGGCGTATAGCCGTCAACATAGGAGGGGTGGAGTGCAAGCACACACAACATGGCCTTTACCCAGGAGCGTGACAGGATATGACGGAAGAGGAACCCCCCCAGGTGAACGGGACAGGGCGTCAGCTTTACCATGGATCATCCCAGGTCTATGCTTGACAGGAAAGTCATAGGCGGCAAAAAAAAGGTGCCAATGGACCTGTCTACTATTGACACACTTCAGTGATGCTAGGTCCTGTAGGTTTTTGTGGTCCGTGTAGACTGTAGTCTGATGTTTTGCCCCCAGGAGATGGTGTCTCCAGACTAGAAACACGTCTCTGATGGCTAGGTGTTCCTTTTCACTGACCGTATAGTGTGTTTCGGTCGATGTGAATTTCCTGGAATGGTAAGCCACCGGATGTAGTGCCCCGGTGGTGGGACATGGTTGGGACAAAACGGCACCTAACGCAAACGAAGAAGCATCCGCTTCTACGAGATACGGGAGCTCCGGATCCAGATGTTGTAGGACTGGAGCTGTGGTGAACGAGGTTTTGAGGGTGTCGAATGCTGCTTGATGTGTAGCGGTCCAATCAAACAATACTGTGGGACTGGTTAATGCGGTTAAGGGGGCCACAATGGAGGAGAAGTTTGCGATGAATCTTCTGTAAAAATTAGCAAACCCTAAAAAGGATTGCAGTTGCTCCAATGTGACAGGGACCGGGCAATCTGTGATGGCTTGGACTTTGGACCGGTTCATTGTAAGCCCCCCAGGTGAAATGTGAAAACCCAAGAACTCGACCTCGGCTGTGTGAAACAGACATTTCTCGGGTTTAGCATATAACGAGTTCTTTCTGAGTCTTGTGAGAACTTCTCTGACGTGAAGGACGTGTTCGGCAAGTGTTTGGGAGAATACCAATATGTCGTCCAGATCCACCACGACATAAACGTCCAGAATATCACTGAATATATCATTTACAAACCGTTGGAAGGTAGCTGGGGCATTGCAGAGGACAAAAGGCATCACCATGTACTCATATAACCCCTGGCGGGAGCAGAAAGCTGTTTTCCACTCGTCTCCAGAGCGCATATGAACTAGATTGTATGCTCCCCGGAGGTCCAACTTAGTATATATTGAATCATTGGTCAGTTTGTCTATCAGGGTAGATATGAGCAGGATGGGGTAGCGGTTTTTTATGGTGATCGCATTCAGACGCCTTTAGTCAACACAAGGGCAGAGATCTCCTTCCTTTTTCGGTACAAAGAAAACTGGACTGGCCACAGGTGAAGAAGGCGGCTTGATATGACCTAAGTGTAGAGCGTGGTGAATGTATTCCTTCAGGGACGTTTCTTCTGATGGTGATAATGAATAAATGCGTCCCTAGGGAAGCGATGCCCCATTGATCAAATCAATGGGACAATCATATGGCCTGTGAGGGGGCAACACCTCGGCAGATGCTTTATCAAAAACCGAATGAAAATCATGGTACTCTGGGGGTACTCCCGACATACCGGCTCGCACCGTATGCGTTATTTCGGGAGGACCACCCTCCACTACAGGGACCAAGTGTAGCCCCCCAAGTGCCCTTGCCGGGTTCTTAATGTCTTCGTCTTCCAAAAACAAAAGTGTTGGCAAACTTCTGATTCAAAGGACACCTGACCCGTACCCCAATCGATGAGTGGGTTATGCCTCTTCAACCAGGGAAGGCCAAGGATTATCCCGAACTGTGGGGTTGATATCTAGTCGAAGGACAGCTGTTCTTTATGATTGCCCTGGATGATCACGTCCATCTGAGCGGTCTGTTGTTTGATCGGACTGGAAATGAGAGAGGACCCGTCCACAGTCTGGACAGGCTCGGGATGTGTCTTGGTCACCAGTGGAAGGTTCATTGCTTTGGCTAAAGAAATATTAATGAAGCAACCGGTAGCCCATAGACAATATGGACTGTGTGTGAACATTCTCCAGCAGGGTGAAGCACTGCCTGAACGACTACCGGTCTTACTGGGCCGAAGGATGGAACCCCGGGGTTGTGAATCAAGCTCCTCTTGTCCCCCGTACTCAAGGACGAGCTTTCTGAAAACCCGAAGTCTTATTCTTCGGGCGCTGTGGGCACTCTTTGACAAAATGACCATTGAGGCCACAATAGAAGCATGCATTGTCGGTTCTCCGACGTTCTCTTTCGGTCTGGGTGATGGGACTTTTGGGGTGTGTCAGAGGGGAGCATGGATGGGGGCGTGACAGCACTGCCTTGGCTGGGGATTGTCAGAGATAAAAAGGAGACCTTTATTGCATTTCCTTCAGAATGCCTGTACCACCTGGAGCACCAGAAAGACCACCCAGAAGGGGTGCATGAATTGGGACTTCCAAGTGACAGCAGTGACGTAGCTGGTTGTCAAAGGACGACAGAGGTAGACCCAGGCGCAGAGCTCACCTTAGGCCCGAGAGGAGGGACCAGTTGTGTTGTATACCCACCCATAAGGACTGCGATGGGGGAACAATAAGCACCAGATAAGAAGAGAAGCGTCCACACCTGGAGTGAAGCTAGACAGCCCGGATCCCAGGAGGAGCAAATTGGAGGCCGCCCCCTCCCCGCCCCCCCCCCCCCTCCGAGAAGAACAGTGGATGAGTAGTCCCCGAGATGCAGAGGAGACCTTTTCAAGGGGAGGAGGCCTCGGAAGGGAGAGGCCGGGAGGAGAGCCTATTTGCGGAGGCAGGGCACAAGATGTAGATGGGACCAAATAAGTTCACCATCTCTGGGGAGCAGGAACAGGAGAAACATTAGCGAAGTCATACGCAACCCACGCTCCAATTTGGGACCCAGGAAGTATTGGGCGGAGAAGAGATGGCATTTACCAAGGAGGACCTACACACGGCCCTGGCCAAATTTAAAGGGGAAATCACAGACGGTAAACACAGAGGCAGTCAATATTAAGGAAGAACTCTCAGAAGAACTTTCACAGGCATACTCAGCGAATTGAATAGACATTGATGCGCTGGGAGACCGAGTGATGGAAGTGGAGGGCCATATCACGGGACTGGTTGAAAAACTACCTGAACTGGTGCAACAGGCGCAAGGCGCAGAAGAGAGGATTCAAGCCTTGGAGGAGAAGTGCAAACAGGGACGTTATTTAAGGGTTACCAGGTGGCGCAACCCCTGAGGTCTCCCTTGCTACCCCTAAAAAAATAAAGAAAAATGTTTTTTTTTTTAATGCATGGTCTTGGGCTGTGGCCAGCATCATGTGGTTCTTTGCTTCTGGAGTGTCTGGCTTTCTTGTTCAGGCCTCTCAAAAAGAAGAAATTAAAAAAAAAAGAGCAGGGGTTCCAGAAGTCTAACACTCAGTGACCCTAAATAAGAAAGAATAGGAATAGCAAATAATTTGTCTTTCTGGAATTCTATACAATAATTGCTAAACTCATTAAAGGTTCATTTCGAGCACACTCCAGGTTGATAAATGAGTACCAACACAGGTTGGGTGATATTGTATGTATATTTGTTCTATATAAAGCTCTTAAGCGTAAGTGCTATATAATAACACACCATTATCATTTGGCCATGGACGTCTGCTTGCATTCACAGTAATTTAATAATATGGGCCTATACACACTGATCTTAACGAAACACATGGCGATCCATTCTTGTATGAAATGTATATCACATTATAGGGGTATTGTAACCATATTTTTCGTAATGTACTTGGGAACAATGTTCTGTGATTCCACTTCCTGTTTTGTCAAGGGGTGAAAGGTTGTGTTCCATCACTTCCTGTGATGTCACTTTGGGGTGGGGTCAAATGACATCACTTCCTGTGATCCAGGCGATGTCAAGATCTGGTTTTATCACAAGCCTCGTCATTAGGGAGAGAGGAAATTGATGCAGGGTATGGGCACGGACAATGGTGAGCAGGGGGAGGCGGGCGCTGCCTGATGTTTGTGTATGGGGGTCATGTCGAGAACCTGGATGGTAGATCCAGGGACAGTTGTGCTTCAGTTATCTGGTACTAGTGTAGGGGGCAGAATCTCGAAGAGTGACAAAAGGGGCTTGGTCTGGGATGGGAGTGCATCCAGGGAGTCGGGAAGGACTATACAGGATCAAAGAGCAATGTAAAGGTTAGAATTGCGAAGTGTAGGGGGACTGAACAGCCCGAGTAAGAGAGTGACGGTGCTACAGGATATTAGGAAAAGTGGAGCAGGGATAGTCTGTCTGCAGAAAACACAGCTGATGTGGGGCGTCTACATAATAGGAATAACCAATGCAATATCAGGCTGTCACAGGGTACAAGAGGGTGGGGGTGGGTATCGTATTTCACAGGTCAGTAAAGCTGGAAAGGCTCACAGAAGAAGGATCCTGAGGGCAGATTTGTGATGGTAAAGGGGAAGCTGGGAGTTCAAATGTACACGTGGGTCTCGGTATATGCACCTAATCGGGCGCAGGAAAGATTTCTGGAGAGTTGCCTGGCAGAGTTGGGCAGGTTTGGAGAGTGCGAACTGGTGATGGAAGGGGATTATAACCTGGCAATGGACCCGAGTAAGGATCAGTCGAGTGGGGTGAAGGGACACACAACAGGAACAATGTCCAAACAACTAAGAGGGAGAATTGAGGAAGTGGGTATCAGGGATACTTGGCGCATACACCATCCGCGGGATAGGGATTACTCCATATAGGGAGCAGGACAGCATCGGATCATGCACCGGTTACACTGGAGTGGGAAGGAGGAGGCTTGCAGAGAGGGCACAAGGGGTGGAGGCTTGAAGAATATTTCCTCGGGGGCATAGGGATACGGGCATAGGTGGAAGCTGAAATAGGCAGGTACGTGGAGTAAGATGGGGAAGAAAAGGGGGCCATAGGTGAGGAATGGGATGAATTCAAGAGCAGGATCAAGAGCTTCTTGATAGAAGCATCGAAAGGACTCAGGGAAGCTAGACGAGAGGCAGAAGTGGACCTAGAAAAGGAGATACAGAGGCTGGAGGCAGCTCATAAGGTGAAAGGGTCTAATGGGGTCACTAGGCAGCCGGCTCATGCGAGGGGACAACTTAAGCAACTAATCGGGAGGTCAGTAGAGAGTATCCCACTGAAGTGTAGACAGACCTTTTATGAACATGGGAATTAGGTCGGGACAGCGCTAGCGAGGACCAAAGAACAGAGGGCCGTTATAGCCGATCTGGTGGAGAAAGGGGGCAGACTTTGGGGACAGAAGGGGTAAAAGAATGGTCATGCAAGAGTTTTTTGCCACTCTATCTAAGGAAGTACCAAGTGACACTGAGTGGCAGTGGGCCTATCTGGCAGGGTGGTCGGGTCCACGACTGAATACTGCTCAAAGGGAGCAGTTGGAGGAGATAACATGGGAGGAGGTGCAGCATGCCATAGCAAGAATGAAACTGCATAAAAGCCTGGGAAAAGGCGGGCTTACAGCGGCTTTTTACCCATCATTCAGCCGGCAGTTGTCCAAAGGGCTGGTGGAGGTATTTAATGAATTCCGTGAGAGGGGTAAGATATCACCCTCTATGGAAATGGCACATATCACCCTCATCCTGAAGCCGGGGAAAAACCCACACCTGAGCTCCTCGTACAGGCTGATAGCACACATCAATATAGATGCCAAACGATATACAAGGGTCATATCGGCTAGGCTGGAGGGAATGCTGCCGTCCCTAATCGCGCAAGATCAGTCTGCTTTCATCAAGGGGGGGAACACATTTGATAAAATAAGAAGGGTCCTGCACATGATTGATAATGCCACAAAGGGGGGGGTGTGGTTCAGCACCTACTTGTCTATTAATGCTTAATGCCAAAAATGCGTTTGATTGGGCCTTTATGAGTCAAACACTGGGTAAAGTGGGGTATGGGACCAAACATTTTGAGGGTGGTCCAGGCAAATTACCAGGCTCCCAAGGCAAGGGTTAGGGTGAATGGAGTGTTGACAAACCAGCTTTCAATTGGCCGAGGAACTAAACAGAGTTGCTTGGTCTCTCCCCTACACTTTGTGTTGGTGATGTAACCATTTGTGCAGCGCATAAGGGAAAATCGGGATGTGCATGGGGTCAGGTGAGCAAACTCGCACCACAAAGTCGGTTTGTTTGCCGATGATGTGGTTTTCATCGTTATCAAGCCAGAACTATCACTGCCAGCGTTAATGGGTGAAATAAGGGCCTACTCTGCAGTGTCTGGATTCAAGGGAATTACTCCAAATCCAAGATACTTAACTTGTCAGTGGGGAAAGAAGAACGTGAGCGATTAGCAGCCAATACGCCCATTCAAATCAGCGAAGGGGCCGTTTAGATACCTGGAATCAATGTGATTCGATGAGAATAAAAACTAAACTCTTTCAGGGTGACTGGATCCAAACGCGACCCAAATGTGAGAAGTATTGTGATTTTCATGAGAATCATTTCAGTCGAAAGAGATATAGCAACCCTGAGCGATATATAGTGCAAGCACCTTCTGAATTACATAGACGTGACTTCATGAGATTGCGTTTTAATTTATGGTACACCAGAGAAACACAAGCCAAGTGCAGGTTGATAAAATCGTCTGAAAATGTGTGTCGTTTTTGCAAGCAGCGGGAGCAGAAAGAGTCTTTACGGCATCTAATGTTTGAGTGCTCGGCTCTAGTAGATCAAAGATCCAAGCATTTTAAGTCAGCATTGATTGAATATCGAGAGCCCTCTCCTGAATTTTTATGGCTTATGATACATTCTGGACTTCTTACACATATGCGAATGACAGCTATTGAGTTTTTGAAAGAACTGCAATTAAGAGGACTGAAATTCGGAGGACCATTGAACATATTGCTAGTCATATGTGATTTAGAGTTCTTATATTTGAAATTTGGTGTATAATCCCTCTTTTTGCAGTCCGCTTTTCTGAATGGTTTCTAATTTTTATTGTTTTTATTCCATTCGTGTTTTTGAATTAATTTATATTGAACTGAAAATGAATTGTTTTTTCTATTAATATGAATTTTATATATATTTTTTTTAAAAAACAATGTGACACCAACCATAAGTCAAATAGTTGGGGCAAATGATTCACCGCTGGCGCCACACATTAAAGCAGATCTTGCACGATGGAAGGGGCTATATGTATCGTTGCTAGGAAGGATAGCTATTGTGAAGATGAACATCCTCCCCCCGTTTGCTATGTCTGTTTCACGTGATTCCCCTGCGGGTACCGGGGAAGATGATGAGGGAGTTGCAGGAGGACATAATGATCTTCATCTGGAATGGGAAGAAACCCTGGATAGAGAAGAAAATCTTATTCAGAAGTAAACTGCAGGGGGAGATTTAGGGTGGGGGATGTCCTGATGTGGTGAAATATTACCAGGTTGCACAACTGAGAGCTCTAGCTGAGTTGGGAGGGAAGATTACAAGAAGCACTGTGTTGTTATGGAGCAGGCAGTGGCGGGAGAATATTTTTGGAAAATGCCCTGGATGAGAAAGAAGGATAGACCGAGACGTCTTATCGAGAATCTGATCACAAAAAACACTCTAGAGATTTGGGATTGGCTACATAGGAGGCTCCGGTTGACACCATGGCCGTCGCCAAGGACCCCTAAGTTTAGAAATCCTGCATTCCTGCCAGGGATAGGATACAATAGGTTTATGAGGTGGATTGTGGCGGGGGTTGGGTTAAGAGAAATCAGAGATCTCTATGAAGCTGTTCGTTTTAAGACCTTCGCGGAGTGCTGCAGGGAATATGATCTAGGAAAGGGGGATTTCTATGCCCACCAGCAGATAAAGCATTGGTTTGGTACCCCAACAATAATGGAAGAAGCCTGACGGAGTGGGAAATGCTGCTATCATTCAGTGAGAATAACATGGGACTGATTTCAGCCATCTATAGGATCCTTTCATATCAAGGGCGACGGTATAAGTTAGAAGTGAGGAGTAGCCAGGGGAGAGTGTTCACAGACAGGAAATGGGGACAGGCTCTAAAAGGTTGGTACAGCCCATGCACCTCGGCACTGCATTGAGAGCTGCAATATATGAAACTACATAGGTGACATTACATGCCGGAGAAGCTCCTTAAAATGTACACTTCTAACTCTTCATTATGCTGGCGGCAATGCAGGGGTAGGGAACGACGGAGCATATTAGGTGGGGATTCCCGCAGCTAAAGCATTTCTGGCAGGAGGTGACGTGTAGGGTTGGCAAGATACTGGGATTTGATTTCGAGATGGATGGAGCTTTGGCGCTCCTGAACAGAACAGATGGGGATCACCGACTGGGGGGTCAGAGTGTCCAAAACAAAATGTCTTGTGTCACAAATACTATTCTAACCCTCACATTCTAACAAAGCAATTCTAAAGTACAAAGGGAACATGTCTTTGGCCTTGAGTGATGAATAAATGTTAAAAAAGAAAATGAGAAACTACGACATAAAAAAATTCCAAAGGATATAGTTCCTTGCTCTAGAGGGTGATTCCCTTTCCCTGGATTTCTCCTCCCTCTGGTTTCCATTCAGGATTATCAGTCTCTTGAGCTTCAAAACGACTTGCGCACAAAATAATTTGACTGATGTATTCTCCGGCCATGTTTCCTTTCTCCTATTTCCTCTGCTTTTTCCTGATGGGCTTTGATTAGGATTTCTTGAATCAATTTTGTTTTATACTTTGTTCATCCTAATGCCTGATATTCTTTCCTTTCATGGATTTTTAAAAAAAACACATGTTCACAATTAGCATCCACCTGGTATACTCTCCTGACTTTTTTTTAATGAACACTCTTGTAACTTGTATTTGCCTGGTATACTCTCCTACCCGGGCTTTCTTTACATATGCACTTTCTTGCACCTTCAAACACACCTTCAGATCTTCCTAAACAAACTTGTAACTGCCTGGTATACTGCCAGGGCTTCCTTAAACATATTTGAAATTGCCTGGTATTTTCTTCTGCCTGGGCTTCCTTAAACCTACTTGTAACTCTGATATTCCCTTCTCAGGGCTTCTGTATGTGGGCTCTGTGCATACTTCCAATATAGATAGTCTCTTACATGTGCTTTTTTGGATATTGTATCCGCCTGGTATACTATTCTGCCAGGACTTCTTGCATACACTCACACGACCGTAAGTCTCTTGTTTTGATTTTTCCCTCTTTTTATAGCAATGTTCACTTGCACATACTTTTTCAGGGGTTGTTTTGGTCATTAACAGTGTTTAGCATGTCTACCTATACTCCCTGGTGTACCTTGCGCCCTTCCGTGGACTCACCGGTTCTTCCTGGTGTATTTTGTCTCTCCCGCCGTAAGCCGGCAGCAAGCCGTCTGCGTTCTGCTCGCTGCTTCTGTTTCCCGGCTTCTCTGCTCTTTTGCCGCTCCTACTGGATCTTCCCGACCTACGGTAAGGTGAGAGCGACCTCCTAACACCTGAAAACGCACAGAAGTATTCTCTCAGCTTTTGGCGTCCCTGCAGCGTGTTCGTCTTTACGGTCCACTTCCCTTCTCTTCTTGATAAGCCGGTTGGCTCCATGGAATGCCTTCTAGTCCCTCATTCTCTCTGTCTCCCCGAGAGATGCAGTCTTCTCCGGCCAGTAGTTCTGCTTGGTCAGCTGCTTCAGCTGTTTACATTTCCCCAATGTAGTTAAGCGCTCAAAACAACTAGAGCGTGGCTTAGGGTCTTGAGCTTGGGTGATCCGTATTACTCCATCCCCCTTTCTCGTCCCAGTGTTCTCGTGCTTATAGGAATAGAAGTCCATTCTTGTTGACTTGCATATGAAGTTTTGACAAAAATTCTTGGTGTTTTTCAAAGGCAAGTCCGTTTTTGATGGTTTGTATACAGATCTGGTGAAAGGTTTTTCAACACTTGCCTTAGGTGGATGAAGGGAGGTCTAACAATATGCCATAAAGGCATTTGGTATGGGTGGAATATCCTCAGATGGAAAAGGGGAATGCCATGTCCCACCTGGCAAGTCACCTTTACCTCCATGAGGGTTATCTCCCCTTCCGTGATCCTCCCTCAAATAACCGCCCACACACCCCCTCCCCTGGGTTTGGATCAGAGAGCATCTCTCACCCTGGCCACATACGAGAAGGTTCCCCCCATGGAAGCAATGACATTGCCAGATTTATCTCAATACCTACACAGATGTTCTTCTGTTGGTAAAGTTGCCATGCAATCAGAATTCACTGACCAAAGCTAGGTTGGATCACTGTTCTTTTTTTTGTTTTTGTTCTTTTTTTAAATATATATTTTAATGGATTTATTTTTTGCTAATTGAGTGCCACTAAATAAAATCAGTTCCTTAACATTGCTGATGTGGTTAGTCATTTTTTGAATGCTGTTTTTTGAATGCTCATCTAAATAAATCACTTATTTAGAAATACAAACGGAGCATGGCATGTGGAAAAAGTTGGACAAGGTGGGTTCCCCCTTCAGTATGGGTTGGGTAGAGAAAAGACTAGGGGAAGTGTTAGTTAATCCACAAATTAAAGATTTCAAAAGGCAGTGGAACAGAAAGTGGGCATGGAGGTGCCTGCCAAACAAGTTAGACCTAGTTTGACATTTGGCCCATTTTCCTTCCTTTTAATAGCTGTCGGTCAAGTGGCACAGTGAGTAGAGCGCTCGCTTTGACATCGTGCAGAGCCTGCTAACGCAGGTTCGGATCCCGGCAGGGCCAAACTCAGCCTTTCATCCTTCCGAGGTCGATAAATGAGCACCACACACCGTGGGTAATAATAAGCAGCGCTCAGATACCTGAGGGTTCGCAGTGCTATATAAAATGCGGAAAAAGAAAAAAAAATGACATGTTGGAGGCCTTTTTCTGAAAGTTTCAAATTAGATAGACTCTATTCTGTGATTGAATTAGTAATGTGGCCTTTAAAAGGTATCACCATGCATTTTAATCTTTTCATTTTGTTTTGGGTAACATTTTGAGAACAAGTGACTGTTACTTGCTTTGCCACAGAATGACAGGTAGCAGTCATATATCGTTTGATATCCACTCTTCATTTAAGCGGAAGTAGTCAATACAGTTCTAACATACACGTCTGGCCATTTTTTGTATGTACATGTAGCTTCTTTTCCCATTTTCCTACTCACTGGGGATGTTGGAGTAAGAAAACCCTCAGGAAGCATAGGTTGTTTTTGCACCTTTCTGAGAGTTATTCAAACATTACATGTAAGTCATAAGTCTTTGTACAACAGGATAGGCCTACAAAGACTAGGTAGTCTTTAAAGATGCACTTTAAACCTTTCATCAGTCTGCAGGAAATCAATAAGTTCATGGTCACAGGGTTTCTCTCTTGCCCACCTCTGTGCTTGGAGTCTGCCTTTGGTACGGCCCCCCTGCAAACAGACCCGCCTACTACATGGCTTTCCAGCAAACTGCAAAAAATATTTGCCTCATAAATTCACTCTAGCCCTCTTCTGTTTAGTCCCTGGCTTTTGTCAAGCCCCCTGGTGGTGTTTTTCACTATAGCTGCTAGATTCAACAGGTGAATTTTTTTCATGGCATGTCCTATACATTTTTTTGTAAACATTTTATTAGTTTCATAACAAACAAACATGGCACCTTAACATGGTGCATAAACTACTCAAACCCCAACACCCCGCTTTTTCTCCCCCCCTCTTTAAAGACAGTGTAAAAAGGCCAACACAGTCCACTAGTTCACAACTGTCTCACTTCTCCATAATCCAGGGAGCTATCCGTGTCCAATTCTTCGGGTCCCGGACCCATCAGAGATGCAATCAGATGCTGCCACGCCATCAACTATTCTGTTTCCTCTTCACCCCCTCTACATGCTGCCTCCCTCCAGACCACCATTCCAGCCTAGGCCCACTTCAGAAGGTCCCTCCACCAGGTATCTACATTGGGTCTCGCCTGAGCTTTCTATCCCATGGCTATCCTTCTTTTTGCTAAAATATAGGCCAGGTCTTTGAGTTTGCACACATGCTTGGGTTTGCACGGTCTAGGGAAGCCCCCCCATCATGCATGCCCACAAAGAGTCTACCACTAGTTCAATCCCTTTGGAAGCCAGTCGATCTGCTATTTCCCTCCAGTATATTGCAATTTCAGGGCAAGCCAAGAATATGTGTACCATCCCGGCATTTTCTACCCCACATTTCGGGCATCGCTGTGTAGCCGCATTTGTGAACTTAGCAATTCTCTTGGGGGTCATATATGCTCTGAGTAATATACAATTGACTCTGTTGTAATCAGGCGTTCCTCGACACTTTTTTGTGGTACCCCTGCGCCCTTTCCCATAGCCCATCGCTTATTATTTCCCTACTTTCATCTTCCCAGGCCCGCCTCGTCTGAACCGCCTCCTTTCCCACTTTAGATATCAGTATTTTGTAAATTCTGGAGACCTCATGACCCCCGTCTGACACCGTTTGGAACATTTCTATAGCCTTGTCTGGCTGCTGGGTCAGTTCTACTTCTGACCACGTCTTTTTTAGCATTGCCATCAACCTCACATACGTGATATACTGCCCGCTATGTAGGCCTGTGACCTCGCTTAAGCTATCAAACTCTATTCTGCCATCTCCTTGCCACACATCCCCTACTGTTGTCACCCCTACCGGCTACCAGTGTTCCCTTATGGCGTGTTTCAATTGATCATCTATCCCCTTTAATGTCGCCTGCGGGGAGAACGGTGTCCGGCTTCCCAGCATTGCACACAATAGATTTACTTTTATATAAGAAAGCTCCCCAATTTTGTTATTGTGACAACTCGTAGATTCGACCCTGTCAAAGGGAGCCAGGGGCACGTCTCGATCTAAGATAGGCAACCTACCAGGGCAATGCAAGCGGCAGACCTGTCCCAGAGGTGTGGGGGTGTTTAGGAGGGCCACTGGCCCTGCTCCCTGGTATGCACAGAGCCACGCACATACATTGGTACCTCCTGACTCTGTCCTGGTCTTTCCATTCTATCAAAAGACTCGGAATGCACCAGACTCCTCAGGCACCTGTGTTGGTTATTAATTCCTGTTGCTGAGAAGCAGCACATTTGGAGAAAAACTGTGAGTATCACAATGCATCTCGGCCGAATAAATAAGACCTGGAACAGGTGGAATGGACTGGTCACCAAAATGGGAATGGGCTAGGCTTCCCCCTTCAGAAGTTGAATAGGTGAACAAACACCTATCCCACAAACCCCAGACTGACTATAGGGGAGCAGTGGGGCAGTAGCAGAGGCACTCAAACCAGCAGGGATTCCAGCATTAGGGGATGTGATTGACTCAAGAAATCAGCTGACTCGAGTAACCAGAATGAAGTTTCTAGGAAGGAAGAGGAGGGCTATAAAAAGCCAGCAGTCAGTTGATGGTGAGAGGTGTATGGGTGACATCCAAGAGCAGGTGAAGTGGAAGCAAAATACCAGAGTAGAGTGTGGAGAAGCAGGAGCGAGTCTTGGAGGAGACTATTGAGTGTTTATAGAGATATGAGATAAGGTGTTGGGGGGGAGAGAGGGGGTGAGGAAGGGGGACAAATTGGGTGTGAGTGAAAGAGTGGTTGGAGATAATTTTGGAAAGGCGAGTTGACAGAAGGAGAGAGAGAGGAGAGGAAACTACCAGCAAGGAGGATAAAGGAGAGTAGGGGCAGGTTAGTGTTGGGAGCAGTAAGATTTGCAGGGATGCAGATAGGATGATCAGGAGGGAGTGGGCAGATGGAGACAGGAGAATGTAGAGAGCTAGAGATAAGACCAGTAGGCAGAGTGTACTGAGATGATAGCGATTAGAAGGGTGCTGGATGGGGCAGACATGACAAGGTGAAGTGACCGATAAGACCAGAAGAGTGAGAGATGGGGGGAGGGGGGGTTGAGAGACCTGCGAGTGAGGAAAACATTGGGAGATGGTCATCTGGAGGTAAAAGACACCAGGACAATCAGATTACCACGCTATGTCACCTAGGACGTCCCTGCAGGAGTCTGAGATAAGGCAATGGCCTTTAGGCCCTCCCTAGGACAGGGATAGACCAGACAGTGGGGGTAGCCTGGCTCTAGTGAACTGGCACTGCATAACGTCCTGTTGCAGTCGGGAGAATGGGTTAGTGAGGTGGAGCTCCCTCAAAGATAGAGGGAAAGGTGAATAGGATCCCCACCTAGACCAGGTGCCAACCTGCCCCTATTTGAAAACTATTTTTTATAATAATTAAAAACCTCTTGGATATGTCTTTAATACATTGAGCACCTTGCCACACTATGCAGAGGTATACAACTGCCAGAATGTTCTACATTGTATTGTATAGAGACAACCCTAGAATTCTTGAATTTCTAGTCAAGGAGTGCACGTTTGTTTTTCAAGGTGTTTTATGTATGGTAACCTAATGAAATAAGCCCATTTTAATTTGGATTCCAGCTACTGATACTGTAGTTTATTCATGTTAATTTACACTAACTTAACTACTAACTTAACTGCACACTGAGGATGGCAAGTTGCAATATGTATATTAGGTTATTTAAATGTGATAAAGTGTACAAGTATTTGCTGTTGTGTGCATTTCTTAAGTATGACACTTAAGTTAACACTCATTCTAAAAACAAAATACATTTATGCTGACAGTTTCAGCTGTTTGAGCAGGTTATTTTTTTACAAACACCACTTGGCTGTTTCTCTTTTCCAGTATGTGGACAGTAAATACCCTTTCAATTACCCTAGGTAGATATTAAGGTGGACTCGAAGGACCTGCGCATTGACACTTTTAGATCAAAAGGAGCAGGGGGACAGCATGTTAACACAACTGATAGTGCTGTGCGAATTGTCCACCTTCCTACTGGTAAGTCATTCTGTAATAATTGCATCACAAAAATGTATGTTCTCTTCCATTTATTGCTACATTCCTTGTACCTACATATGATGTTCAGAGCCAGTGTTCGTTCTGTTGATGAAGTGGATGAAAACTGCTTTGCATTGAGTACACTAGTATTTTAGACTGCCTTAGTATAACCGAGTTCAACTTTATTGAAACTCTACATATACTTTGCCTTCCGGGCAGTTTCTTAGCTGTACCGCCTTTACAGTGATTGTCATATTTGCTTAGTATGGATGATTGGAAACAGCTACGGTGGCGGTGGCAGTATACTTTAAGGGCTGTAGGGATCGTGTTTCACATATCTCACATCTTGGTTTCTGAGTATGTTGCCGAGGAATTTGCTGCCTCTCCTATTTTAGTCACACGGGCCGAGAATCTAGTTTACTTCTCAGTTGTTCGCAGTAAGAAATATCCATGCTCTTTGTTCTGTACTTATTTTTCCATCTAAACCCAATGACCGGAGTAGTCTCATTACTTGCTGTAGCACAGTTTCTGTATGCAGTTGTGACTTCTGCCCCTGCCTGTATTACAAAAGCAACCAGTATCAAGGCCTAGCCACTGTTTTAGTATATACAAATGTTGCTGCTTGACATCTTAGTCATGCAGTAAAAAGGTAGCATATCACTTTATCCTTTGGGGCCCACTCCTGGTTTAGGAGGTACAGCAGGTCTTTTTTAAAGCACTTTGCATAGTGCATATATTTGTCAACCATGTGAGACTTCCATCTCTGCAGGCAAGATTCTCAAAATACTTTCACAGTCCGAACCTGCGATCTGGTACTGGTGGTCCGTTGACCATTCCATGATTCTGAAGGGCCCTCTAGAATCGCTACAGTTGTCTGTTTCCTCATTAGTTAGGATGGCTACTTTTTTCTTATGCATTGTCTGAAATTCTAACACCAAGAAGCCAGTCTGGTAGCAATCACAATTTTATAACGTAACTTGTTTGATTACAACAAATCTTTATCGAGATAATGGTTGGTAAAAGGGGTTATTCAGTTAATGTTAGTAGGGGTAATCAAAGTCTCTACCTCGGGAAGGACTGTGAAAAGCCAACCTGGGGCAACTGCGTTGTCTCAACCAGAGTTATTGTCTCAATCAGAGTTAAACCTAACCACTTTCTTTTAGGTTGCAAGGCTAAGCAGTCCTGCTGGCGGGTGAGTATTGTTGAATAGTACAGTTAACATACAGTTAGGATAAGTAAAAGGCAAAAGTGTGGTACATAATTGTAATTTGTAATGGGTTATTTATAACATGCTAAATACCCAGAGGTTTCTAAGCACGGACCCAGGGATCGAACCTGCTTTGCTCAGCGTCGTCTTGCTTCCAAGACGAGCATGTTGCCCCTAAACTATCCTCCCGAGGTAAGTACAAAAAACTCTAGTTCATTATACCAGGACACACCATATGCAGTCAAAAGTAAGTAAAAATAACACTAAGCACTAAGGGACTAGGGAGGTGAGCTTGCTACACTTAACACACCTTAGGGGACAGGGTAAGTTTGATCCCTCTGGGGGTGGCTCCACCTTAGGGGACAGGGAAACCTCAGAGAGAGACTTAAGTCACCATACCCTTTCCCCAGAGACTGTCACCTTTATGGGGTAAGCAGAAACTAAGATGAGTGAGAACACTTTAACAATGACTGGCTCAGCTTCTGACTAAACCTAATTTCTTCCTCTTTAGAGAAAACAGCAGAGCGATGGAAAAAGTAGCCTCTTAAAGTCACGTCAAGCAAGGAACCAATTGGGGAGTAGTATCCACATAGAGCACAGGCTTTAATTACTCTGCAGCGCACATTGAGGAGAAGAGAGCGAGCCGCTCGGAGAGGGAGAACACCAGATGCAGTGTCGCATGCGGAGGGCCACACTAGAAGAGAGCAATGCAACTTGCGTGTGAGAAACCGGAGACGTTGGGTGTGGCAGCCTTAGCGAGAACCAAGTCCCTCAGAGGTGGAGGAACTGCCCACAAGTTCCACACCAAGCCAGTGGGAAGCAGGAGGACATGCCCAATGTCGCGGAATCCAGTTGTGGAATCATGTAAGGTGCTCCTCAGCGAGACAAGAGGCATGGCCCTCCCTGGAGGCACCACTCATCAAATACAGGTAGGTGGTGGCTTCCGAGGAATGGGAGGCAGGCGGCAATGCCAGAGGAAGGAGCCCCAAAGTGGAGAGAAAGAGGGGAGAGAACCCAGATGGGAAAAAAAGGAAGCAAGTCCCAGCGAAGGGGAGTGAGAAAGGGAAGACACCTGGAGCACACAGACTGAAAACACCCCAGAGTGGAGTGAATGAAGGGTAAGAGCCCTGGAGTGGGGAGAGATTGAGAATACCCCAGTGTGGAGTACAAAGAAGAGCCCCAGAGGGGAGAAACTGCGAGCACCCGAGAGTGGGGAGTGAGAAGGAGAAGCCCCAGAGTGGGAGGGGAAACCAAAAGAAGGCCCGGTGTGGGGGCCAAATATAGAAGTCCCAGATTGGGGAAAGAAACAGAAAGGAGAGAAGCCCCAGTGTGTGGATAGAAATCAAAGGAAACCCTGTTGTGGAGGAGTAACAGAAGAACAGGGGACAGACAGAGAAGCCCCCATGTGCAGGAAAAACCAAGGAGCCCCGGAGCAGTGAGAGAAACTGCAAAACCCCCAAAGTGGGAAAATGAGACAGAGAAGCCTGGTATGGGTGAAAGAACTGAGGAGCCCAGAGTGGAAAACAAGCTAGAGCGAGCACCAGAGGTGGAAATTGAGACTGAAAGAATCCCAAACAGTGTGAAAGGGGAAAATGTGACAGTCTTCCCGAAGAGAGGACTGTTAGAAATAAGTGTTAAGGAGAACCAGAGACCCAGCTGGATCCTGACCCACACATGGGAGGAGACGCATATCAAACGGAATTGGTGACCTCTATGACTCATGAGTCCCCTATTTTCCCTGGAGCATTGATGGCATATTGTAAAGTAGAGGAAACCAAATAACTGCTATGCACTTAACCTTTCTAAACTCTGATAACATCCAGTTCAACAATCACATAGAAATGAATAGACCTAAAAGAATCAAACCCATGATGGACTTCAAGATCCATAATGCCTGTGGTACTGGGACGAGGAAGAAGGACCAAGAGTCAATGAGGACCAAAGATGCCACTGAAAGGAATATGCAATCTAGTTGTTTGAGGGCAAGTCACCTGAGCAGAACATTGAAACCTGAAAATGGACCACAGCTGTGGAGAAGGAAAGGAGCGGCAGAAGCATTCGGGAACGACACTGAAGCGGATGGAGCTGCATCAGGAGTGCGAGCGCCAGCAGAAGCCGACGCGGGAAGTGGAGGCGTGCACTTTTGCAGAGTAATCACACCAGGAAGCAGAGCCGTGGTCAGCAGCAGGGAGAGAAGCCCAGCTGTGTGGGAGACGTGTTCCCGACGCAAGATCCCTGGAGGTAGCAGAGACCCAGCGGGGCTCAAGAGAGGGGCTGTGCAGGTGGTGGCAGGTACGGAAGAGCTGTCAATCGGCTTACCAATCCGCCTTGGGTCTGCCGCAGCAGCAAGGAGCAATACGCAAATGCCAAATGGAGCCGGTGAGTTGGCCTGGAAGAGAAGTTAACCCTGGGGCACTCTGAGTGGAACGTTTGATAAAATCAGACTATTTTGAATACCGAGCAAGTAGAATAAGAAGGCAAAAAGGACGCAATTCTCCATTCATGAAACGTCATCTTGGGAAAGCCTGTAACCCACATTTCCACCAGCACAGAGACTATAAGAAAGAGAGTGTTATGCGGATGACACGCAACTATCTTTCAGGCTCCCCTCTGCCGCCGCCGCCTCCTCCTCCTCCTCGCCCATATCGGACTGTCAGTCCGCTATTCAGTCATGGTGTGCTGCAAACGACTTCTGCCTCAACACCAGTAAGACTGAGATCGTCATCATTGGGACCCCTGCTCCCGCCTTCCCACTTTCGCTCTGGCCGGCCTCCCTTGGCCCTGCACCCGCACCCACATGCGAGGCAAAAAAACCTCAGGGTCATCTTTGACTCCACTCTCTCCTTCTCCTCGCACATCAGCTACACCTGATAGTTGGACTTTTTTCTGCACTGCCTCCCTGGCAACCCCGCACCTGGGGACTGTATTCTGTATCCCTACAGTCCCCAACCAGCACTTATGTATTCTCTTACCATGCACTTGCCACCATCATGCCGTTTATTTATCTTATTTATTCTGCTATCCCATGTACTGCACTTTCCCCTCTTCCATGTACTGCACTTCCCCTCTCCCTTCCCCCTCAAACTTTTTCCTTTCCCCCTTCCCATGCACTTGCGCGATCTGAATGACACTTGGCCTAATAAGATTGTTGTCTGTCTTCCCTCTGTTCCTCCTCCCTTGCCTCGTCGCCCCTCGAAACACGTGTGTATAGGCGCGTTATAAATGCCATATATCATATATCATATCATACCTCCTCAGAGGTACTCTTCCTTTTCTCCCTTTCCCCCAGCGGCTCACTGTCTCCAGAGACTTGGTTCTCTCTAGGCTGGATTATTGCAACAGCCTCTTCATCAGCCGCCTTTCTTCGGCCCTGCGCCCTCTGCAACTCATTCAGAACAGAACCATGAGACTTATCCTTGGCCTCAAGCCCAGGGAACGCATCTCTCTGCCGCTGAAATCTCTGCATTGGCTCCCCGTGGCTGCAAGGATCAAGTTCAAGACCCTCTGCATTGTCCTCAAGGCTTTCTGGGGCCTGGGTCCTACCTACCTGCAACACTGCCTACCTAAATACTGTCCATCAGGAGCCCTCTGCTCATCTTTCTCCAACCTTCTGCGAGTGAGCCGGTTCTCCAAGCAGGTGCCTCCCTCTGGAATAGCCTCCATGCCGTCTTGAGCCTCAGCTTCTTAAATTCTGGAAACTCCTCAAGACCTTCCTCTTGTCCTCTTCCTTTGCACTCCCTCTGCCCAGCTAACCTAGCCATCTGCTCTCTCCATCTCTCCCTCCTCTTCCTTACAGCTTGCTGACTGGCCGCCTGGTGTACCTGAGAGTCTCACTGGTCCCGGGCACCCCCTCCAGTCCTCTCGCACTTGCTTCATGTCCCTACTCCCACCTTCATTGCACTTTGAATAACACTAGAGAATAGCTCTCTCTGCACTTACCCCAGTCTCCCCCGACCGGGTGCACTTGGACATCCCCTGCCCTGTGACCCTCTATGCACTTGCACCACCCGAAAGCAGCGTGCCTGATGTGCTAATTGTATTTATGCACTTACTTTGCCTGTACAGGCTATTATCATCTTAGAATTTCAAGGACTCGGAGTGACTCTTGTCTTTTCCCATTGTTCCCACCCTCCTTGAGCACTTTGAAACACGTTCATGTGTATAGGCGCTATATAAATAAACAATACAATACAATAAAAGGGCAACAAGGGCACAATTCTCCTTGCCTGAGACACCAGTTTGGGGGAAATCTGTATCCCATATTGTCACTAACAGAAGAGACAAACTGTAGCGGTAGCAGTTTTTCTTCCTGGCAGGAGCGTGAACAAGGAAAGGGACCACTTGTAGTTAGTCCTGGCAGGCGAATAGACAGGGAAAGAAACATTGAGTAAATGATTTGAAGAAATGTGGTTGTGGTAAAAAGGTGTTTTGGAAAAACATTGGTAACTTTATCATTTTGACAAACGGTTGCATCACCAAAGGTAGTTGGTGTGCTTTCCCGACAAAAGTATTTAATTCGAAGAATAATTGTGATATGCTAATATTTGCTTTGAATCCTGAAAAAGACATTGGGCTTCATTACAAGTGTGGTGGTCCGGAAACAAGGGTGCCGATAAACTTACCAGCACCCTTGTTTCCGTACCGCCACACTACGGGTCTGACTGCCATGGCCGCTGTGCCCGACATGTCTAACCCTGCCGGGCACATCAGCCCCAGTAGGCAGACTCTTCACGGAAGCACCAGCACTGTTAACAACGGTGCCAGTGCTTCCGTCTCCCCACACCCATGGAGTCCACTTGGACTCCATGGGAATGAGGACTTACAAAATCCGGCACCTGACTTCCCACACCGCCGGGACTTGTAATGTCCCGGTGGCACCGGGAAGTCAGGTGCTGGATTTGGTGTTATGGGGTTGGCGGCACCAGCGGGTTACCACCAACCTCCTAATGAGTCCCATTGTGTGGAGGAAAACCATTGCCTTGGTTTATGAACTAGTGTTTTGTGAAAGAGACATTTGCCTTAACGGGAAGGATACTGTGAAACAAAACAATTGCTTTGGTTTTTAAACAAGTGTTTGTGAAAGAAACATTTACTTTACCAACTGGAAGGACTCCGTGGATGGCAAAGACCTTTTGTGTTGAACTGAACAAAACTTTGTTGGATCAGAACTTTTCCAAAGGTACTCTTTAAATGACCCAGAGGAGGGGGCCCACCGGGTTCACAAGTAGTTTGAGGGGTCAATAATGTGAGGCAGACACCGGCTTGTCGTTTTCTCAGTGCTAGACATGTTATTAATAACAAAAAGGGCAAATAAACCCTTACTAAACCTACTCTACCAGGGAGTTCTAATTTCTGAGAGGCTTTCTCCTAACATACACAAAACTGGCACTCACACTAAAAAATCAAACATTCGAAGTAAATCATATACAACACAAATAAGTGATTACCAAACAAGCAGTGACTTGGATGACCTACTCCTGTCCTGGGTAGATCCCTTTCCCAGGATTGTCCAAAGTCAATCTCTCCAAGTGTTCATAAAGAAAAGTAAAGTATTGAATCAGTTCTTGAGAGCTCCAAAAGAAACAAAAGTTCACCCCAAAAAAAAAATATCCACTGGTAATAGTTCTTTAGCTTTCTCTTGAATATGTCTCCTTCCAATTCCAGCAAAGAAAACAGCACCAACGGTAATCCTGGATATCCTTTTCCCGGGATGGAGTTTCCACAGTTCAAAGATGAAAGGACCACTTCAGCTTAAACAACTGTCCATGTGTTTATGACCTCTGCTGTGTTTTGGTATAATTTGTCAGGATGCTTCTTCTTAGGGTGTTGCTCTCCTCTTGCCAACTCAATTCGACTTCTGTAACTGTGAAGGCAGAGTCCTTTGTTCCACAGTATTTTTTTTTAACATATTTTATTAGCATTTAAATATAGTTAACATTTAACAAAAAATGAGGTGTTAAACAAACAAACAAAACAGTCTTCTTTAGGAGTTGTGGTATCTTCAGTGTCTATACAAGGGCAGAGGTAGGTGAATTCGTGAGTTCGGGTGCCGAGGTTGGGGCAAGTTGGGCGCCTTTGGAAGTTTAGGTGAACCTCTTCCTGGCATTATGTTTCTGGGGTTCCCTTCAGGGGGGTTTGTGGTCTGCAGTAAAGGGCACATCTCTTAGGAGGGCCTTCCACGATTCGAGGGTGTTGTTTGCTTCGTCTGTTCCATAGTTGGCCCCTTCATGCCATGCTCTGGTCTCTGCCTCGGACCACCTTTCTAGTCCCTTAATCCAACGTTCATATCTCGGGCCCCCTGGGGACTTCCAGGCCATAGCTATAGTTCTTTTCGCAAGGATGCAGGATAGGTCCATCAGTTTGACTACGTATCTGTATTTGCTTATTTTGGGGTGAGCTCCTAATAAGCAGACTTTCGGGTCCCACTCATATCTCGTTATGCCAGCAGTTGTGCAGGTCTGCCTAACTCTGGACCAGAGTGTCTTTACCCTATTGCCGGTGCAAAACACGTGGATCATGTCGGCTGTGCCACTGCCGCACCAGGGGCAATTCGGTGAGACTTTCTTGTTGAATTTAGCCACTCGCTGTGGGGTCATGAACGTCCTGTATAGGGTATTCAGTTGTATCTGCCTGAACCTGGCGTTGCGGGACACCTCCTTTGGGTACAATAAAATTCTTTCCCATTCTTTGTCGGTTAGTGTGATGCCCAGGTCCATTTCCCATCTCTCCTTGAGTGCTATGCCTTTGGGGTTAGGTTTGTCCATCAATCGGCTGTAGAGCCGGGTTACCGGCTTCCATCCATCCGCTAGCTCGTACATCTCCTGTAATAACGGGTCCGGAGTGGGTTCGTCGGGCCAGCTGTCCCATTTGCTTCTGGTGATCTGTTTGAGTCGGTGATACCAAAGAAATTGGCCGCTGGAGAGTCCTTCAACCTCCTGCATCGACTCAAAGTCTCTGAATTTGTCCTCTTCGAACATGTCCCCCTATACATAGATCCCGGCACTCTCCCAGCTTCTTGCTACCTTCAGATCCGTTGTGGTTTTGCATGCATCCGCTAGGATGGGAGTGTTGGGTGAATATGGATGGCTCGATTGTAGGATGGAGCGAGTTCTGGTCCAGATCTGTCTGCCTAATTTCGCAATCATGGGGACATTCTGTGTCTGCTTGAGTGGGTTCCAGAGTACTTCCTTGGGGAAGAGATTGGAAGGTATTTGCCTTAGCAGTGCCGATTCATTGTTTTGTTCGTCTTGAAGCCACCTTGTCACGAGGCTGAGCTGTGCAGCTAAGTAGTACATCTGAAAGTCGGGGAGTTGTATTCCGCCGTCTTTGTGTCGTAGCGTGAGGATTGAGAGGGGTAGTTTGTGTCTGGAAGGGCCCCATAGGAAGTCCCGGATTAATATTTCAAGTGTCTTGAAGAAGGTGGGGCGGATATAGCAACAAATGTTCGTGAAGAAGTATAGGAAGCGGGGGAGAATTGTCATTTTTGTAATGGCCGCCCGACCCATCATTGCAATTGGCAGTTTTGACCAAAATTTCATAGAGTTGCGGAGTCCTTTGAGCGCCTTTTCGGTGTTGTGGTCGTGTGTGAATTCTGGGGTGTGATGGATGTTTATTCCCAGGTATCGGAATGCTTCGGGTTGCCATTTTATCCCCACTACTGGTAAATCAGTTTTTGCTAGGCCTCTGAGTCTTGCCAGCGGGAATGCACATGATTTCGATCTGCTAAACTTGATTCCTGAGTAAAGTGCGTAGTTGTCGAGGACGTCTAGTATGACTTGTGCATTTATTTGTGGGTCTTTCACATACAAGAGTACATCGTCGGCGTATAGGGTTATTGTGGAGTGTTGGTTGCCCAGTTTAATGCCTGCGTTGAAGAACTATTGTCTAAAATAGATGGCAATTGGTTCCAAGCCCAAGATGTATAGCATCGGCGATAGCGGGCATCCTTGACTAGTGCCTCTCTGAATCTCCCAGGGCTTCGAGATCATCCCTCCAGTTTTCACTCTTGCCATTGGTGAGTTGTAGAGCACCTTGATCCATCTCACAAAACCCTCTCCAAATCCAAACTCCCTCAGCACCTCGACCAACCATTCCCAGAATATGGAGTCGAAGACCTTGACGGCGTCGAGTGAGAGTACCGCAAGATCCTCGTCTCTCGCGGCGGTCTCCGCCATAGTGTGTTGAAGTCTTCTGAGGTTGGCCGTGGTGTTGCGTCCCGGGACGAAGCCATTTTGGTCGTCATGAATCGGGGTTCCCACCACCTTTGCAAGTCTGTTGGCTAGGATAGTGGTTAGGATCTTACTGTCGTAGTTTAGCATTGCTAATGGGCGGTATGAATCGCAGTCCGTGGGCGGTTTGTTGGGCTGTAGCATGGGGATTATGATTGTTTCTTTCATAGTGTTAGGAAGTATCCCTACTTCGTATGCCTCCATGTAGACCTCATGTAGTATCGGAGTGATGATATCTTCGTTAGCTTTATAAAATTCAGGCGGGAGGCCGTCGCTGCCAGGAGTCTTACAGGTGGCCAGCGACCTGATAGCTTCCTTAACATCCTCTGTAGTGATCTCCATTTCCAAAGCTTCTCTCTGTTCCTCGGATAGTCTCGGTAGCCCAATCTCTTCCAGGTTGTTCTTGATTTCCTCTCTGGATATTTGCCTATTGTGGGAGTATAGTTTACAGTAGAACTCTGCAAAGGCGTTGTTGATATCTTGTTGGGTCCTGCATGTTGTCCCGTTCTCAGTTATGATCTCTGTAGGAGTGTGTCTTGGTTGTTCTCGTTTGCATAACCAGGCTAGTGTCCTGCCTGGTTTATCGGCTTCTTTGTGGGTTTTGGCAGTGTTTGTTGCAAAGTCAAATTTAGCTATCCTGTCCCAGGTTGTGCGACATTCTTCGCAAATTTCTTGTAGGGTCTTTTCCATTTCCGGGGTGGCGACAGTGCATGCCTCGAGGCGTGTTATTTCAGCTTCTCGTTCTTCTAGGGCTGCCGTCAGGTGTTTCCGGATGCCTCCAGCGCCCGCTATCACCTCTCCTCTTACCACTACCTTCATCGCCTCCCAAAGCGTGCTCCAGGTTGATACAGAACCTTTATTATTGTCTATGTAGTCCTCAAGTTTGTTGCCGAGGGCTTCCCTGAATTCTTGATCCGTGAGGTCTGCGGTGGGCATTTTCCATGTAGGGATCGGTGCTCTGGGTCCCCTTAATTTCCATTCCATAATTAATGGTGAATGATCGGAGATCCATCTGCCTAGGTATGCTGTTGCGTCTACCATTGAGGTTTGCTCTCTGTTGATGAACAGATAGTCGATCCTTGTGTGAATCATGTGAGGGGCCGAGTAATATGAGTAGCTTGTTTCGTTGGGGTGTTGTTCTCTCCAAATGTCAACCAAGTTGAGGTGATCCAGCGCATCGTTGAGTGCTTGAGTGGCGGCGTTTCTCGGTTGCTGGGGGGGTATGGATCTATCCATGTTTCCGTTTCTGTAGCAGTTAAAGTCGCCAGCCCATATGAAGGTGCCTTCCCTGTGATGCGTCATTTTGGCACAGAGAATTTTAAGGTGTGAGGGAACTCTGTGTTGTGAAAAGTGGGAGTTCACTGTACAGACCGTCGTATGTTCAATGGTTCCCCATATTATTAGATACCTGTCTTCAGGGTCTGCCTCCGAGCCCAGTATGCAGAATGGCACGTTCGGGTTCACCCACGTGAAAACTCCTCGAGCATAGCTAGAGTAGGGTGCTCCTTTCTCGGTGCCTCCCCACCGCTCAGCTAACTTGGACGAGGACTCCTTCGACAGGTGGGTCTCTTGGAGTAGTGCAATGGATACCTTCTTTCTGCGGAGATAGGATTGGATCCTATTCCTTCTCAAGTATGATCCCATGCCACATACATTCCAAGTTATCACTTTCAATTGTGTCGCCATTGGGATGGAGTGTGGGATTCCGTGCGTCTGCCCTTTCCTGTGGTTCTCATCAGTTGTTGATTGTCCTCGGTGGTTCCCAGATCTCGGTTCTTAGTTCTGGTTTTACTTGTGATCTGCGGTGGTCTTGCCCTCTGCCTTGTTGGTTGCACTAGTGTGAAGACTGTGTAACTAGAATAACATTTAACAAAACTGGCACTGGTGCGCCCAGCGACTGTGTTTTTCTCGCGGTGCTCAGGCGCTCTCGCACGGTCAGGTCCCATCCGGGTATCAGGCTCGAGCGGGGACGGGCAGGCAACTGGCCTGTCCTGGTCTGTTCGTGGGGGCTAGGTCCTGTGCCTGGTGTGAGGCTAAGTGAGGGCCGCATCTGTTTGATAAATAGTGGTGTAGGTTACCTCCTTGGTTGTCGTAGCGTAGTGATGCAGTATGCGCTTATGTGTCAAGTGCATAGATAAGTGGATTTCCTCATTTGCTCTTGGGATAGGTGTCCCCGTCTTCTGCTAGATTGTTGTCTTCCATCCACATATTGGCGGCTGCTGGAGACTCTAGGAAGATCGCACGGCCCTTGTGGATGACCTTTAGTCTCGATGGATAGAGTAACATATATTTTAGGTTCAGTTGCCGGAGTCTGGCCTTGATAGGTGCAAATGAGTTTCTCTCCCTTTGCACCTTTGGGGTATAGTCTGGGTAGACAGAGATTTTAGCGTTGCCACGTTCAATGGGGCCCTCTTCCCTGGAGTGCCTCAATATGGTTTCTCGGTCTTGGAAATTAAGTATTTTGGCGATTATCGGGCGAGGGTGGGATCCTGGGGGGGTTTCTTCTGGAGGGACCTGTGTGCCCTTTGAACTGCAAAGCCTTGTGTGAGTTTTCTTGCGCCTACTTCATGTTGTAGGAAGGCCTCTACGTAAGCTGTTGGGTTCGGGCCTTCGTCGCCTTCTGGCACTCCCATTATCCTGATGTTGCCCCGTCTGGCACGTCCCTCGGCTTCCTCGGCTCTGGCCTCGAGGATGGCGACCTGCCTTTCAAGGTCTGCGACTTTGGATTTCAGTTAGACTGTGTTAGGCAGAAACCTGTGCAGTTCCCTTTGGGAACACTGCAAAAGATTTAGGGCTACAGGTGTTAGCAGTAAACCCACTTGGTAGCAGTCTGTACAACCCAGGTTTACCTGGTAGCTGTGGCTGAGCAGTCGGACTTCCCTCAAGAAGAGTTAGGCAGTATGCAAAGTATACACAATATGCACTCAGATACGACGATACAAGCAAACACTGACCAGAGCTTTGGTATCAAAGTATATAATTATTTATTTAAAAACACACTTTAACTTTAGATGGCACTCCAATCCGTTTATGAAGAAAGGAGGGAAAAAGACAGAATATGAGAAGGTACCCCACTCTAAGGTTTAAGAACACTATTAGCAAGGCAGTAGAGCAAAAGTCACTTGTGAGCCAAAGTCCATAGGTTGGGCCCACTCTTAGAGAGAGCAGAGCACAAATGTGCCCAAGATCACACAGTTACAATAGGCTTAGAAAGTCTTGCAGAGAGTTCGAAAAGAGTTTAGAGAGGCTAAGAAAAGTTTAGCCAGGGTGTCCCAGGCTAACCCAGCCGGGGGCTAAATCTACCCCGTACAGTCGGTGGCAAAGGAAGCCGGGCGGGACACAGTACCTTAGGTGGGAAGGATCCTCCGGCGGGGGCAGTTGTTCCTGGCAGCGGGTGCAAGTCTCGTCGTCGTCCAGGGGAAGAGAATATCTCGACTTGGAGGAAAGATGAAGGTCGTTGCACTGCCAGGGAAGAAACCAGCCGCAGAGTTTTCCGGTTAAAGGTATTACCCTTTAATTCGCTGTCGTGGTAAAACGTGGTATCCAGGTTGCCGGGGTGCTTGGCACAGGCAAGGCGGCCACGAGATACGTCGGGAAGGCGAAAAAGACGGTGAAACTGGTTATCCCCACCAGTCGAAGGAAGAAGACTCTCCGGCGGGAGATCTCCTCTGCCGGGAAAAGTGGTGAGACGGTCCAGCAGGGCTCCACCGGTGGTGTCGTCGTGGCAGGTCGGCTCAGTTTCTCCCTCGTCGGATTCTTAGGTCCTGTGGCGACTTCTGAAGTTCCAGTCCCCAAAGCCCTGCTTTTATGCAGAAAACCCCCATTCACTCAGCCTAGCTGTCACTCAAACATGCTAAGTGGTGAGCCGGCCGGCTCACCACTTGTGCCAATCAGGACGGAGTGCGACTTGAGTTGCCTAGGCAACTCAGTCCAGGGTGCCTAAATCCCCCTCAACCCCTCCTAAGTACCCCAGACAGAGTGGCACCACTTTGGAGGGCTTCTGTGGAGAAGCCCACCAAAAAGTAGAACAAAGGGCTCGACTTGGGTTGGAGTCACAGAAGAGAACACAAATGCCATTTTAGAACCGAGTTTTGGCAAAAAATACCAACCGGAGAATTAATAATAAATAAATAAACCGGTGGTATGTTCGAGGCTATCGTAATTAAATAAATAAAGATAGTAGCCTCGAACAATGGGAAAATCCCATAGAGAAATATTTGCGGTTGAATATAAAAAGTAGTATCCACTGCCACCAGCCAAAACTCGATTAGGGGGGACGGAGACGTGCCCCCTCGACTAACAGACCCCAGGGCAATCGAATTGCCCCGGCCAGTATGTCCACAATATGATGGTTTGTACTGGTTCTGTTCAGAATTCAAGACTAGTAAAGTCAGTGGTGACTTTACATGCCCTGGGAGACAGTAGTCAGTCCCAAGGTATGGAGTCTATACTGGGGGGTCACTATGACACCCCTGTGTTACTGCACTGAGGGTTCTGTGTAACACACACCACAAAAACACATGAAGCCCTATGGAGTAAAAGACCCCATAGCCCATTAAACACATCTAGGGTCAAAGGAACACACTCAAATCATGTCCAAGAGTGAGGGTAAAAGAGTCTCACTCTTGGCAGGAGAAAAAAATAAACCCCAAAAATCCAGCAAAGCTGCTGGGGGACTCACTAAGTTAGGAAATTCAGCCTAAACAGAGAATTCTCCCTAACAGACTGTTTCTTCCGTCATCTCTTTTATGGCCGATTCGGAATTCGTCACCCTTTCTGTTAAATTTCTAGCATCCTGGCGCATCAGTTGGATGTCTGATCTGAATTCGTCTATTCTGGAATCGATTAATGTGCGCAGCGGTGCTATGGCTTCTAGTACTTGGGTTTGATTTTTGGCGGAATCGGCACCCTTTGATTGTGCGGGTTCTGGAGTGTGGAGGTGTGGGGTGGCTGAGTTTTTTGACTTGGTGGTGACGTACGTGTCCATTGTGGAGGGTTTCGGCTTGCACCTGGAGGACATGTCAAAGTCTTGGCGCTTTAGCGCTGGGCCTGTCTGGTGAGATTTGTGCCTCAGTTCTCGCTTATGGCCCTTATGCTGGTGATTCGAGTAGCCCCCTTAGTCTGGAGGCCTGCCCCACAGGTCTCCTCACCTCAGTGACTTTGGTTCCGCTCTGCACGGGACTCGGCAACGTAGTGGTCTCGTTGATGGCAGGGAGCTGATGCTGTGTCTCCTTGCGGTTTCCCCCTCACGTCTCGCGTTTTCGGGCTTCCGCGGTCGGACTCGGGGAAAGAGCTGTGTCCAATCGTCGATGCCCGGTGCGTTTAGTGTTGTAAGGGGCGGTAAAGCGCAGCGGTCTTCAGTGCGTGCCTCGACCGCGGTCTTGGCGCCTCTCTCCTCCTGAGGGCGCTGCGGCGGGAATAGCTGACTGCCTGGTCTCGAGTTGGTGCAGCGTCATGGAACGGCCGCCATCTTAGGTGCAGGCGGGGACGGAGGGGTAGGGCAGAACGGGCGGGATTGTGGACGTTCTGTGTCCCGATTTCTTATCGGAGGCACTGCTTCTTGATGAGGATCGGTTTCCGCACCACCGTGGTCCGATGTGGCCCCGGAGGTATGCCTGCTTACGGCGAAAAAGGATCAAGATGCGGCTTCTCGGCCGGAGCTCGGCACCTCAGCCTCTGTCCACCATGAGCTCCAGGCCACGCCCCCTTTGTTCCACAGTATGCCTCTGCTTCAACTACCTGTAATACAACATTCACTGACAGTATTATAGACTAGCCACAGTTATTCAACTTGGTACTTTATAAATGTTGGGTTTCACCTACTGGCTTTGGCAATGCTTGCTCTTCTCTTTAATTCAGCAACTTCTACGTTTACAAAATACTTGTTCTGGATGTTACAAGGTTCAAGCTTCAGAAGAGAGATTTAGGTACACGCTGCCACACTTTGATGAATATTTTCGACTTTAAAGAACTGTAAGGACAGGTGTTCCCATTCATTAGCAGGGAGTAATACTTTAACACTGACTGGGAATCACAATTATCCACACACGACCTCTCTTTGTTGTACTTTTCCTTGTAACAAGTTGTGAAAGTCAGTTTAAGCAAAGGCGCTCTCCTTCTTAATTGGAGACATGAACGATGACTCCAGTAAAGTTATACAGTTCAACAATGGGAAATGGAAAGCTTTTAGTTTTACGCAAGCACTTTGACTCACATTAAATGTGCGTGTGATACAATTCCATTGTTAATGGGACTTTTTACAGCAACAAACAACTTCTACTCGCTCCTATGCTTACGCAAGTTCTAATTGAGCTGGTACCAGTTACCAGCAATGTTTTTTCAGTGATCCTGAACATGGAGCTTCACTCACCGGCTCCGGGAACACTGCGTTTGCAGGCTTCTTCCACTTTCCGACTTCTCTTCCTTCTTCTATTACTTTACGCACTCTTCGGAACCACAACCTTCTACAGCATGAGTGTCTCTGGTCCGGCCTCGACCACAGTGTCACACGGGCCTCCAGTTACAGCACGATCTCGGCTCTGCAATTACAGCCACTAGATGCACCTGGGAAGACCTTCAATCTCGGCACGTCTATCGTAGTGCAGCCACGGCCAGACAGGGTTTGTGAACACAGGACCAACTCAGAACCTGCAGGTGAAATCTGCTCTTCTCTCGTCCCAGCGTCCCTTAAGTGATCACATTTTCTCATGAACTGCCATACTCATGCTCTTCTCCTTCTACTACTACTGCCAGCCTTCGAGTTCCTTCTGAAGCTCCTTCTTCTTTCTCCTTCCTGCTGCAGCCTTTAATGCCTCTCAGGTGTGGCAGTTGATTTCAGGCATAGGCCCTTCATGTTAATTGCTTGACTCTGGCAAATTCTGTTAGGCCTAGTTGCCTGTCCTCTGCATCTGCACGCCTCTTCAGCCCTCTTCTTCATCTCCCATCATTTCCCCACATTCTTTTTTTTTTTCAACCAAACATTTTATCAAGTTTTTCATGCTTAAGTACACATTGACATCAATAAAGCATTCTTCACCAATACAACATATTAGACATTGCCATGCACAAGTTCGTTCTACGTAGGATGTTGTCCGTGCTATTGCTCCATGATGCTTTCCTCGGGGACCTCAAGGCCAGAATATACCCCATCCCGCCCCGATCCCCGTGTTTTTAGTCCGTTCAATCTTGGAGTCATCGCGTTAGCGGAGGTCTTCTAGTGAGGCTTGGACATTTTTCTGAGTAGTCCATGAAAGGTGCCCAGGTGTTCAGGAAATTATTCAAGTTACCCATCGGTTCGCTGTTATCTTTTCCACCACTACAATTTCCCAGCATTTTGACCACCATAGCGGGACTGGGGGGCCGTCAATATTTTTCAGACTTTTGCAGCTAACAGGAGATGAGTGCACAGTCGCAAAACCTGCCCCGAAAGTGGGAAGTCCCCTCCCGCTCTATCTCCCAGAAGTATAACTCCGGGATCCCACGGGAATGCCAGTCCAGTGATTGCTTTAATGTGGTCTGTCACCTCCCTCCAATATACCTCTGCTTTTGGGCAGGACCACACTAAATGATACAGAGTGCCACTGGTTGCACATCCTCTCCAGCAGTTTGGGGGGATTTCAGGGTTGGATTTATTCAATTGGTCTGGGGTGACATAGTATCTATAGCAGAGCTTATATCCTCTTCCCCGTTTGAGATGCATTGTGTGCTTTTGTGCAGTCTAGTCCAGATATTTCCCCATTCCTCTGTCTATTGCTGTATCTAAGTCCCTCTCCCAGTCGAGCATATATTTTTCTTTCTTAGCAGGGTCTGTTCTGTCCAGGAGGCGATAAAGCACCGAGATCCTGCCCCTCGAGGTTGCTGAGTGTAAGGACTGTTCTAGTGCGGTTAGGTCTCGGGCCCCCTTCTCCCTCACCGTTTTATGGGAGACCCAATGCTGGAGTTGGGCATAGTGGAACCACTCAGACTCTTCAAACCTACATTTTTCCTTGTATCTTTCAAATGTTATGGGTGGGACCCCTTCTAAGAAATCTGCCATTTCCCCACATTTAACATCTGAAAGTACTGGGAAGAGGCGACTAAGAGTAAGGAACATTGAAACTTAATTTCACCACTTTGGTACTGGGACGGGAAAGATGCCTGCAGAGAGTAGTGAGGGTCAGGCATGTCCCTTTAACTATGGTCAGGAAAGTCTAATTATGAGCCCACACCTGCAACCTGTTGAGGGTTTGCAGGTGTATAAAGGGAGACCTGTGAAACAACAGAGAGAGCAACAGGGAGAGCTGTGTGGGAGAGACCTGCAGGGGACCCGTGACATGAGGAGGCAACCGTGGTGGAGCCAGCGAGGAAGTCAGGACACCGGCCGATGCCCAGAGGACCTCTGGAGCCACTGTTAAGTTACACCATTAGGCTTCCACAGGTGTGGGGGTCTCAGTGTTGGGAAGCGTGTTGCTGATCCTGCGTTCAGCAGGAGAGAAGGGACGCTGTATGCGTCCGTGCCAGGAAAGCGAAGTCACCGGCGTGTGCCGGCGTACATCCGGAGTGCGAGCGGGGCTCGCAGAGGAGGGCCTGCCGACCACAGGACAACGAATGCAGCAGGAGCCGCCACAGAGTACACCGATAACCGGTAGGTGTCGGAGAGGTCACTCAAAGCCCAGGGTCTCGTAAAGGCTAGGCATAGCTAACAAACAGCTGTTTAATGCTTATTGAATGCTGAACAGAATGAAAACTCAAAGCAAAGCTGAAATATGCCTATCAAATACCTAACTGAATGAAAACTTGGAACAACACTGAATTATATATATTGAATACTGAATTGAATGAAAACTGGAAACAAAACCAAGTTATGCTTATTGAATATGGGCAAAGCCAATAATGAATGAAAGACAAAGGGAAAGTGCCCAATTGAAAGCAATTTATATAAAAGAGCGCAAGAGTGCAACAAAATGGTGGGACATGAACCCGACCACCACAACACAGTCAACATTGTGAATGAGACGTGCTGCATGGCCAAAGACTGGCAAAGAGGTGTGTAACACATAACGGCAAAGCCAGAGGCTGAAAAAGAGAAGCCAGGAGGTTGTGAACCTGCATATAATGCCAAGGGGCTGATAAAGAGAAACTAAGTGAAGGTGAATTTGGACACAGGGGTGAGTATGGAAGACCCTTTGTGGGCTGAAGAGGCTAGGGTTCCTGTTTGCACGACCTGTGATTGGTGGACAGTGTGGTCTGACAACTGCGCCTAGATCAGGGAGCCCAGAAGTCAGAAAGCCAAAGACATTGTGGCATATACCAAGAAGGGGCACTACAAGTAAGCTGGTGATGTAAACCAGAAGGAGGGTCAAGTTGGCCTGGAATTGTGTTTAACTTTGAAAGACTGAAACAAGTAACAGTTGTTGCTTTGAAGTCTTGAGGAAGGGAATCCTGAAACCTGAAGAACTGCAAACGCTGCCTTGAGGACGGAGCCTCAAGACCCTTTTCCTTTGTACTGGGTTGCTTGGAACTTGGGGAAGGGAAACTCAAGGATTTTGCAGAACTGTATTGCCTTGAACTTGAGAAAGGTAATCTTGAGACTTGTGTGGAATTTTCTTGAACTTATGGAAGGGGATCTGACTAGGTGGCTAAGAGCTGGAAGAAGCTCGGACTTTGTGTTGAGCATAATTTCTTTAATTATTGATTCCCCTACACGTTGTTTAGCTTCAGTTTTGAGAGCAAGGATAGGTTTTGGGGACAGACAGATTTTTTAGTTGAACTCTTTGACTCAGACTTTCCTCAGTTCGTTCAGGTAGGGAAATCCCACCTTAGCATAGGGCAAGTTATGCCTTCAACCATCCTGAGATTTGATTTAATCAACTATTTGGGTTTAAACCTTGAATCTGCTGTCTGTGTCTTGCTTCATGATGCCTTCACAGACCTTACACTGGAAATCAAATCCACCAAGGAAACGCTGGTCAAATCCATTGCAGACCTAAACTTCCACTTGCTGGATCTAGAATCTCGGGGAAAGCGACATGGAGAATACTGTCTGTGAACAGGTGCTTGACCAGGCAGAGCTAACCAAAACCGGTTGCGGACAAACACCCGCCTATGTGGGATCCCGCAGCACATACAGGATCAGGAGCTGACTTAAAAAAAAAAATATGTATTTTTATTTTCTTTTGCAACACTATACAGATGTTACATTCCACAAAGGTATAATGGAGCAATTCAAGTTTGTTTGTGAGCTTTCATGCAACACCTGTTGAAACGTTAACTCCCCCCCCATCCCACCTCCTTAACTAGCCTCTGTATAACATCTTGTTCTACTTCCTGTCAAATGTTTCGGCTCCCTTGCGCATTACAAGTCTTGTCCATCTTCTTGAGACCCTATTCCTTTGTTCTCATGTTCCTGACTTGAATAGAGTCGGTGTAAGTTCCGTCCACTTTAACATGTCCTCCCCTGGATCTTGCTTTTGCGCATTAATCAACTGTTTCCATACTTCCATCTCAGCCATTGTCCATTTTTGTAAATCTCTCCACCTCCCCACCGCCACTGGTAGTCCGGTTCCGGTTTTCCTGTTCTTAGCTATACAGCGCTTGGCTGACACACATGCTAAGTCCTACAATTTCCCCAACGCTCCCCTATTCTTACTCCTCGTGAAGAGTCCCAGTATACACGCTGCCGGAGATTGGGCATCCAGTTCTATTTCCCTTGTAGACAGTTTATGAGCAATATCTTCCCAGACCTTCCTTATAATTGCACATCCCCAAAACATATGTAGCATTCCCACATTTGTCATGTTACATTTGAGACAACTCTGTCTCCCTGCCCCTTTAAATCCTGCTATTTTCCTTGGTGTTAAGTAGGCTTTCTGTGTTACATACAATTGTAGCAGTTGCAGTTTTGCGTTCATGGAAGCCCTCTTGTGATAACTAGTTACCTTCAACCATTCCTTGTCCATTAAGGACTTTCCCAACTCTGCTTCCCATCCTGCCCTGGTATGTAGCAACCCGCCTGAGTGATTGTCTAATAACACATCATACAACCTTGATATGGCATGCCCGCCTTCTGAAATATTTATTATCATTTCCACTTCTTCAATTTCAATTGTCTTCCCCAACTAGTGCCCACCTTCCCTTAACCGTATTCACAATTGATTGGTGCAGGAGCTATTGTCTGCTATGTATTCCTGTTTCTTGTAATTCCTAAAAACGTAATAGGGTACTGTTCCCCCTCAAAATCCCAATTGTAACAATCCCACATGTCTTCCAGTAAAGTCGTATGCTGGCACTAAGACCTCTTGTATCTGTCATTAGCGCTGCTAAGGGTATGTGTGGCGATATTAGGTATTTGATCTCGAGATTTTTTCAGGTTCTACGCCACACTTGCATGCCCACTTTCACCAAGTGTGGGTATTCCCCGAATTCTGAAGGGGTAACCCACACTAGGTCTTTTTAAGTGTAGGTGTTGTATTAATTGCTGTAGGAGTGCCGTTTCCATTGTAGGGTTGTCTGCTAGCCAGCCTACCATGCGCTGCATCTGAAATGCCAGGTAGTATAATTCAAAATTCGGGATTCCCAGCCGTCCTTTAACGTAGGGTCTTTGAAGAGTGCTCAGCGCCACTCTGCCTACTACCTTGCCATAAGAAACTCCTACACTCTTTGTATAGTCTTGCGAAAAATAGTTTGGGTATGTTATAGGGGATATTCCCAAAGCAGTGCAGCAACCTGGGCAGCGCCACCATTTTTAATAACGCTGCTCTCCGCATTACCAACGATGTCAACTTACTCCAAAATTTCATTGAGTTCACTAAACCCTCCAGCACCTTCAGTGTATTGTGTGTGTGTTCTTTTTTGGGGGTATGATAAATGTCCAGCCCCAGGTAAGAGAAGGTATCTGTCACCCACGGGAGAGATGGTCTCAGTAACTCTGCTTTACCTTTCTCTGCAAGCTTGGCTAGTGGGAATAAACTAGATTTACTTCTATGGATCGTGATTCCCAACAACCCATTAAAGTTATCTAGGATGTCTAATATGTGTTGCAAGTTCATCTCAGGGTTTTGCAAATATAATAAAATGTTGTCCGCATACATGGACACTACATGCCACGAACCAATTATTCTAATTCCTGCTTCTTGGTATTCTTCCCTCAGGAATGCCGCTATTGGTTTCATTGCTATGATAAAAGCATCAGGGACAGCGGGCAGCCTTGTCTGGTGCCTTTTTTTTAACTCCCATTTATCAGAGAATATGCCGCCCGTTCTGACCCTAGCATTTGGTTTAGTGTAAATCCGTTTTATCCATTGCATATATTTGGGCCCAAAGCCAAATTTCTCCATGGTCGCATAGAGCCAGTCCCAGTAGACTGAATCAAATGCTTTCATCGCTTCTAGTGAGGCCACTGCACCGTGCCCGTCCCAGTCTTTTGTACTGCTATTAACATGATATAAACTCCTTAGGTTCCAGGAAATATTCTTTCCTGGCACATATCTCATTTGGTCAGGATGAATTAGGTCAGTTATTACTCTCATAAGCCTATTCGCCAGTATTGCTGTGAGAATGTTGTTATCCTGATTCAATAGGGACCTGTATGAGCCACAGTCCACTTTTATTTTTATTGGGCTTGGGCAGAGGAATTATCACTGCTTCTTTCATACTTTCCGGGAGCATTCCCGTTTGAAACGCTTCTGTGTATACTCTCATCAGCACCGTTGCAAGACTATCTGCATATGCTTTATAGAATTCGCTCGGCAGCCCGTCCATGCCCAGCGCCTTACCTGAGAGCAGCGTTCTGATTATGGCTATCTCCTCTTCACTCGGCATTGGTTCTTCTAACATCTGCGTTTTTTCTATCTCTAGCGATCTGGTGCTTCTTGCAGTTGACTATCTCACTCTTCACGGGGATCTACATATAGTACACCATAGTATTCATAAAATCCTTTGTTCTCACCTACTTGTGTATTGCACATGTTGCCCTCTCCGTTTGTTTATTTATAATGCGCACCGCACCCAAAGGTATCTGGGCGCAGCAGTTACAAGCATACTTTAGGTATGAGTTACAGGTTGCATCACGGTATACACAACATTACACAGATAAACATATTTATATACATACAAAGGGTTCAAAATGTGCAGGCATGAACAGTAGTTATATACATGCGCAGTTCTGTACAGCATGAGGGTAGCACAGCATGTTATAGGAGGGTCAGGCAATAAAAGGGTCAGTGATCATTGGCTATAAGCCAATTAAGGGTGTTGTACCTACATTTTTGGAAGGTTTGGTCCGCTCTTAATGGTGGAGGGAGGGCATTCCATTGCTGTGCCGCCAAGACAGGGAAGCTGCTTCCCCCAGCTTTTTTTTAGATTAAATCTGGGAACTACCAGGCAGCAGGAATGAGCTGTCCTGGTAGGGCGTTGTGAGACTTTTCTGATGATTCTCTCAGAGAGGTCAAGTGGGGCAGCTTTACTAAGGCATTTATGGGTTAGTGAAACAGTTTTGAGCAAGATTTTGTCTTTTATGGATAACCATTTGTTCTGTCTCCTCAGCTCTGATATATGCTCTCTCCTCGGAATGCCCTGTGCCATTCTGAGGGCATTATGTTGGAGGATTTGGATCTTATTGATGATGTACTTGTTTACACCCAAGTACAGGGCATTACAATAGTCCAACTTGGAGGGAATGAGGGCTCTGGCTAGGATTGTGCAGCTGATCTTGGATAGGAACTGTTTGAAGGCTCTGATCAGCTTGCAGGTATATGCTGTGGCTGAGGCCATAATATTGACCTGTTTGCCAAGTGTGAGAGTTGAGTCGAGGTAAAAGCCTAAAGTCTTTACCTCTTTTATCACTTTGATGTGGTTACCATCTATATTAAATGAGGTGTATTTGGGGTTAAGTTTATTCAGGTTGACCGTGGTGCCAAGTAAGAGGATCTCAGTTTTATCGACATTCAAGCATAGCCCATGGGCGACCATCCATGCTTGAATGATTAGATACATTTTATTTACAAGGTCAGTGTCCTCGTCATAGTCCCCGGTGAGGGTTATGAGGATCTGGGTGTCATCTGCATAATAAGTGTAGGTGACACCCAGATTTCCGAGATCGGACAATGGCTTTGTAAATAATTTATACATAGTTGGCGAGACACAGGAGCCCTGTGGCACGCCACATGTAATTGGGATTGGATCGCTGCTGATGGCAAAAAGACTCTCGTGGTCCTGTTGTTCAAAAATGACTGAATCCATGCCATGGCTTCCATGTTTTGGGACTGAGTGTATTGGCATTTTCCTGTTGTCATTCTTGTACAACCATGCCAGGAGTTGGTTTGGGAGCGGGTTGGGAGGGGGGGAGTTAGGGGTGCAAACAAGTTGAGCACGGTTGCCTAGCTGGTTAGTGTTTAATACCAAGTTGGAAGGACAGACTGAGACAGTATACACAAAACGGAGTAATGGTGAAGTTGGAGGGGAGAGTGGGGGAGACATAAGGAATGGTAGCAGGCATGGGGTGAGTGATTGAAGATCGTGACTTGGAATGTCTGAGGTCAGGCCAAAAAAACGAAATGCCAACAGTTGGAACGGTTCCTGAAGTAGCATGGGGTACAACTTGCTCTAATTCAAGAAACCCACATGATATGCAAAGACCTAGACGTTAGGACGACCAAGAGATGGTGAGGGGCAGCGGTAGGTACCTCATTCTCTAAATACGCTAGAGGGGTGTTGATTAGGGTAGCGGCTGGGGTACCCTCGTAGGTGGGTAGAGTGATCCCTGATGAGGCCTGAAGGACAGTGACACTTCAGGGGGTATTGGAAGGTAGAGATATATGCGTAGTCATCTCTTATGCCCCTAACATAGACGATAGGGAATACTTCCCGTCTGTGATGCAACTGGTGGGGGATAGAGGTATGGGTTATTCATATGGTGGGTGGGCGGGGATTTCAAATGCCTACTGGACCCCAGCTTGGACAGCTCAGGAAAATTGGGGCTATTAAAACAACAGACTGCAACATCTCTGCGGAAAATAGCGAGGGATTGGGATCTGGTGGAGCTGTGGAAGGAGTCACATGGGCAGGAACGCGCTTATTCCTTTTTTAGGGGGTGCACGGGTCTTACTCAAAACTAAATTATTTATTTGTGGGGACGGAATGCTCCAGCAGATTCAATGGGATGAATACCTGGAGAGGATTCTTTCGGACCACTCGCCCTTGGTAACAAACATGGGAGGGATACGACAGAACTCCTGGAGGCACTCGGTCACTGCTCTGGAGGAGGGAGCGTTTAGAGAGACACTGCGGGAATAAATTACTCACTTTTTTTAGATAAATGAAGGCACCCACCAGTGGAAAAATGGGGCACCCTCTGGGAGGCATTCAAGGTCACGATTAGGGGTATTTGCATAGCTAAAATAACAGGGGTAGAAAAACCCTGCAGGAGAAATTGTGGAAATTGGAAGCTTCCTTATAACAAGAAATAGTGGCAGGACAGGGGGAGGTGTCGAATCTAACAGAAGCCTTGGCATCACACCGGGAAACACAGGACGCACTTTCAAAATTTGATAGGGGTCAGAGAGACATAAAGATTCACGGTGAGGGGGAAAAGGCGAGGCGACTGTTGGTCTGGCTAATCAGACGGGAATAACCTCAACATACTATAACCCAAATTAGGTAAGGGTCCGGGGAGTTGACCAATATCCAGGCGGGGATCAATTAAACCTTCCAGCAATTCTACCAATCTTTGTATACAAGTGAGGGAACCTAGAATGGGGGAAGATGTACAAGAACTTCTAGATCTGGCACAGCTACCAGTCCTGGTGAGTGATACACGGGAGAAACTAGATGAACCAATTGTGTGTTTTTCCTATAGGTGCCCCACTGGCCTTCCTTTTTCCTCTCTTGCCCGAAGGGCAACATGATGGCATCCCCTGACCTATCCGGCATGACCCTGAATGTGCAAGGTCATAACTCGCCAATAAAGCGCAAGGCTCTGCTGCATAGACTGGCCTCATTAGACGCAGCCCTTGTTTTCCTTCAGGAGACTCATCTGCTGGCGGTGGATGAAGCGCGCCTCTGTAATAAATTATACACCAGAGCTTATTTCGCAACCACCTGCCTAAAAAAACGGAGTCGTCATCATGATCCGTAAGGGCATCCCTCTGAGGGTTTTGATGGTGCTAAGGGATGTGAAAGGGCGGTATTTAATACTCATAGCCCTCATTTGCGAACACAAGGTCACCTTGAAGCGGCAGGTCCCTTACACTCGCTAGCAGTTCCCGACGGCTACACAATACTCAGACCGGATAGAGATAAGGCACGAGGCGGAGGCATCGATATTATCTCCAAAGCCAGCCTCTCTACGAGTCTTGCTCCATCCCACTCTACCATATCCTGTGAAGCCCTCTCATTTAAAATACCCCTAGTCAACTCCCAAACCCTCACCATTCACCTAATCTATAGACCTCATGGCCCTATCGGGACCTTTGAGGAGGATATTTACACCTTACTCTCCAACAATCTAAAAACCACTTCTCAACTACTACTTTAAGCCGATTTTAATCTGGGCTTCCTTCAATGACCCATTAGACAAACATGCAACAGCCATCGCCAACATCTTATCCGAACTTGGCATAACCCAAAAAATTAATGAACCCACTCACGTTAAAGGGAGAACCCTGGATTCGGTTGCTGATTATAACTGCACCGCTAACATCAGCACCACCTCCCCACAACTCTAGATGGACCACTTCCTTTTGTCCTTTTCACTTATAATGGCTAGCCCCACCCCTTTACTTATTCCTGCTGCCCCACCTTGCCTGACAAGGAACAAAAAAAACATCACAGTGGAGAAAGTGATCCCTGCCATTCTCCCTGTCCTCAACTCGCTTGCTGACAATCTGAATCCAGAAACACTTGTTAAGGAATGTAACAAAATTATGCTAACTTCACCTGACTGTTGCCCCTATCAAACTCAGACTGAGTAAGTGTTAGGCAGAAACCTGTGCAGTTCCCTTAGGGACCACTGCAAAAAGTTTAAGACTACAGGTGTTAGCAGTAAACCCAATTGGTAGCAGTCTGCACCACCCAGATTTACCTGGTAGCTGTGCCTGAGCAGTCATACTTCTCTCAAGAAGAGTTAGGCAGTATATAGAGTATACACAATAGGGCCAAAAATACAGTAGCACAAGCAAACACTGACACGAGCTTTGGTATAAAAGTATATAATTATTTATTTAACAACACACTTGTAAAAATACACTGGCACTAATATGTCAAGCAAGTTCAAACAGTCACTAGAAATATATACACCTCCCTAATTAATTATTTGACAAGTCTAGGTTAAGACACCACTTATTTAGCAAAACAGAGGTGAGCGCGTAACCATAGATGGCACTCCAATAATTTGTTAAAAAAGGGAGAGAAAAGGCAGAATAGGAGAATCACACAGTACCAACACTTTTAAGAAACCACAGCAAGTCAAGAAAGGCAGGGTCTACTGTATAGCAAAAGGTTCATAGGCCAGGCCCACTCTTGGAGAGAGCAAGGCGGAATGTGCCCAAGACCACACAGTGGAAATGCACTCAAAGTCTTTGCAGGAAAGTCAAAAAGAGGTTGGATCAAGTTAGAAAGGTAATGTTAACAGGTCCAAGGTCACCCCAGGATAGAGAGTCAAGGATTTACGGGACACCTTGGACAGTCTGTTGCAAGGGAGGCCAGGCGGGACACAGTACCTGAAATAGTGAGAAAGCTCCAGCGGGGGCAGTTGTTCCTGGCAGCGGGTGCAAGTCAGGGCTTCGTCCAGGGGAAGAGAAGATCTCGACGTGGAGGAAAGCTGGAGGTCGTTGCACTGCCAGGGAAGAAACCAGCCACAGAGTTTCCCGGTTAAAAGGTACTATCCTTTTATTCGCGGTAGTGGTGAAGCGTGGCTATCCGGCCGCCAGGGTGCTTGGCACGGGCGATTCAATCACGAGATGATCCAGGAAGGCAAAAAAGGCGAACTGGTTGGTCCCACCAGCTCAAAGGGAAGAAGACTCTCCCTGAAGAAGATCTTCTCTGTCGTCGGGAAAGTGGTGAGTTACAGCAGGGCTCCACCGGTGGTGTCATCGTTGTAGATGGCTCAGCTTCTCCCCTCTTCGGATTCTTTAGATCCTGTGGCGACTTCTGAAGTTCCAGTCCCCAAAGCCCTGCTTTTATGCAGAAAACCCCCATTCATCAGCCTAGCTGTCAATCAAACATGCTAAATGGTGAGCCGGGCGGCTCACCACTGGGCCAATCACACAAGAGTGCGACTTGAGTTGCCAAGGCAACTCAGTCCAGGGTGCCTATTCCCCCCCTCCCACACATCCTGTAGATCCAGACAGAGTGGCACCACTTTTGGAGGCTTCTGTGCAGAAGCCCGACAAAAGTGGAACAAAGGGTTCGACTTGGGTTAGGGTTTCAGAGGCGAACACAAACGCCATTTTAAAACCGAGACCTGGCAAAAAGACCCAATCGAGGAATAAATATTAAATAAATAACCCAGCGGTATCTTTAACATTGCACCAAAAAAAGTGGTGCGTTTAAAATGAATGGGAAAATCCCATAGGAAATATTCCAGTGGAATATTTTGCGTGGTATCCACTGCCACCAGCCAGAAACTCGACAAGGGGGGACTGGACAGTGCCCCCTTGGAAAACAGACACAGGGGCAATCGAATTTCCCCTACCAGTACTTCCACAATATGATGGTTTGTACTGGTTCTGTTCACAATTTAAGACTAGTAAAGCCATTGGTGACTTTTCATGCCCTGGGAGACAGTAGTCAGTCCCAGGGTATGGAGTCTATGTTTGGGGGTCACTATGACACCCCTGTGGTACTGCACTGAGGGTGCTGTGTAACACACTTTCCAAAAACACACAAAGCCCTATGGAGTTAAAGACCCCAAAGCACATAAAGCACATTACATAGTCAAAGGACATTCTCAAATCATGTCTAAGAGTGGGAGAAAAAGAGTCTCACTCTTAGCAGGAGAAAAAACGAACCCCAAAAATCCAGCAAAGCTGCTGGGGGACTCGCTAGGTTTGGGAAATTAGCCTTTACAGAGAATTCTCCTTAACAGTAAGCCTAAACACCACCTGAACAAGTGGTTCACCACTAAGTTAAAAAACGTACGACAACTAAAGAGGAATTGCAAAGCCTCGTGGAGAGCACTCCCTTCAGAACCCAACAGAACAAAACTAACCGAAATCTCATCACAGTATAGAAAGGAAATTTGTCTCGCCAAGCGTAATTCCTACAGCGAACGGATCTCTAACGCTAATTCCAGTATGAAGGAATTATTCACTCTCTTAAAGGACTTAGTGTCCTATACTTACCCCTGAAATCTGCACTAAAGATAAAACTTGGTTTTCAGATATACAACATGCACTCTCCAACAAAGTTACTACTCTCCAAAACAAAATAGCATTAAAAAAAGCCTCCCTTAATAATCCATCTCACCCGAACAGCATTCCTGACCTCCCCATTCAGGAAACCCTATCTGACTCCTGTGCCCGTTTCAACTTTACCAAAATTTCCATCCTTGAGGTAGAAAAAGTTATCCTTTCACTCAAGCCCTGCAACTGCCAGGGAGACCTCTGTCCAGCCCAGCTCATAAAGGATGCTGCTAGAGATCTCGCCGCCTTCATTTCCAAACTTATCAACGTCTCATTTGCCTCCGGCACTATCCCTAACAACCTTAAACAATCTTGGGTACTCCCATTGCTGAAAAAGCAAACGCTTGATCCACTTGTACCTACCAACCACCGTCCTATCACGACAGTACCCTTTCTGCTAAAAATACTGGACAAGGTTGCTTACCTGCAAATCCAACAATACTTGGAACGGCATAAACTCTTAGGTGCCCCAACACGGAACAGATACCGCACTTATTGACCTGAAGACACAAGTCAATGAGTTAAGAGATAAAGGGAAAACAGCCCTCCTTCTACTTACTGCTTGACCTCTCGGCTGCATTCGACCTCGTGGACCACTCTGACTCTGACAAAATAACCTGTGTAATCACATATGGCCCCCATACCTTTCAGATTAAGAAATTAATTCACAAATACAGGCCTATTGTGAAACAGACCCTGCCAGACTCCCCAATGCCACGTTTCGCTTTAAAAGAGCAAAAAATATACGTGACACTCTGGTACATTCTAAATTAAAAAAAACAGCCCCTAGAACTGGACTTTGGGACCTCAGAACGACCACTGGACACTTTCCCTGTGGCTCGTGCTCAGTGTGCCAGTTCACGTGCAAAATAAAAAATTTCAACATTGGAACTAAGACCTGGCACCTAAACTTCAAGACAAATTGCAAAACAAAACAAACAATTTATTGCATCGAATGCCCTTGTGGCCTTAGGTATGTAGGCCAGACAAGCAGATCAGTGAATACCAGAATCTCTGAGCACCGATCCCGCATCAGATGCAAAAACACATCAGCACCTCTTGTGAACCACCTTTTAGAAAAACACCATACTCCCAATGATATCAAGTGGTGGATCCTTGATGTAGTCAAGGGATCTGCTAACATACCACGCAGTCTCCAGCAAAAAGAAGCAAGATGGATCCACAGACTTTCGAGTCATGATAATGGTTTAAATGAAGAATATGTACCTTTAATTTAATTTAAAACATTAAGAGTGAGCACATTTCTAGCAACCTTACGGCCAGGGTCAGATATATTTCTCCAGCGGTTTTCACGCACTCACCCATTTGGCCCTTTTAAGTACATCTCTGACACCAACAAGTATTCAGGACCCCATTCTCTGATAGACAGGAGCGCGACCAGTACTTTGTCTGATCCATTTCAGCTGTCCTCCCTGGGCTCACGTTACCGGGCAAGATGCAATTATCACATAACTGGTTTCCCCATAGTTGTGAATGAATGCCCTGGCTGGCGCCAACAATCTAATTTATGCCACGGACACACATACATGCGGTCTGATACCAGGCACTGTACATGTAGCCGAGGCTCTTTCACCAGCTTTACTTTAGATATTTGCACTCGATGTGTCAGCAATTGCGCTGTTACCACGGGTGCTGTTCGAGCTCCAATGCCGGAGGGACACACCCCCAAGGCATTGATGAAACTGACATTACAGCGCACCAACCGTATTGCGGCAATACTCAACCAATCAAGAAGAGTTTTCCCATTCCTGACACAGCCAATCAAGCTCATGGATGACGAGCTACACCCCCCAAAGGCGTCTAATAAGCTGAGACAGTCTGGTCAGCGCGCACCCTCGGCTACAACTCAAGCGTTTCTGCCTCAACGGGACATTTTTTATGAACCCTCTGAAATGAAGGTACGTTATGGACTTCTCTCTTCCGTCACTCTCCTACTGTCAGACACCCGAATCAAGTCTTTTTCAAAGTGATGTTAACAGAACGTAACATTCACTGATTCTGTTTTTCTCTCCTTTTCTGTCTTGGGCTCCTCCAGTCTGTGTACCACTACAAGTACACCTGAACTTAACGCCCTACACACCGAGCAAGAGTCACCAAGACACGATTCTTACACATAAGAGGTATGTGTTAACTATTTCATTTACTCCTCTTAGCATCTAAAATCAACCATACATGAGCTTTCACAGTGAAAGTGACATTGGTTTGTTATTTTTGTCTCGTTTCTTTCTCATGTTGCAGCAATTGCATACAAAACAGCGGGTGGCTGCGCCCTGGGGTCTTCGTGTTCCACGCTGCGTCCCTCTTATCTGTGGAAGACCACAATCCCAGCCCAAGTGGGTTTCTTGACTCAGTCCATGCCCAGAATTCGGGTAAGGACTATGCCCCCATTGGGTTTCCAAAAATCCTTTTGTTGCAAAATTATTAAGCAAATTCGTGTTTAGATTTAGACTAATGCCACTGAACCTGAAAACATTCCTTTAAACAAAACCTGTTTTGTGATATTCCTCCTTTTTTGTCTGCCTTCATAGAGGGACATGTTTGGCTTCCCTTTTTCTTCATGTTTTCGCCCTGAGGAAGGCTCCATAATAAATTCACTTGCCCAGCAGGGGGCAGATCCGAAACGTGAGATGGATATTTGAACCCTCTTTTCTTGACTGGAAGACTCTATTTTGGAACTTTATTTGAAGTCCTAGTTCAAACTAGTGTCTAAACTACAACTGCTTAGGCACAAACACATTTGTGCCTCTGTCAGGAGTTTTCATTCTCATCAAACACCAGCACGTCGGCAGACCTGCATCCATTTATTTATTAATGCAGCGGCACCTTTACACTGAACTTTGGGCCGCCATAAGTTTCCCTCCAACTGAGGGGATTTGACATCTTTTTGTTTGCTTAATCATTTTTTTTATAGTATAAATATTTATTTATATATAAACAAGGATAATTAAACAATCTTTAAAAATCAGCAACTACCAATAACATTAATCCCAAAGATAGGATTAAATTCAACAAGAGCAATAAAGCAGGGCAGTAACTTTTGTTATGTTTTTGTTTTTAAACGGTTTTTATTATTTTTAAAACAAACAAACAATACAAACCAAACTGGAAGCGTTATTTGCAACAAAACACCTGAAGATCAATTAGTCAAGACCACTGCTCCCCCAATCCCTCCCCCCTCAAGAGTTTGTTTGTCCTTCTCATTCCGTATCTGCTGCGTGTGGCAGGGTATCACCTTCTTCTGAGACTGCAAAATCCATTATTTTTCCAAACAGTCCTGCTATTAATACTCTCCATGCTAGCAGGGTACCCACTTCTTCTTCCCCACACTTGCTACATGCCTCCTGCTATACCACCGTTTCAGCCTCCGCCCGTTTTTGCAAATCCCGCCACCATACCTCCACCCGTGGCTTATGGCTCTGCTTCCAGCCCATGGCAATCCTTCGTTTTGCGAGCACATATGCCAAGTCCTTCAATTTCCCAACATGTTTAAGTTTCCGTGGTCTGGGAAACCCTCCCAACAGGCAGGCCCAGGCCGTAACTATAGTGAGCGTGACCCCTTTGTCTGCTAGTTTTTGCGCCACTTCTCCCCAGAAACTTTCAATCACTGGGCAAGACCAAAACATGTGTGTCATATCAGCATCTTCCTTATCGCACTTTGGGCACGCTTGTCGTCCCGCATTCACAAACTTCGATATTCACATCGGAGTCATGTAAACTCTGTGCGTTATGTACAACTGCATTTGTTGTAATCTGGCATTTCTGGACACCTTCTTGTGGTATCCTATAGCACGCTCCCACATCCCATCTTCCATCTGTGCTCCCACCTCTGTTTCCCAATCCAGCCTCAAATGCGTCAATTCCTTCCCTACCTGGGTCATCACCATCTCATACAGTCTAGAGATCTCATGCCCTCCTTCTGTTATGTCATATATTGTCCCCATAGTGACCTCTGGTTCCTCTGCCAATACAGTCTCAGGCCAGATTTTACGAATATTCTGCACCAGCCTTAGATACGTGACATATTGGCCCCTATGCAAGCCCGCCTCTTCCCCTAGTCCGTCAAAATCCTTAATGGCCCCCTCTTGCCAAACATCCCCCAATGTAACCAGCCCGACCGACTCCCAATAGGTCCTGATTATCATCCTTAGTTGTTTGTCTTCCTCTGCCAAGGCCACCAGCGGCACCTGCGGGGAACACGGGTACGGGTCCTCCATCATTCGACATACTCTACGCCACATTTTCCACCCAAGCAACATCATACCCGGGCGCTCCTTCATTTCAGACCTAGGCAACCAAATAATTTCCTTCAGGTAAAACGGAGTGCCGTCCCGCCCAAACAGGCTAAATTCGGGAGTTACCTCATCAGAGAGCCATTTGACGACATATTGCAACTGGCCAGCTACATAATAGGCCTCAAAATTAGGCAGTTTAATACCCCCTTTTTCATAGAAATTCTGCAACTTCCATAGCGCCACTCTATTCCGAGTGCCATGCCATAGGAAGTCTCTGCACATACTATTCAGTTTGGCAAAAAACTTCTTGGGTATCATGTACGGAATATTGCTGAAAAAATGTAAGAGCCTAGGTAGGACCACCATTTTGAGCATCGCCCCCCCGTCCCATCATCGCCAACAGCAACTTCTCCCAAAACTTCATATTTATACGGATTTTTCCCACAGCCACCTCGGTGTTATGCAAATGTTCTTCCTCTACCGTGTGATACACATCTATTCCGAGGTAGCGGAAGGAGCCAACTGCCCATGGTACCGACAACATTGGCAACCACCATCCGGAGGGGTTCCGCTGTAGCTACCCAATGGGAACATGCTCGATTTTTGGGGGTTCACCGCTATGCCAGACAGTTCTGCATACCTTTCCATCATCTCCAGAATATATTGAAGATTTTCCTCCGGATATTTCAGATATAATAGCAAATCGTCAGCATACAGGGATATTAGGTGTTTCTCTTCCCCTACCTCAATGCCTATCATGTCATATTGTTGTCTGGCCAGGGGCTCCAGGGCCAGAATATATAACATCGGGGACTAGGGGCACCCTTGTCTGGTGCCCCTGCTAAGTTGCCACCTCTCGGATATCACCGCTCCTGTATGTACCCTAGCCAGCGGCTCGCTGTACAGCAACTCCGCCCACCTGACATAGCCCAGCCCCATCCCGTATTCCCTCAGGGCCTCCAGCAACCACGGCCACCTCACTGAGTCAAAAGCTTTGACTGCATCTAGGGACACAACCGCCATTTCACCCTCGCTCCTGCTCCCCCTTCAATCACCCGGTGGAGTCGCCTATGGTTGTGGGTTATATTTCGGTTGGGGACATAACCTGTCTGGTCCGGATGTATCAATTTACTAATAACACTACGCAACCTATTGGCCAGGACAGCCGTCAATATCTTGCCGTCCTGGTTCAACATTGACAAGGGCCTATAGGAGCCGCAGCTATGCCCTGGTTTGTTGGGCTTAGGGAGCGGTATTATTATCGCTTCTCTAAGCGATTCTGGCAGCCGGCCCACCTCAAACGATTCATTGAGCATTTCTAGCATGAGGGGGGAGTACCTCCTCTCTATATGCTTAATAAAATTCGCTAGGGAGTCCGTCCGCACCTGGGGTCTTACTGGTGGGCAGCTGCTTCACCACCTCCTCCAATTCCTCTAAAGTAATCGGTGCATCCAGCCCCTCCCTTTCTTCAGCACTAATCTTAGGTAATCCCATATCTCTTAAAGTTTCTCTTATCTCCTCTCGGTGTCCCCCCCCCTTTTGTCCTCATACAGTGCCCTGTAATAGTCTAAGAATGCCTCATTAACTCCTTCTTGGGTGTCCGCTACCTCTCCATCCTCTCTGGTTATCGTCCCAATCGGGGGCCTAGGGGTTTCGCTCTTGTATAATCACGCCACGAGACGGCCCGTTTTATCCCCACCTGCATGCTGTCTCTCAACATACTTCTTATAGTTGAGGTTGCAGAGCCTTTCCCAAAGTTCTGCACACCGCTGCTGTAGTTTGAGTACTAGCTCCGCATCCCCCCTTCCCTATTGAGTTCCCGTTGTAGTTCATGCTCAGCTTCCCCTAACTCCATTAGGACCCCACCCTGCAGGCCCTTTGATTTAGCAATGGCAGCACCCCGCAATACCACCTTAAATGCTTCCCAGAGCGTGCCCGCCGAATCCACACTGCCAGCGTTCCCCTCGAAATAATGTGTGATCTCATCTCTGATATCTTCTCTAAAGACCGGATCCTTGAGCGCCTCAGCCAGAGGCGCCACGTCGGTATCTGCGCTCTGGGGCGGCAGTACTGCCAACCCAGGACCAGAGGCGAGTGGTCCGACAGGACCCTCGCTTTGTAGTCTATTTGGGTGTTCTCTATCACCACGTCTAGCGTGGCAAAAAAATAATCAAGTCTCATATGCAGTTGTTGCAGGGCTGAGTAATGCGAGTATTGTTCCTCATTAGGATGTTTCAGCCTCCAAACATCTGCCAGCCCGAAGTCGTCGAGCAGTGTCTGCAATGCCGTGGCCGCTGGGGTCGGCCTATCAATCTTATCATCCAATCTGTCTACCCTGGGGTTCAGCACGCAATTAAAATCCCCTCCCCAAATAACCGCCTGTTAGGGTTGCTTTCTCTAAGTGTGTGTTTGAGGTGTGTTTGTTTGTTGTAGGAAAGGAGGTGTTAGGGTTGGCTCTTACACTTGCATGTGTGCTGAGCCAGCCCTAACACCTCCTTTCCTACAACAAACAAACACACCTCAAACACACACTTAGAGAAAGCAACCCTAGGGTTGGCTCTTATACTTGCATGTGTGCTGAGCCAGCCCTAACACCGCCCCACCCACACACTCACCCAGGTTGGTACACAGAGTCCTAAAATATGCCGCTGTATTTTGATTGGGGGGCATACGTATTTACAATGCACACCTCCCTATTCTCCACCAGTGCCTTCAATATGACCATCCTCCCCTCCGTATCCACCACCTCTTGTGTAAGTTGGAGCGGAATGTGCAGTGCCACCCAGACCAACACCCCCCTAGCGTAGGCGGAATACGGAGAGCCCACTACAGTACCGCTCCACTTCTTCCCCACCAGTTCCAACTTCTGCTGAGTCAGATGCGTCTCTTGCAACAGTGCAATATCAATCTTCTGTCTTTTCAAATACATCATGACCTTGTTTCTCTTTAGGTAACTATTGAGTCCCCTGACGTTCCACGTTACGATCTTAAGATCCCCCATAGCTCATAAGTATCCTCCCTCCTTCCGTGCAGCAAATCTCACCCGCCCACGCGATACAGATGTAGCCCTCTGGCTTTTTCTTGCAGCCTCTTGTACAAACTCGAACTCCCCGTAACTATACACACCCCAAACTCCCAACTTCCCTCCCCACCCTCTACCCATCCCTTCCCCAACACCACACACCCCAACTGCTGCCCAGCTCCATCCTCGGAACTCAGGCACCCCCACATCTAGCCCTGCAAGCACCAAACAATGCCCAGAGCTCAGTAGGGTGAAGTCGCCCTGATGGCCACTTAACTAAAGTTACTAAGTGGGGTAAAGAGATCTGTTCTGCAAGGCTCCCCTAAATACAGCAATAGTCACAGTGCTCATAATATCTTGTGCAACAGTCTGACCTTCTCTGCCTAAGGCCGCGCAAATGACTATAATCAAGTCCCAGAGATCTATTCCGCGCCATCTTGTAGCACCCTCCTCGTGCGCTACTTATCTCCTCCATCTCCTCCTCCCGTCCGAACGTCAGGCTCCTGGGGACATCCCTGCGCGTCGAGCCATCCCATGGCGTCCTCCGGTGTCTCAAAAAAAAAAGTTTTGTGTTTATGAAAAACTTTCAATTTCGCCAGATACAGCAACATGTATGTATGGCCCGCCTCTCTCAATCTCCTCTTTACCGTCCCAAAGTTCATGTGGCTACGCTGCACAGTCAGGGTATAGTCCGGGTAGGCCGTTATGTTTGCCACTCCTCGTGTAATCGTTCCTCCCTTGCGGAAGTGTTCTAGTATCCTCTCCCGGTCCCGGTAATTAAGGATTTAGGCAATTACTGGCCTTGGCGGGTTTCCCGGCGGCGGCCTCCTTGTTAGAGCTCTATGCGCACGTTCCACCGCGAATCCTTGAGATAAGGCTCCTCCGGGTATCTCCTGCAACAGCATAGATTCGATGAACTCCATAGGATCGTGGCCCTCCGATCCTTCTGGCAGGCCCACGATGCGAATGTTGTTCCGTCGGGCGCGTCCTTCTGCCTCCTCCGCCCTGTTCTCCAAGTTGCCCACTCTCTGCACCAGGGCATGCAATTCGGCCTTATGGGAGGCACAATCCGCAGTGTTCGGGCTCACCTCTTTCTCGAGGGTCTTAGTGCGCTCCGCCAAGGACCTGACGTCCTCCCGGAGTAGATTCACCTCCTCCTGCACCTCACCGACCTTAAGGTACAATGCCGTTTTCAGCTCAGTTACGGCCAGTTCAAGCTTAGCTTCCCAGGTCGCCTTCAAGTCCGCAATCGCAGCCAGGACTTCTTGGTTATTACCTGTCGCAGGCATGCCGCCTGTAGGTGACTTATCCTTACTCTTGGAATTTTCCGGACCAGGGGACGTCTTGGCGAAGTCATCCAAGGTGGGCTGCTTCGCCTTCGGTCTAACTGTTCTATTAGACATGACCCAGAGGACCTGCATTCTGCACAAGTTACAAAAGCGCACACAGTACGCTTATATCACCCGACCACCGTGCGGCCTACTCCTTCCTTTGTTCCGGTCGTTGATCGGCCATTTTGTTTCGTCTTTCGTCTCCGGCGCTCCTTATCTTTTTCGCCACCGTTCCTCCCACGCCTTCCAAAAGTTCACCAAGCGCAGTCAGACCGTTCACACACCAGCATGTGTGTTTTCAGCAGTCAAAGGCACGTTGTTATGCACTATTTCGCCAGCATCATTTCAGGATCTCGGGAACTCCCCCAGATCGCGTCCTCCTACATGGCCCTCGTAGCCACTCCGTTTGCCCAATCATTATATATGTTTTTGTATTAATAACACTTACTGCTCCACTTATTATTTGCATTCACTTACTTGCAAAAATTGTACAAAATGTTTCTTTGTTAAACCGCTTTGATTTTTTCAGACTGCATTTCTACTTTTATATACATGTTTCCTTTTTTTATTTTTTTGATAATGCAAAATAAATTATCTTGGTAAAACAAGGAATGTTTTCAGAGCATAAACATTGTGGTGAAGAACATTTGTGATGTCCTTGGTTTAGGTTACACAACAATATCAAGTTGGTTGAACTTATTTTTAAGAATAATGTTTTTCATTGTAGCATAGTGGATACCTTTTGGCTTAACAATAGATATTTCCCATAAAGTCCCAATCCACTTTATGCTTTAAGGGACGACCTCGATCTATCTTGTGCATGAGACCACCAGGTCCTATGCAGCCACCTAGACTCAGCCGCCCACTTCTCCAAAGAGGCTATAACGTGGATCGAGTCATCCTGGAGTGATTGGACCATGAGGGTTTTCTCCCCCTCTGCAGCGGTTCACCCTATCCCTATAACATTTGGAGTGCCCTAGGGCTCCTGTGTCTCCCATACACTGTACAATATATTCACCAAGCCCCTTTTCGGCGATCTGGATAATCTGGGTATCGCCTACACTAATTATGCAGATGATACTCAGATTCTCCTCCCAGTTTCGGGGGATTACGTTGAGGATTTGGCCTTGGTGAATAGAGTGTAACTCATCATTCAGGCATGGATGGCGACCCACAGTCTATGCCTGAATGATGATAAAACTGAGCTCATCATCCTGGGTACCCATACTAACCTCAAGAAACTAGGCCAGGATTACTCATACTTCATAATTGATGGTAACCTTATTAAAGTAGCAAAGGAGGTAAAGACTCTTGGTTTTTACCTCGATTCCGCCCTCTCCTTCACTAAACAAGTGAATTCCATGGCCTCTGCCACTGCTTATACTTGTAAGCTTATTAGAACCGGCAAACCCTTTATCTCTGCCGATAACTGTACCATTCTGGCCAGAGCCTCATACTCTCTAGGCTAGATTATTGTAACACCCTCTACTTTGGTGCCAACAAATAGATCATCCAGAGGATACAAATCCTCCAAAGTAATGCCCTAAGAGCAGCCCTCGGTGTGGCCAGAAGTGCACACATATCTGAGATTAGACGGCAAAATAATTGGCTCTCAACTCAAAATAAAATTCAACTAAAAACTGAATCTCTCACACACAAAGCACTGAACAACGCTGCCCCCAGCTATCTCACGGACAGATTCCACAGGAGTACCTCATCCAGAGGGGTGAGACAAATCTACTCCAATTGCCTTGCTATCCCTTGATTTAGGCTAGCAAAGGCCAGGGGCTGTAGCTTTCCTGTTAAAGCAGCCCAACTGTGGAATTCCCTGCCACCCCCAATCAGAGAAGATGAACCCTTTCTAAACTTTAGACTTGGATACATCAATTGGCTTAAGTCTACTGATCTATAAGACCCGACTAGCCAGATTAACAATGGGTATTGTATCTGTATATTCGACTCAATATATCTATTTATTGACTTATACCTGTAAAACAGCTGTTTATACTGTATAACTGTAACCTAAGCTTTGCATGACCTTTAACTATTGCACCCTGATGCCCTTGGGTCTGGTGCGCATTATAAATGAATTAAAAAAAAATAAAAACATTACCTTCAATGTATGGCCCTAATGGCAAACAGGAATTCTTTGCAAGGTTCTCTGAGATTTTAGCTGATTTTGCAGAGGGGGACATACTCCTGGGTTGAGACTTTAACTGCGTCATTGACCCAACTATAGATAAATCATTAGCCCCTACTCATAACAATAGGTGGAATTTCCATGCCATCACAACGCTGCTGAGAGAACACTCCCGTATTGAGCCATGGCGTTTCTTTCACCTGGGGGAAAGAGGCTGTACATTTTACTCAGCGGTCCACAAGGGTTTCTCCAGGTTAGATTTGTTTTTCATCTCTAACACTCTTATTCCAACCGTGGTTGGGATAGCCATTCTGCTGAAAGCTCTCTTAGGTCATGCTCCCCAAGCTTAGGCTGGATTTAGGCCTGCCGCTGCCGTGCTCAAGCCCCATTGGAGGCTAAACTATTTCCTGTTGATCAGAAAGCCCATATATCTGAAGCCATCACTAATTACTTTCTAGGCAATGACACTGGGGAGATGGAGCTCCATGTGGTGTGGGATGCTGGGAAATTGGTAATCTCGGGGGTCATTATAAGTGTTCTTTTATAATGCACCTAATACCAGAAATTGGTTTCTAAGTGCAGGATCGGGATTCAAATCTGTATTGTGCTGCTTTGTCTTGCTTCCAAGACAAACACGTTGCACCTGAGCTATCCCCCCTATAGAACAGTCTGCAGCTTGGGGGTTGTGTAGGCATCATGGAGTAAGACACAAACAACGGATTCAAATTCAGTTTCAAAAGTTTTATTTAACTCAAATGAAGGATGGATTAAGGCCTAACTTGCCATATGCTAAGGTGGGATTTCCCTACCTAAAGAAAACTAAAGATAGTCTGTGTTAGGATGTCCAAATCAAATGTCAGCCCATGTCCAAAACCTATCCTTGCTCTCACAACTAACTGCATACAAAGTTTAGGGATGTCAGCATCAAAATGAATAGTGATCAAAATAAAGTTCCAAGCTTCTTCCAGCTCTTGGCTTGTAAGCAGCTTACCCTTTCCCCAAGTTCAACACAGTTCACAAAGTCTCAGGGTTTCTTTACCCCAAGTTCAACTCTTCCAGCTTTCAAACAAGACAAGACAAGACCAGTTCAAATCTTCCATCCTTCCCAAAATAACAGTTCTTTGGGACACTTCCCACATCCTTTGTCATCAGTGCTTTTCACTGGTTCACATTTGGCACACTTCCCAGTTCCTTTAAGATTAGTATCTTGTACCAGTTCACTTGGACAGTTCTGTTTCTTAACTTCAATTTCCCTTGTTTGAGTGTTGCAAAATATAAACCCCTTTAGACACACTTTCCTCGACTTCTTTCATATACGATACTCAATCTAGGGGCAGTTGTCCGACCACACGGTCCACCCATTACAGGTCACGCAACCAATATTCCTTGTTACTGTTTCCATCAACAATTGTGCACTTTGTTATCCTTTTCTGTATTCCTCTGGCTCTTGCCAACACAGGTTTCCTCTTAGCCTGCAATTCCTAGGCCCCTCTTAGCTTTGCGCCAATACAGTCATTCTTCTTTTTATACCGTTCTTGTTATTCTCTTGACTTCACCAATATGTATTTCTTGGGCCCCTCTTAACTTTGGGCCAATACTTGGTTTCATACTGCGCATTCCTTGAATTCTGCCCCATGCAAGCGGCTGGGGTCAATGGGCGTTCCACATCTTTCACAAAGCAGACCCGCTACACAGCGTAACAGGACTTCCGGACCTTTGCACAGCTGACCACGGCTCCGATGTCGCCTTCTCTTGCCCAACGCCTCTCCTGTCACCTGCGTTTACAGCTTCCTTTCCTCCAGCCTGTTACCCTACTCAGAAGCAGCAGGTATTTTAATATCCATCAGGTGTGCTAACTTATCCCAGGTGTGGGTCTTTGAGTTCCATTGCCTGACTATGGAGAACTCCATTAATAATTAGGCGGAGAGGCCTGGTTGTTCCCTTGGTATGACTACAAAGCCCTCTTTGTCTCAGTACCAGAGTGGTGTATGGAACTGTCTGTTTTAATAAAAGGAGCATTCATTACTGTGTTGTCTCTGATATGTGTGTGTATCAGTATGTGTCCTCTTAGTTGGTCTCTTCCTTGTTCCAGTACTAAGGTGTTGGTTCTGGGGGACAGTTCGGAAGGAGGAAAATGAAAAGGGTTTATTATACCCTACAAACGCTTTAGGGATAGGGTGCCATTGTGAAAAGGGAAAGGGGGATACCATATCTCACAAGGACGTCCTCTCCCCGTTCCTCAAGTTCCCTACACCCAGGTGATCCTCCCTCGCATATCCACCACCAGGGTTGGGATCCAAAAGTGATGGCCTTTCCCTGGCCACCTGAGAGGCGGATCATGGAGAAAACGAAGTGAGGTCGCCCTCAGGTTCCTCACAGGGAGGGATTAAAAGCTTCATCAGGCCAAGCTGGAGGGAGTAGTTTGGCAGAAGGAGAAAGAACACACATTGAAAGGAAATCAGCGTTCCCTTCATGACCTCCGGATAGCCAAAAAGGCCCTAGAAACTCATCTCATGTGGAAGGTGGCTCAATCTTGCTTTTAACAAAACATTTTCATTCCAAAAACAACCAGACCAACACATTATTGGCTGCTTAATTAAAGAAGGTGACAATTTGTAACTACATTGGGGCTTTAAAGGATGAGGGGGGGAGCGGGTGATCACGGATTCAGGAAAGTTACAGGTAATAGAGGAATTTTTCCACAGGCTATCGGCCTTGAACCAAGGGTACCTCACCCTCACTCAGGACTTTATTGCCCAGTCGCATCTCTTGCAGGTCCCAGAGGAGTTGAAGGATTTTCCTGAAGCTAATATAACAACTCAGGAAGTGGCCCAGTTTATCCAGCTCCACCCAACAGTTCAAACTCCCGGCCCAGACTGTTTCACCAACACATTTTATAAAACCTTTTGCCGACTTCCTAGTCCTGCAGCTTACTAAGTTATTTAATTCCTCCTTAGACCCGGTAGGGTTTCTGACTCTGTGGCAGAATTAGCCACTACCCTGCTACTGAAACCAGGGAAATATCCAGAGGAATGTACCTCCTATCGCCCATAGCCCTCTTAAACACAGATGCAAAACTTTACAGTAAAATACTTGCATCCAGACTGGCTGAGGCTCTCCCCCATATAAACAACAGTGACCAGACTGGCTTTATTAAGAGCAGGGGTACCCATGATAACATCTGGCGGGTAGTAGATCTTGTTGGCATGGCATCCCTTATCCCGGGAGGTTTATCCTTTCCCTAGACGCACATCGCGCCTTTGACAGTATGTCATCATGAGAATACTTAAAAGCACTTTTACCCGCTTATGGATTCGGTCTGCACTTCTCCAGGCTGGCCATGGCGAACTTTCAGATTCCGGCCACTAAGCTCAAAGTAAACGCCCTCTGGTCACCTATGCTGCCTCTGGGCAAGGGCCCTAGGAATGGCAACATCTTTCTCCCTTAGGATTTGCATTAGCAATGGAACCACTATTGCAGAGGATCCGTCATCATCCCCGCATCTCAGCGCTAACTTACGGAGGGACCACGCACAAGGTGGCATTATATGCTGACGAAGTCCTGTTTTCTTCAGGACCCTCTATCCTCCCTTCCTGCACTCCTTGACCTACTGGGCCAATTTGCCTCTGTGTCAGAGTTTAGCGTTGACCAAGAAAAATCTGTAGGGTTTACTGCCGCTGAACCCCTTGAGGTTCTCAACACTCGGAAAACAACCTTTCCCTTTCGGTAGGCAGATCATGAGATCACATATCTAGGGGTCCACATCACATCTACTTATAGCTCCCTCCTGAGAGCTTACTGTTTCTGTGCTATGGAAAGAGGCCCAGGACATGCTCCAGCGATGGGAGATGCAAGAAATGTTGTGGCTGGGTCAGTGTGGTCAAAATGGCCTTGCACCCAAGACTTCTCTATGCCTTCCATGCTCTGCCAATTCTTATCCCAAAGCAGGACTTGCTCCAGCCATAGAAGGCAGTAGGGCAGTTCATTTGGCATGGACAACCTCCTAGAATTCCTCACAAGCTTCTTCTCTGCTCCAGGGGACTGGGAGGAATTGGGGTCCTATCGGTCCAGAGCTACCTCCGAGCGACTCAGATCGCCCCTATGCTAGACTGGGCATCGACAGAGAGGAGGCCGAAATGGAAGGCAGTAGAACAAGCGGGCCTGCCTTTCCCACCTACTTCCCAAATCGGCAAGAGGCCTCCATTGAAATCTCCTGGAGACCACTTGCACAACTGGGACAAAGCATGCACGGTGCGGGGCTTTAAATCTGGGTTGGGTCTTCTCTCCCCGGTGCATGTCAATACAGCATTTTTCCAGGCCATGGGAAATGGGGCATTCACATACTGGGAGTCACAGGGGGTCCTGTGGCTGAAGGACTTTATAAGGACGGGGCAAAGCTTACTTTTGAGGAATGTAAAGTGAAGTTCAAGTTACCAGACGCAGAGCGCTTTTGGTTTATCCAGCTCCGGCACTAGGTGTCTTAACAGTCAGGTTAGACAGGCTGTATGTCACCCCCCCCCCTGGGAATTGAACTAAATGTTTCAGAGTGTCAAGAATCACAGAAGGTGTCCACCTGCTACTGCTTGTTGGAACGTGCTTCCCTGGATGATACGCTCCCCTCTATGATGCGCTGGGAGTGGTAACTCTGGTTAGATATCTCAGATAAATCCTGGCAAAAGATTTGGTCTCGAGCCCACAAACGCTCCTGCAGCACCTTAACTAAAGAAGACCCCATTAAAGTATGTTTTTCGCTGGTACATGACTCCCCATAGGTTGCACGCGATCTGCCCAGATTATCCGGACCGCTGCTGGCACAAGTGTGGTCAATTGGGGGTACCTTGCACACATGTGGTGGCACTGCCCAACTATGCAAACATACTGGCAGGAGATTTGCTCAAGAATAAAAGACATTATGGGCAGCCTCCTCCCCATGTGTCCACTAACCTTACTCCTGGGGGATGTCCACAAAGAGGGCAATTTTCCGATATCGAGCCATAGTGCGGATTTAGTGTCACACTTATTGATCGATGCAAGAACAAACCGTGTTCACTTTTGGAAGACCCCTGAAGGCCCTTGCACCTCGTATTGGTGGGTGAAAGTATGGGAGATTATAGCAATGGAATAATTATCAGCACTCACTTCAGAACGAATAGCAAAGTTCTCCTGCACCAGGGCCCCTTTCCTAGATTTCACTCGGGTGGGCGGGGTTCGGAGAGCACATGTTTTTTCGGCCTCAGATCATGAGACACCTATTGCAGAGCTAACAGTGATGATGGGGTACCTCGGAGGGAGGAGACTGTTGAAACTGGTATTGCTGGGAGGTGGGAAGAGCGTGAACCTGGAGCTATGAATTCAAAGTGTTTTCTCTATAATTTTTGCTCTGTCCTTCTTTCTTCTGTTCCAGTTTGGGGACAGGGGCTTCAAACTTGTTATATTATGAAAATGAAATTTCACTGTCTCATTGGTGCCGCTTGTTTACTTGTGATCATCGCAATATAATCTGTTAATTGAGATTTCAATAAGAAGACAATTTGAGAAAAAAAATGATGCCTCCTTGTCAGTCTCCTGATTCTGACCTACCACAGGGCAGTGCAAGAGATCTAAGCAGTCTCAGTCCTGTAGCTCCACAAAGGTAGGAACATCCCCAGTCAATCAAGAATTGCTGTGGAAAGACTTGTCTCACCATCATGGTCATCAGGTCACAGGTTCGAGGGGGTTCACTGGTGATCATCTTCAGGCTCCTTCTAGACACCACAGATGACATTAGAAGCACCGTGGATAAGTTCCATGACCTAACAGGGACCCTCACGGATGGCTGGTATGATGCATTTCTTTCATTGAGCCTGGGCCGGTTCGACAGGTTCATCAGGCTCTTGGTAACTTAGCAGGCTCCTCTTCTAGTGATGGTCAGCACAGCAGGCTTCCAATGTCACAACAGAGCACAGAGGATAACACAAGGTTTCCACACCTAGGCTGGATGGAAGGCCGTGCAGCAGAGAAAAGCTACTACCGGGTGATGCAGGTGAATTGCAAAGATGCAAGCTCCCATGGCCCAGAGTTGGCGATGCATGTAGAGAAGGGCAGCTGCCTGTTTGGTCCCACCAGTCAAAGGGAGACGTGTGGCTTGCAAAGGTCTCCCATGTCGAGAGGAAGCTCGAGTTCGGAAACACGGCGCTGTTGGCTGAACCAATGCTGGTTCATGCAGCAGTCCTCAGACCTCCCTTGATCTCTGTTGTCGTCTTCAGGTCCAGTGGTCAACTCGTTACAGCATTCAATCTTGAGGTGAATGTTCTATAGAGGACAGCCAGCTCCCAGAATCTGCTCAGCATCAGCCATATCTCTGGAGGAATGTGGCTTATTATGTGGCAGACAGCCCCCCTACTTCCTGCCAGCTGAAACACACTTGTCATTCTTCCCACGCTGTCCAGGGAAAAGCCCACGAAGATGCATTAGGAATGGAGACCCTCCCCTGTCTGGAAAAGCAGAACGCCTGCCAAGAAAAAGTCCATGTTGTTTTGAACAGGACTTAAACATTAGGATTAGCCATTTTAAGTATATGGTGCTCCTAAATGCATTATTGCAGCTAAAAAGGCAACACGCAATGTTGAATCCATAAAAAGTATCAACTGCTATGAGTATGTGACTTGTGTCAAATTAAAGGAGTCCCAAAGGGCTTCCACAACACTCCATGTAAGATGTATTGGTCTACACAGGAAAAATACATATGTCATGTCCTAAAAACGGATCACATCCTCTGCAATGGCAGGGAAATGGGCTACACAGTGACACTAAACAACATAGGAACATGGGTAAGGGGTCGTTGGGACCCCAGGCAGCACTTACCCTTTGATAAAGGGTGCTACAATAAGAAAATACACGTCCGGGTACTGGGAAATGTCCCCCATTACTGCGAGCCCACAAGGGTGACCTAATGTCTCAGAAAACTCACTCACAATAAAGTCCAGCAGTTGTGCTGGGGGGCACTAAGGAAGTAAGGGCAAGATTTGCAAAAAGAAAAAACTACCTAATAGCTTAGAATCAATTCCACTGTCTTTGTGCTTAGTGTTTTCAGCATTTACTTATATATTGCTTTGAATAAGATTAATATTTCTTGCCAAAATTATTTTTCAGCAGTGGATGGCAAAAAAAAATGCATAAAATGTATTTTTATAAACAATAAAATGTGCAAACTGTGTTCCCGCATAATTACAAACGGCATTGTCTAGTGAGCTTTTCAATGTCGGAGAAGACATGATAGAAGAGAGAAGTATATCGTTTTCAAGAAAATATAATTTGAGAAAGATTTATCCATGTAGAAGTAAAAACGGGGAAATGTGTAATCTAGGTGAAAAGAACAGGTTGTTTAGTTAAAGCAAAGAAATTCAATAGTGCAAAAATGTGTGCTTTTTTTAGGTTCCCTCATTTTAACCCGTAGTCCTTCCAAGTACAATTAAAGTAAATCCTTCCTTCATGGAGAATAATTGTATAATTACATATTACAGTGTGTCAGAAGGTTGATATATGTTCTTACATCCATTCTGATCAAACTTTACAATGTGTGGAGACATTTTAGGTTGGTTAAAAAAACAAGATCAAAGTTGCATATACATTACTCTGCTTGCCATACTTCCAACCAGTTTCTTGTAAAAGAGGTCTAGGACGTTTTAACCCTGTCAACTATAAAGAAAGGATCAGCACATCTAGTCTCCCGCAGGCCTATCTCTGTTGGGTCAGTGCTGAAAGCTGCTTGTCTTCTTTCTCCCCATCACCTACCCAGCCCCCACTCTTATCACCCAAATCTCCTTCTCCACCACAACTTACCAACAACATTTATGTGCGCTTTGTTTATTTTGCAAAACGTAACCACCATGAGTGAATAAGCAAACAGACGTTCACATTCAGAGGTTATGGAAGACATGCTTGCTCTGCTGCCTTGAGGGTACTGACTCACACTATCAAACCACACTAGACAGCATGGAGGGAAAAACGTTAAGCAACTGGCACTGGAGGGAATCCAGTTCTTGTCCACTCAGACCGCTGTCTCCAATGGCAGATGCCAGCCGTTCACTATATCTCAAAACAAAAGATGACCTAACATCTAATGTGGTTGTACTATAATTGAATGTCCTGAGACCGGGAATTACTTGATCTCGTAGATTACAATAGAAATATGATTCGTCTGTTAAAGCTGTCCTGTCTCTATGACATGCTTCTTTTGTTTGCTTTTGCAGAAAACATGTGCTATATAGAGGAAGAAATATTTCACCCATCTACCCATTGGTTGCCAATGAAGTTGGGCAATGTTAAGATGGATTTCTGAACTCGGACCTGGAGGGGCAGAGGTTCAGAAGGCCAGCCTAGTTTCTTGGAACAGGGTAACCTCTGGACAAGCCAGACCAATCAGGGTAGCGATAGCGGCAGTCAAGACTAAGTCTCAAGAGGGGTGAGGGTGACTGAAAGACCTCAATGAGCACACAAAGCAAGGGCACTTACAAATTACTCCAGACAAGCGTTATATTAAAAATATAGACACATTTATTACAAGGCCTTTGTAGCATCGACCATAGCAAAGAATCACAATAATATTGAAGTAAACCAACATATCACAATCAATACAATATATATACAAGACCGATGGGTCTAACGAGTTAAGAGCATGTAATATGTAGACCACCTAGATGGGGAGGAAAACAGGCAGTGCAAGTAATCATTAGACCCAGTTCGACATCAGAAATACACCCACTATTCAAGCAAGGCCTCCACTTGTGGGCAGAGGCAGGGTGAGAGTGCGGGATAGAGTCGCTATTTTGCAACAGCAGTAGAGAAGAAACAGGCTCCTGCGTGAGGGGCCACCGGTTGGGGTATGGACTACTCACCGGTCCCCGACGCAGGCAGACCCAGACTCCTCCAGTTCAGCTCACGTTGCTGCCAGGCTCAGCTGCGAGGATCCGGACGTCTCGACACCGTGTAGATTCTGTGTAGCAGGATGCAGGGTTGAGGGTGTCCCAAATGCAGCGGATGTGCACTGGTTGTTACCGCAGCAGGGCAACACGGCAACCGCGTTTACTCGGGTTCGGGCGCACTCGTCTCACTTCAGACCTGGGAATGCCAAGTGTACGAAATTCGGTGTGAGGGTGCTGGGGACGCAGAACAAGCAGTAAACCAAGTTTCGAGGGCTTCCCCGAAACGGTGGTGGTGACAGAGCAAAGCGTCCTGCGTAAGCTGGTCAGCCCACTGGTTGGCCCAGGGACACTTCCGAAGAGGCTTACTTGCAGGTTTGATGAAGGTGGCGGGAATAGTTGATCCCCCTATGCCAATGGGTCGAAGTGCCTTCGCAGACCTTCTAGGATGATCAGATACAGAGGGGTCTCGCAGGACGACAGCGGTTCAGGGTGCCAAACCTTCAGCGGGTCACCAGCGGTTCCTCGACTCAGCTTCTTGTTGTAGGATACTTGGCTCCTTATCCCTTGTTCAGTGTGAACTCAGGAGATCGACATGGTAGTGGTGTTTTCAGCCTCCTCTTATCCAAAGTTCCCTTCGCGCCAAAACGGAGAGGACCCAATGGGAGATCTGCTCACAAACACTCACACCATACGTGGACCTATCACGGACCACGGTGGTCCCAGGCATTCAAGACACTCTAGACTCTCTGGCACCCAGGATGTGTATTGGGAACAGACATCCCACCCCACATCCTGGAGGCACACACAAGGCATGCAGAAGCCCGCGAAAGCGGTGTGTTTCGCAGGAAAGTGCATGACCAAATAAGGGCTGACCTGGGTCGGCTCAACCTGGGGATGGTGAAGGGGCAAGACGGTCATAGGACAGGACAAAGAACCTTGTGGCATGGCCATTTTGGAGCCAGGCCACTCATTTGTGGCAAACACGGTAAGCACGGTTAACATGGCGAAAAAAGGGTTCAAAACACAAGAGAAACGATAGCTGACACCAGTCCTGTCCGTGACACACTTGCACAGTTCATAATAAGTCCAGCGAGAGTTTTTAGGGCCTTTGGAATGACTAGAGACCCAAGAGCGCAGTAAAGTAAGTTACAGTACACTCTTGTTTCATGTTGCATAAAAGCTGCAACATGAGGAAAGGACTAAGGGAAACAAAGTCTCCCAGTACTGACGGTCTTAAGGGCATGTCAGTTTCCCCATAAGAATTGAGCGAAAGCCCAGAGGAGTGCGGCGGAAGGCTGGGCTTCTCTGGCAAAGTCTAGATCAGGGTGTTAAACAGCAAAACGTTTGGGGGTTGCCACATGGAGGGAAAATTACATACAACTATGAAATCATTCCTAACAGGCCATATCTGGGCAATATCTGCGGAAGTATCCTTCATGAGCTCTGAATTTGCATATCTTTCACTTCTGTAGTCTGTACTCCTTGGATCTTGACAATAGAAGAAACTGGAAGTCCACTAGATAGTGCATTGCCCATGTCAATCACTGACTAAATGGTGGGCCTAATGAGTGAGCTTCTGCCTTTGACACTCCGATATGGAATCGTTTTTTTTCTTCTAGGAGAATCTACACTTGCCCTTAAAAATCTAGTTCTGTATCGTGATTGCCACTTCAGGTTTTGATTAATTGTTCTACTAACATGTTTTAGACATTTCATGCATATTTTATTATAATATAAAAATGGTCTATCCTCAAATACTTTAATCCTGTTTAATAAATGTAAGGTTTACAAGCACATGATATCCACCTTGCACCTACAAGACAAAGAACACTAACAAAACCATGAGGCAAATGCTTACACATGCACATGTTTCACGCAGATAGCACTTCTTCAGGATATCAACATTTACAATTCAGATGGGTCTGATATCAAATATTCCATTTTGAACTTTATCCGACAGAATTTGAAATTCATTTCTGAGTACAGGTGACAAAACAGGAGAAAGGAGACCATAAATGGTTAATTAAATTAATTATTTCTCAATGGTTACATTCTCAGACATATAAATTGCTATCCTCAGAAATATAGGAAATTAGTCGGATGTGTTGCACCAGTTATAATAGTATAACACATGCTCCTGATAAAAACCTTGTATTGCCATGTCTCGATATCATGGTATCAACGATTGCTGATTACAACTCAATAGTTGAAAGTTTAATTATCTAAACAGCAATGCCTCAGAACATTAACACTGATTATATTTGTTTAGCTACCGCTGCTTTGCACCATAGTTGTCAACCCAAATACCATTCAGAAGTAATGAAACTGTAAGATGAAGATATGCATGATAATCAGAAGTATCAATTACTTTATTATTCCCTTAAAAACCAAAAAGGACCAAAAAGAATGTTCATTAGATTTTTAAAGAATTATTCAAATAAAAAGGTTACCTCTTGAGAACATGACATTGAACGATATCCAGTCAAAATCTCGAAAAAAAAGTCGAATGACAATAATCTCGAAAAATAAATCTGGGAAAAAAAAGTCGGATTCCCGCTTTTTTTAATTATATATTTATTTTGGGGTCCAGGAATAAAAAAAATGGGTAAAAAAAAGGGGGAGGGGAATTGGGGGGGGGCGAACCCCCATTTCGAATAAAAAACGTCATTAAAAAAAATTCAACTTTTTTTTTTCAAGATTTTTTTTCAAGATTTTGACATTCGACTTTTTTAAATTCTACCTTTTCACTATAAACCACATTGAACATTCCTCTCCATATACACAAATGGGTATTTGCCTCTGAATGCACATCAGAGGGAGATGTTCAGGTGTATAACAAATTAGAAAATGATTAGTTATATTGTCTTACAAATTCTTATTGTTCGCAGGATACCACATATCCCCTTTACATTATTATTATGGCCTTTGTTTCTAAGGTCATTAAGACATTAACAACTAGCAATGGTTCAGTGTCATAACTCTTAAAAATGGCCACCGTTGTGGGGTTGGGGGGCGCTAAAGGGAGTCGACAGCAATGGCTGCCTGATTCACGAGCTCTGCCTGGGGAGTCAATGATCCTGTTTTGTACAGGGATCTGGGAGCTTACAAGAGGCTGAAAATACTGGTAATAGGAAGGTCTGTATGCAGTGTAAAGACGTAGCGCATTTGGAGTGTTGACTGGGAGTCTATCGGCTGCACGAACTGAGGTTGGTGAGGTTCTGGGCTTCGCTCGGTCAGAATGGGCCTTGAGTGGAAGAGCTAGATGTCCAGTGATGTGTACTCTGACAACCGTCCTGCAGCAGAGGACTTAAGTTTGCTGCTGTGTGCTTTTTGGGTGTAAATGTACGACTTGAACAAGCAGTAAAGGACATTGCAGGTCTGCTGTCGGAGGCTAGTAAGAGCTGCTAATATCCTTCTAGTGCACCCGGTACAGCAGAGGAGGCAATCTGTTGTCTGAGGCTGACGTGCACTCAAGACGCTGCTTGTGCAGTTGTGTGTTGCACAATATCAGCACTAGCGCACTATTATATGCGTGACGGGTGAGGATATGGACTGCCTGACTTAAGCTGCCCTTTTATGAGACACCTCCACGGTAACGCTGACCGCAGGCCTGGAGGCCATTGGTTGTTTATATAAGCGATCTGGGAAACGGCTGTTGCCATTTCTCAGGGCCTGCTGGGGGCTAGGGGCCCCCCGGATGATCCTTCACTTTCTGTTGCTACATGATTGGTTAGGTACTGGGGGTGTGCAGTGACAACTACTGAGCGGTGCCAAAGGTCAGCAGGTTACACAGTGAAGCTTCCTCTAGGAAACCCATCTGGATTATCGTTGTCTGGGGTCCCAATTGCTTGCCATTGTGTTTGCCCATCGTGATTGCTGCTTGGCGTAAATTGAAGGTTGCACTGCACTATGGCAGGCGCAGGAGCTGTGGGCGGTCTGTGTAATTCAAGGCTTGGCGGTGCTACATTTATTTCTTATCAAGATGCCTGGCTCTAATTCCAAAGAGTAGAGCAGGTTTGACTCTTTTGCTAGGGCCAACCCAGCCTAGAAGTAACTGATGCCTCCACATGAATCCGTATCATCTCAGGGTCGGCTTGAAGAGCAACAATGAGAGCGGCTGCGAACCATAATGCTTGACATGAAAGGCACTCTGACCACGCTTGATCAGAAAATGGACATCCTAGCTGGCAGACTGGACAGTTTCCAACATAAGATTTGAACAACTTTGTGTTCGCATGTAAGAGGCGGGGAACCGAATTGGCATGGCTGAAGATTCAATAACGACGTTGAAAGGGAAGGTGTCAGGACTAGAAAGAGACATGAAGATGATTTGGGACAATACTGAGGACCTGGAACCCATGGCTCGTTGGAGCAATATCCGTATAGTGGGCCTTCCTGAGACGATGGTGAAAGGTCCCCTGGAAATGTTTCTAGAAAAGCAGCTACTGATCATGTTGGAACACCCTATATTCTCCGATAATTTTCTTATTGAGAGGGCACACTGTATTTCCGGGATGTCCGTCTCGTGCTGTTATTTCCAAGATTCATTATTAAGGCCGCCAGGGAGAAAGGAGAGCTATGTTATGACAACTCCTGTATTTCGATATATACAGATTCTAGCATCACGGGACAGGAGATAAGGAGGAAATATTTTGATGTTGGCCACTGGCTGTGTAGTAAGGAAGTAAAATACCAGATGCTCTTCCCTGCCAAGCCGAAAGTGATATGAGGGTAAATCACATTTTGTTTTACAGCACCTGAAGATGCTTCAAACTTTGTAGACTCTATACGAGCTCTAACTACACCCGGGTCTTGAATAGGCCTGAGACTCACCTTTTTGTCTGCTATGACTGGAGGGCGGATCGACCCCTGTTCATCCCCTGTTACTAATGTGTTTCTATGAGGTTTTCCCCGGGCAGGCAAGTGTGTTGGGGGCACACCATCTTTAGCAAGATGTGCACGTTTTTTGTCATTAATGGTTTTCTTTGCTTTTGTTCTATGTTGCTTTGGGCTGCTTCTTTTTATGGGGCATTCTAGGGTCTCAAACCGGAGATTGAGGTTGTTCCAATGAGGGTGGTGAGTTTTAAATGTCAGTTAAATGGTTGGCTATTTTATGTGCTTTTGTCATTGCTCGGAAATTAGCTGTTATAGGTCAGGCAAGAACGAGGTAAAGTTGATACACCCACTGTGACAGGTGCACCGAGGTAATTGTATGGTGATTATGTGTATGTTAAAATTTCACTGCGACCCCTACTGAGATGAGTGGTATGACTGGTTTGTCCCTTTTTACATGGAATGTGAGGGGGACTTTATGATATTGTTAAACAGTTTAAACTAGTAGCTTACCTTAAATGACACAGATGCGATAGTCCTCCTGCAGGAGACCCACCTCACACCGGTTGGTCATGATTGTTTTTGGTATTCCAAAACCGATTTAAAATAAATGGTATTCTATGTACTCCCAAGGGACCGTAGCAGTTATACAAAATTCCTTCCAATTCCAACAAAAATAAAGTTGTAATTGATCCTGAGGGGGGAGATATGTCATTCTTGCAGAAAGTGTGTCTGGATCCCACGTTGTGTTTAATGTATATGCACCTACAATCGATTGCCCTAATTTTTTGGGAATTCCTGGATTATGATGTTATAATGGTGGGAGAGTTCAACACTGTCACAGATGTATGGCAGGGTAGATCTTTGGACAAAATTAGACCATTGAGTAGCACAGCAAAGGCACTCAAACTGTCATAAATATGGTTTAAGGGACGAGTGGAGGAGGGAACACGAGACACAACGAGATATTTCTGACTACTCATCAGTGCATGACTCTTCCCTCCCGTAAGTGGCTACTCACTGCGCTTAGAGATCAGGATACAGAAGTGTGCTATCTTGCCTCGTACTTTCTCAGATCACTCGCCTGTCAATCTGCAAATTACCATTCCCTAGCTTAATTCACGACTCAGGAGGATGTGGCGATTTAATCTGATTGCCTACAGGATGTTGCATTTAAAGCTGAACTGCACACTGTAAAGTCTGTTTTTTGTGGACCTAAATCATGGCTCGATAACGTAGATGTGAACTCTGTCCACATACAGCGTTTATCTCTGTGGAGTTTGTATCTCTAAAGAAAATGGAGTCCTGCATGCGCTTAGAGGTACACTAGATAGGTTATAGAGGGAATTGATGAGGTTCGAACTCTACAACATGCGGTTGATCGTTCCCAGGGCTCATTAGTGGAGATCAGAAATAAACTATTGTTGGAGACGGTGGGCAAGGAGACAGGCCCAGCAAATTGCTTTCATGGGCTATCCACGCAGTTAACCCCCCATCGCTACTTACTGAACTTGAGGAAAATTGAGGCACGCTAAAGGATCATGAATCCATAATGAACGTGGCCCCTCACGCCACCTTACTCGCTAGATGCCACCCGCCCCTCTTCCCCGCCACCCAGTACAGCTGTACCCCTCGTCTGTGCCCTGCTGTATCCTACGCCTGCTGTATATCTGTTCTGTTGTTACCTCTGAAAAGTGCTCCGTTATGTAGCTGTGATGTTGTAAAACTATGTAAAGCACTCTGTTGCTTCTCGAAGCAAGGTGTGCGCTCAGTAAATACCATTATAATCATAATAATAATAATAATAATATGTTTGTTCACTCTTACACTGCATTATATAATAAGCCTGTGGGGAATCCTGGTGAACAGCTGTTTCAATATTTTGATAATATATAACTTGCTTCGGTAGTTGATGAACATTGTGAGCCACTAAATACCCCCATCGCAGTCTTCAAAGATATGTAGAGCTATCAAAGATTTGTTGTGTGGTAAAGCTTCTGGCCCGGATGATATATATCGATCGAATACTACAAGGAACAAGTGGTTTTGCTGGCTCCATTATTACTGGAGGTATATCAAGCAGCGCTAGACAAACAGCCCCTACCTCCTACAATGAGAGCGGCTATTATTGTAATCCCGAAGCCGGGCAAGGATAAGGGACTTTGCACCTTTTACAGACCCCTTTCGTTATTAAATTTGGATACAATCTTAACTAAATTGATAGCCACTGGATTATCCCCCATAATTAAAAATTGGTCCTACCTGATCAATTTGGATTTGTTCCGGGGAGATCCACAAAGCATAATCTGTGACACCTGTTTGCTGTTTTATCTCAAGTGAAGATGCGGAGAAAGCTTTTGACGCTCTACGTTGGGATTTTCTGATCATCATTCTTCGACGCATTGGTATAGGAACCTACCTGATTCTTTGATGCAATTGATGTATGTTCACCCCATGGCCAGGTTTCTCATCAACGGTACGACATCCAGCTCTTAAATATATAGGGGTACAAGGCAGGGATGTCCCTTGTCCCCTCTTCTATTTGCGTTGGCGGTGGAGCCATTAGCTTGTGTGCTTCGTGCATCCCATATTAACAAGGGTCTTCGTTTTTATACACCACGTGTTTTGGTCTTGTTATATGCAGATGACTTTTTTAATCTTATGTCATAGACCCAGATGACAGTATTGGTCCTATTGTACACCCAGTTATAGAATTTGGTGATAATTCAGGGTTAAGAATAAATTGGACGAAGTCTGACTCTACCGCTCACACCTCTGACAACTCAAGTACATACTAGCTGGGGGATTAAATGGTGCCCAGACGGGGTTAAGTATTTGAGTGTGGGTTTCTACAGATGTCCATAAGTTATATCTGGACAATTATGTAGTAGCGATTGAATCTGCTGAAGCTCACTGGCTTGCTGGAATAGACTACTGTTGTCTCTTATCGCCCTTATATCCATTATAAAGATGGTTATTCTTCCTAAATTTCCATATGTATTCCTCAATGTTCCTAGTAGATCACCCAAAGTATACTTTGACAAGATACATTCGATGATTGGTAGGTTAATTTGGGCACATAAATAAGCAAGGTGTTATGGGATGATATCGCTTGACCACTTGAGGAGGGTGGCTTGGCGGAGCAGGAATCTGAAATCTAGCGTTTGATAGCCCAGACGAGCCATTTAAAATACTGGTATAGGACAGTGCCTTATGCAAAACAGGTTGCCCTGGAAAGAGACATAGTAGCCCCATACAGACTCACTTCTAGGATGTGTGGGAATCAGTGCATACAGAGACTTACGTTGAACACAGTTCACATGGCCTTGGGGCAATATGACTTACACACAAGAAGTATGACTGCCCGAGTCTCATACCAACAAAAGTTGCATTTAATAAAATTGAAGGGCTAGATAGTAGTTTGGATGCAGATCTGGGAAGGGAGATCACTTGAATAAGTATCTGCAAGCTGGGGGACTGGTTCCCGGTGGGTGGCTTTAAATCTTTAGCTGGCTTTAGAAATCTGGGTGGGCGCAACTCTCAAACAGCAAATGTACTATGTACACATGTAATATTATAGAGTTAAAAGGGAGTTGGGTGTGCGCTGGATACTTTCCTGCAATTCCCCCAATCTTTGGATGTGGTGTTTCTCACAGTCCGTGAGGAACCACAACATGTAATTTACTTTACTTTACTTTATTTGATTCGACACAATAGTCATAAAAGCTGTTCACAAATAACAAACAAAACCACATCAGTTACAGCATCACAATCACTTAACTCATAGGTCACTTCCACTAAAATGACAAAATCATCGCTTTGCCAGAAACAACAGATAAAAACAGTCAACATTTGGGGGGGCGCTGTTGTGCGCCGAGCAAGATGGCCGCCTGATGCGTGAGCTCCGCGGCGAGCGGACCTCATAATCCTGATATCTGGCACCTTCCCTATCTGCAGCCGTGTACGGGGCACACGATTCTGTTGCTGCGGCTCCGGGGATCCTGCGGCCCCGATCCTGTTTCGAATCGGAGTCGGGAAAGGCATTCCCCGGCTCCGTAATACCCATCCCCCCGCCTGCGGAGCTCCCGCGCGCCTAAGACTGGGCCCGGGCGGAGGGTGATCGTACCCGCTCGGGGTCCTGCAGCGCCACCTTCCACATCTGCCGGGCATCGGCTGGGGCCGGTGTGCCTCATCCCTTTCGGCGGCGGGGCCGTCGGAGGCCCGGGATTGTGACCCGCCGGCTTTGCTGCTGCTCCGACTGGGACGGAGAGGTCTGAGGCGGGCTGCTCCCGTGTCCCTGGAGGGACGTCGGGCCTGTGACACTCCCCCCCCTCTGCTGCATACTACATCTGGGGCCCTCCTCGCCCTTCCCGGAGCGCTTCCTCGGCCTGTGGGGGGGTCACTGGAGCCTCTCCCCTCCAACGTCCAGATACGGGCCACGCGGGTCCTCGCTGCCCCCGGAGGCGATCCTGCGGCCGCTGCCTTGGTGCTCCTCCGGTCCTTGGGCCCCGCTGGGCCGCCCCCCCCTTGTGGGGGTGATCTTGTGTTCCACGGCCGGGCGGGCCGCCTGCCGCCGCGGTCGGCTGGGGGGACCGGGCTCTCGTTCCCCCTAGTGCTGGGCGGGCTGGGGTGCGCCGGCCCCGCCGTGCTTGGTGGACTGCCCGGACTGAGCCCTCGGCCGGCTCGTGGATCTTCTACTCTTCTCCCGGGGGACCCAGCAGGAGGATCGCGGGGACCTTCCCCCCCACTGCTTGCGCACCCCGCGCGGCTGGAGCGGCGTGGCCCTCGGGTGCGGGCCGGGGAGGCTCCACTGATCTACCGGACCTGCTGCCACCCTCCCCCGGGACTCTGGGACCGCCCCTCCATGGCGGGTCTTACTCTCTGCGGCGAGGGGCTCTGAGACCCACAGGCAACGACGACCAGCTCTGCCCGGTGAGCCCTGCCCTTCCTGGCTCTCCTGCTCTGAGCCTCGGCTCCTGCTCCCCCCCCCCTTGGGGGGCCTCATACCAGCTTCATACTGTGTCTACCTCGGCTGGAATCCCTCGTTCTGTTTGGCCCTACTGTGCACTGGGAGTTGGCCTCCCCCCCTCTCACTTCTCTTGAGGCTATTGCCGCTCCACCCGTAGCAATACTCTGCAGAAGGGTTCCGTCAATACCGTTGGTCCTTACTCTTCCATCTCTGGGTATCTTCCACACTTTCCTGTTTGGCTGGGAGCCCGCAGCCTATACTTCTCCGGCATAGCCTCGTGGACACGATACTCCCTGCTCCCCTCACTTGTCACGCACCCTACTTGGATTATTGACTTGCACGGCCTGGGATCCCCCCTGTCTCCCTCTTGGGACCACTGGAGGCTCCCCTTCACTCTACTCAACCATCACCACTGCCAAAATGACCAGGGGGGGCGCGAGGAAGCAGTGCTCCATCAACATGTTCGCGAAAGCAGCTGCGAGATCCCCAGAGGACCCCATTGAACAGGCCCCTGTGGCGTCTTCATCCGCAGTGGCACCTGAAGCCCAGGGCATGATGGACTTTATCAGGGAGGGTTTCACTGCCCTACACTCGAAACTGGATGATATGAACGGCACAATATCCTCAATCAAAGCCCACATCGAGAGGACCGATAGCCGCGTGTCTGAGGTCGAGACACGGGTCGGCTCCGCCGAGGACGCACTTGGGGTACTGCGCTCCGAGGTTGTCGCTCTCTCGAACCGAGTCCTCGCGGTGGAGAAGAAGAACGAGGACTTGGAGTCCCGCTCACGACGCAATAACCTTCGCATCATCGGGGTCCCTGAGAACGAGGTGCACGAGCCAATGTAGGACTTCGTTGAACACACATTAATGTCTCTCCTGGATTCGCCCAAGCTCTCCCCACACTTCGCTATTGAGCGGGCGCACCGTGCCCTTACCGCAAAACCCAGACCCGGAGCCCCGCCTCGTCCCATCATCGCCCGGGTCCTGAACTACCGGGATCGCGATACTCTACTCAGGGCTGCAAGGGTCAAGGGCGAGCTCTTATTGGGGGGCGCGAGGATTCATCTTTACCCCGACTTCTCGGCTGCCGTCCAACGTGAACGCAAGACTTTCCAGGATGCGAAGCGGAGACTGCGAGATCATTCCATTAAATATGCCATGCTTTACCCCGCCAAACTGCGCATAGAACATGCTAATCAGGTGTTCTTCTTCACGATCCCGGAAGAGGCCTCCAAGCTTATTGACGAACACTTCCCGGGCTGACTTCCTTCTCTTGTACACAACTCAGCAGTTTCCCCCTCGGGCCCTGCGGGGCGCGGCCGAGTTCGGCCCTTCCCCGACACCGGCACCGCATTGATCCTCCCTCCCGGATTCGGCTTGCTCAAGTTCCCCTTTTATCTCAATAATGTGCCATACTGCTGAGTGCAAGACACCTTCTCTAAGTTACATTCAATGTTTGCAGTTGCACCTTGAGCTCTACTGGTCCTGCTGCGGCCCGGAGCGCAGCGGTCAGCCCGGCCTACAGGCCCCCAGGCGATGATGCCTCTAGTTTGGTTCTGGTTGAAGGGGTTTGGGATTGTCATTCCTCTGTTTGGGAGGGGAATGTGGGTGGGGGTGGGACATGTTTGGGGTGTTATTCTCAGAAAATTGGCACTGGCGGCGTGGGCGAACGGGGGTGCAGCACTCACCCATTGGTCTTGGACACTTTTCTTGACTATACCACTACCACATCTATGGCGGAGGGGGACTTAACCTTTATGAGTTGGAATGTCCGGGGGCTGGGGAACTATAGAAAGATGAGGCAGCTCCAGCTGCAGGCTGAGCGCCACGGCTCCAAGATCCTGTTTCTGCAGGAGACACACGCTCGCACGGAACAATGTGTGCGTTTTGCCAAAACCTGGGGCCCCCATAGGTTCTTCACAGAATTTTCTACGCAGAGTCGTGGGGTCATGACCCTTATTCACAAGAGTCTCCGGTTCACCCTCATCTCTTCGCATATTGACCCCCTGGGCAGGTATGTGCTGTTACATTCCACACTTCAAGGGAAAGAAGTGGTTTTGCTGAACATTTATGGTCCCAACCTTGATGATCCCGAGTTCTATAGACAGATCACGTCCCTTCTAGATGGCTTCCCCCTTGTTCCAATTCTCTGGGGGGGGGACTTTAATACTATCTTCGATGTGGCCCTGGATAGATCTGGGACCAAGCCCCGTCATCTCTCCAGGGCAGCCTATGCTGCATTATCATCTCTACCCCGGTTGGCCATGGTGGACGCATGGAGGTTCTTTTATCCCGACTCCCGCGTTTACTCATTTTACTCTTCAGTCCACGATTCATACTCCCGAATTGACCGCTGGGTGATCTCCAATGTCTTGGTTAAAGACGTGAAACAGTTAATGATTTTACCCAGAACCTTGTCGGACCACTCCCCAGTGACCATCACCGTTGGTTGGGCCCCTGATCCTGGCCGGTCCCGCTGTTGGAAACTGAAACCCCTCGCCCTTCTTGACCCAGAGTTTCACTCCGAGCTCGAGGACTCTATTGAGGAGTTCTTCGAGATAAACGCAGGCTCGGTACCATCAATAGCCATACTATGGGAATCTTTCAAGGCCTATATTAGAGGGATTGCGATCTCCAAGGAAAACGGAGTCCTCAAATCGATCAGGAGAGGCCTGGCCGAGAGTGAGTCCAGGCTTTCGACCCTGGAGGCCGCATGTTCGCTTCACTCTTCTCCGGGTAACCTAGCGGCCATTGGGGTGGAATTGGATGCATTCCGCTCCCTGGCTGATCGTGAACAGAAGTTTCTGGACAACCCTGGTATCGCGCGGAAATACGGGGAGGGCGAGCGCCCTGGCCGATTCCTCGCGAGGTTGATCCGATACGAGACCGGTTCCCCACACATTCTCGGGATCCAGAGACTGGATGGCTCTTTGGCCGTCACCTCCCGGGACATCACCACGGAATTCTTTTATTTTTACAAGTCCCTATACTCCAACACGGACGAGGTACCAGTGGAAGAAATCGACTCCTTTCTCGAATCCCTCCCCTTGTCAACTTTATCCCCTGAGGCTGCGGGCTCTCTTGATTCCCCACTTACACTGGATGAGCTTTCCGATGCTATCGATTCCCTATCCTCGGGGAAAGCTCCCGGCTCCGATGGTATCCCAGTCGAATTTTACAAATCCTATAAGTCACTTCTCCTTCCCCACCTGTTGGCTGTATGGGAGGAGTCGGTCGAGACAGGTGTGTTCCCCCCTTCACTGCGGGAGGCCACGATTACAGTATTGCTAAAGGCTGGCAAACCTCCCTCGCATTGTGGATCGTATCGCCCGCTTTCCCTTATAAACTGCGACGCCAAAATATACGCAAAGGCCCTGGCTCTCAGGCTGGCTCCCATTCTTCCGGCCATCATTCACTCCGACCAAGCGGGCTTTGTCCCGGGGAGGTCCACCTCCCTGAACTTAAGGCGCATATTTAATATAATTGACAGGATTAGCCCAGAGACTCAGGCCGTGGCGGCTACGCTGGACATGCAAAAGGCCTTCGATTCGGTCTCATGGCAGTTCCTTTGGCTGGTTCTCGAGAGCTGTAAATTTGGTCCCTCCTTTCTCTCTTGGGTCAAGCTACTTTATTCGTCCCCCGTGGCTAGGGTCCGTACAGGTGACCATTGCTCTCCTACTTTCGGGATTGCCAGGGGGACAAGGCAGGGGTGCCCATTCTCTCCCTTGGTCTTTGCAATTGCCATAGAGCCCTTCGCGGACATGCTTCGCCATCGCCATGCCCACAGAGGCCTCCGTACTGCCGGGAGAGCGGACATAGTTTCCCTATATGCGGATGACGCGTTGTTGTTCATTCGCTCTCCATCCCTCAACTTGCCTCCGGTGCTGGAGGATATAATTTATTTTGGCCGGGTCTCGGGCCTTAGGGTGAATTGCTCGAAATCCACCCTTTTCCCACTCACGGAATGCACTCCCCCCCCCTGATACTCTGGGATTCACATGGGCTCAATCCACATTCACGTACCTAGGGATAGCAGTAACGCACCAACAGGCACTAACCCTCGAAGAGAATTTCCGGAAATACCTTACATTTCTGTCCGCCAAGGTCCTGGCCTGGGACAAGCTCCCGATTTCTCTCGCGGGCAGAATGGGCCTATTGAAAATGGTGGTGTTACCTCAGCGGCTTTATAAGTTTGCCAACGTACCCTTGTGGCCAGGTGCAGATTTTTTTCGTGACCTGACTCGTACAATTAACTCCTTCCTTTGGCACTCGGGAGCGGTCCGGCTTAAATATGAGACCCTATCCACCCCCATGACCAGGGGGGGCTTTGGCGCCCCTGACTTTCACAAATATTGGCTAGTATCCCAGATCCAATATGTCTCCCATTGGTTTAATACAGCTGACCCCCCCCCCCCATGTCCGACTCGAGAAACTTGCGGCCTTTGATCGCGATATCCGCTCTCTGGTTATACAACCCGCTCCCCAGTTGCTGGACTCACAGAGTCCGGTCGCCTGTACATCCCTTGCATTAGCCAAAACATGGAAGCTGCTTGGCATAGCCCGCGCCTTCCACGGCAACCTTCCCCTCTGGAACTTTCTCCCGGGGGTCCCCCAGGTCACACCACTTACTGTTCGTCGCTGGGCCGAGGCAGGCTATGAGCTACTGCGAGACGTGTTTGACCAGGGCATATTCATCGAGTGGTCTGATCTTCCCCTCCCCCTGAGGAGTGACCGGAGTGTCTGGTTCCAGTACGCGTCTCTCCGTAAGACCCTTAAGCGTAATTATCCGACATTCCCTGCGCTACCACCGGACGACCCGGCCATTGAGGAACTCACTTCCCCCTCACCCATGAAAGGTAAAATCTCCAGGCTATACTCCATGCTGCAGTCCAGATCCTCTCCAGAATTTTCTAAACTCAGGGGGTCTTGGGAGAGGGACTTGGGGGTGGAAATATCGGATGACCGCTGGGCACATATCTGCGACCGCACTCACCGGGTGTCCTTTAATTCCCGATTTAAGCTCATACAGTTAAAAGTGCTGCATAGGTTCCACTATACCCCTGTTAGATTGCATCGCATGTCCAGTGAGCACCCATCTAGTTGCCCTCGATGCGGGCAGGATGATGCGGACTACATCCACATGATCTGGTCCTGCCCCCGCCTCTCACAATTCTGGGGAGCGGTTTGCTCAACGGTATCTGCTATGCTCGATCACCCCATCGATCCTTCTCCAGCACTGTGTCTCTTCCATGACCTCCCTGGTCTCCCTCGTGATTCCAAAAAACTGACTGGCCTCTGCATGCTCTTAGCGGTTCGGTCCATCCTGCTCTGCTGGCTTCGCCCCTTCCCCCCCACACATGCCCAATGGTTAAAGGCGGTTACATGGGCCTCTGACTCCGAGGAAATGTGGTCCCGCATGCAACCTACCCATTCCAGGCCCAGGGACATCTGGCTTAGATTTCGCTCCTACTTGTCCGACCTTGATATGACTCCGGTTACTTCTCCTCCACCTGCTTCTTCTCACTAGTCTGAGAGCACTTCCCATATTACTTTGGTCAGCCTCCCCTCCCCACATGTCGTTTGTAAACTCTGCTTTTCTAATCATTTAATGTGTAATCTCCGCATGACTGTATCATGATATGTATTGTCAATTTGTACCTGCTGGGCGCTGTTCGCCTGTTGTTTCGCTGCCACGCTGCCTAATAAAAAAGAGTTTTAAAAAAAAAAAAAACAGTCAACATTTTACAAGAAATTACTTCTACAGATCGGTATCTTTATCCCGTAGCATTTTTCAGCAACTTGGCCTTTCTCATGTACATTTTGTTTGCCCAACTCAAGTAACTTGTGGTGGCGATAAGTCTCTGCATCAGAAACGTCCAGGCATATTGCCATAGGAACAGCTAATGACCGGCAGGCACGATTTATGAACAGAAGCTTCAAGAAGCGCTTCCTCAAGGGCTTGGTGGCCAGACAAAGTAATAAATGGTGTTGCACCTTCGCCTCAAGCTCACCGCAAAAAATACATGATTTGGAGACTGAATTGTTCCATCTATGCGGAAATACAGCAGTCAGCAACATTCCAATGCAGAACTTTAAATATAGAGCCCTTTCCCACATAGCTGAGACTTGGTCCAGGTATTCTAAGCAACCCGTCCGTGTCTGTACTAGAAGATATCTGGCCAGCTGCTCTGAGGCCCTGGATTTTCCCAAAATGTCCTGCCGACCCTTTGCCCCTTCTGCACTCCTGATCGCTTCCTTTGAAACCGATGTGATCACTGAGGGATTTGACCAATAATCCTCTAAACCCAGCAAGCCCAGATAGCTTTTCACATGAGCAGCCCGCTTTAAAGAGCCACTCCCCTCCTGGGACAAAACATCTATGACTGCCTCTTTGTATTTGCAAAGGTGAGGATTGGACCAAAGGCTAACCCAGTAAAGAACCGGGCGCAATTTACAGATCGTTTCAAGCCTCTTTAATCCAGTTTCCAGGAGCACTGGGATGTTCAGGGCGGCATTGGGCAACCCAAGGATATTTTTCAAAAATGTTGTCTCAGCCACTGCATGGGACTTGGTCTCCACATGTCCCCAAAGTTTCACCCCGTACAATGCTGCCTGGCGTGCTTGTGCTCTGTAGGCCTAAAACGAGACCCACACTGCCCCGGTCCCATGTTCATTAGTGAATCTGGTGAGGGCCCCACTGTATCTAACCAAAGTGAGATTAGCCTTCTCCACCTGCATTTTCCAACTGCATGAGGCCATGACTCTCAAACCTAAATAATCATAGGACTGAACCTGCTCGATTGCACCCCCCTCTACAAAGAGAGATAGGGGCTTCTGCTTCTTCCTGGGGTTAACATTGAAGATCATGGCCTTAGTTTTTAATATAAAGAGAGCCCATTCCTCTTTGACAAAGACTCAAAAATCTCCAATTGTTTGTGCACACCGAGCGGTTTGAGAGAGGGGAGCACAGCATCATCTGCAAACAACAATGTGGGAAATGTATCGCCTGCTAACGAAGGGGCATCGGTCTGAAAAACCAAGAGCCTCTTCAGAACTTCATTAATAAAAATGCAAAACCGCCTAGGTGCCAACACACCCCTGCTACACTCCCTTCTGAATGTCAGTGCTACGAGAAGTGCTTCCCTCTAGGCTCCAGCAGACCACCGCCTAGTTTCCTGTATAGAGACTCTGAATTGCTGAGAGCAAAGCCACAGGAATGCCAAGCTACTCCAGGACCTTCCATAAGCGTGCCAGATGGACCGTGTCAAAGGCTGTGCATAGATCGTCAAACACAGCATAGACGTTAACCTTTCTCAGAATAGAGTATTTTTCACAAATCAAACTCAGTCGGAGGCTTTGATCTATCGTGCTCAGGCCCTCACAAAATCCAGCCTGGCGATAATCTATTACTCCAGTGCTCAGTACCCACTCGTCCAGATGGAATAAGAGTGCCCGGGCAAACATCTTCCCCCCAGCATCCAGCAAGGAGATGGGTCTAAAATTATCAGGATTATCACGCGCGCCCTTTTTTATGTAATGGGACCATTTCAGACCCGGTCCAAGACCCCACGACCATAGTGCTTGCCTGCACAGCATTACATTATTTGGTCAAATAGGGTACCCATATTAAAGACTCATTCCTGTAAAAGTCTTTCGGGACTCTATCTGGACCTGGGGACTTGTCCAATGTCTGGCACGCCAACACACACTCCATCTGGGCCTCCGTGAGCGTCAGGGGGATATAGGTGGAACCGGAGCTAGAACAGAGCAATTCCCATCGGTGCACAACTCCATCGAAGTCCCGTGGTCCTCTCGGTAGAGGGCACCATAGTAATCCGCCCATACTGCTTCTGAAATTAAAGCATGCAACTCTCGAATCCGACCTCGCATAGGCCAAGAGGAGAGGGCAGATGGCAGCATACACCTGCTGGAGAATCCCTTCCAAGTCCAAACGACCCCACCTCACATTCTTTCTCGCCGGGGCAAGTGAATCAGGGACATGTGCTTTACCATCTTGGGCAACCTTGCCCCCTCCTAGTCCCCCCCCAGAAGTCCTTACTCACCATCATATATAAGGGGTGGTGATTGTTCTCCACCCTCCTAATGACTGCGAATGCCCTGATAGATCCCCAGGCCTCCAAGTTACTAAACATGTAGTTCGATTTTGCTAGATGACCGGCCATTGTCAAAAGTATGCGCCGCAGGGCGGTCACCAGCACAACGAACATTGCACGCCCAGAGATTAACAGAGGCTAACAAAATAGCCATCTCATACACTGCCTCATACTGTCTCCTAGGGGGTGAAATAAGCATGTGGGGGTTCAGGCCCCAGACGTTGTCCTCCTCCATCATGGCGTCTGCCAAGGTAGACACCGGCTCGATCTGGGCATTGAGGTCCCCCATGAAAAGAATTTTTGGAAGACCTGCAGAGCGCCCCCTCCACGTCATGACGACTTCATTTGTGATCTTCTCTACAAGTGACACCCCTCCGGCAGGCATGCCCCCTATAGTAAGAGTTAACAACAAGGACAGAGGTGTTATCCCGCAGTTTTAAATCCAACGCCAAAACATTGGGAGAATGCATGTCCAGCACCGTGACTACTTTAAATAGGGGTTCCTTAACCCAGGCCACCAGGCCCCCGGATGGGTGTCCCCTTGGTCCTTTAAGTGCAGGAACAAAATTTTTTACATATTCCTGCAAATCTACTGGTTTTAGGGCCCAAGTTTCTGGAAGCGAAACTACCTCAAACCCTGTGATACAAAAACGCCAGTCTTCATCAATAAGATGTTTATAAACCCCAGCTATGTTCCAGGATAGCATCCACACCCAGGGCAATGTGACTGGTGAGGTCTCTACCACACATTGAATTGGATTTGCTCCCAGCACCCTGTCATCCAATTCCCAGGCGAGAGCAAAAGGAATACAACACCAACCTTGCTCGGGGTGCCCAAAATTTCAAGTACTATGACCCCACCCCTGGTTTACGCTGAGGCAAACAAGATGCTGTTGTATCCCAACACTATTTGGAGGGACATGTAATTACTAAACTGTACTGCTTGGTGCATGGTTGGTGAAAGGGGGCATAAATGAAAGCTTAATATTAATTGGGAATATCATTTGGGACACAGCATTAGTGACAAGGATTGGCGATATGTCTGTTTTCAAACCAGACATGTCTCTATGAATTACAAACATAAACTTCTTCATTTTAAATGTATGCATCAAGCATATGTCACGCCGACAAATGTTAAAAATTACGATCCATCTTCAATTGGAACTTGCCCATGGTGTAAGACATTAGATGCCGATTTTCTACATATGGCATGGATCTGCCCCAGGGTTGCGACAGATTGGACACACATTCAAAATACTCTAGGTGACATCACTAATTGGAATGTCCCATTTAGCCCTTCTACTTGTTTTCGATGGAAAAAGGTTCTAGTTTTCTTTCAAAAGAGCCTTTGTGTTCATTTCTCTTTCTGCTGACAGCAGGGATCCTTTGTCGGTGAATATCAGCGCTGCTCAAGGGCGAAGATCGTTGACGTTTCCAGAAGGCCATCTGGCATACTTCGCGCCCGCTGACCATGATGGAGAAGGAGGGAAGGTCCCTCTTCAAGCCCTGCACCAAATGTGGGCTACGGAATATGCTTGTGGAAGACGAGCACCTACAATGCCTCTACTGCCTGTACCCGGATCATAAGGAGGTGGAGTGCGAGATATGCCTCGGCTTCTCCAAGAAGACGATGAAGAACAGGCACAGTAGACTGGCAGCGTGGCTTAACACTAAGGTCTCTGCCCCGAGCAGGATCATGCCTCAGCCAGGACCGGCCGGTCCGAGGAGCGGTCTTCTAAGTCCTTTGAGGGCGTGTCATCCGTGGGGACCCAAGACAAGGCCAAGGACCGCAAGTCTGAGTCCTGCCGGCAATCGAGCTGCTCCTCAAAAAGGAAACAGTCTACCCCAGCTAAACTGCGGGAGAAGTGTGAGAGGCCGAGGACAGAGGAGAAGAAGGCTGAGCTGCCCAAGCAGGCCCAATCGGCACAGGCAAAGACTTCCTTGACGATAGAGTTGGTGGCAGCTCTCTTACGACGGCTAAGGGAGCTGACCGTGTGAAGGTAGCCCCCACAGCACAGAAGGTATCCTTGCCCCCTAGGCGTGACACTGGCGCAGTGACTTTGGCAAAGTCTGCTGCCACACCAGAAGGGAGTAAACCGGGTCAGGCCCCGGTTCAAGCCCCATGAGGAGGCCCCGAAACAACTCGCCCAGGCCATGGCACAAGCCACGGGGGTTTCATCCACAGACAAGGACCAGGACGTGGAAGAGGACGACGACGGAGACAACGGCGACAACAGAGATGACAGCACGGGGCCTAGTTTTCCGATACTGCCAGCTCAGCCGAGGGATGTGTCTCTGGACATTCTGTCGACCCTTCACATCTTGGTGTCGGAGATCCAGAAGAGGTTGCCACCGGGCCCGGTTTCAGTGGTCCCCTGTTCAGCCTCCAACTAAGAACAGTGTCATGATCTCTGCTTCCAAAAGATCAGGACTTGCCCGACTCCCGTGGAAGCAGACCCATAACCCGGGTTCCGAGTGCCAGCCAGTCCCAATTGGGACCTTTTGGACCCTGTCCTGGCGCCAGTGGCACCAGGCTCATAAAGATGCCCAGTCCCAGCGCTGGAAGCGCCGGGCTCATAATGCTTGGGTGGACTTACCTGCAGCAGACCATGCTGCTTACTTACCTGCCAGTTGAACCCCTGATCCTCTTCTGTTTGGGACTACTTTTCCTGTTGGGTGGGGCAGGAGCCACTCCCTAGGTTGAGAACACTGGAACTCTTCTGGAAAGCAGGAACTCTTTTCTTACCTAGGCGTGGCTGTGGAAGGAGACACCTAAGCACTACAGGAGGCTATTTAAACCACACCCGATGGATGAATCTTGCTTTGCGTTATTCTGCATTCTCTGAAGCAGAACGCTCATCGTGTCTTCTGCTTCTGATCCTGGGCCTAAGGGAACAAAGGCTTACCATCCTGGAATCCAGTCTTCAGCAGCACCTGTAAAGACAGTCTTCAGCAGCACCTGTAAAGACAAAGAAAGAAAGAGGTTAGCACTACGGTCTTCAGTGGCAGCGCATCTCTTACCTGGTCCATCGGCTGTCACCAACGCCTCGCGCTGCATTCCGGCATCTGAAAGACAAAGGCTTACCTACTCTTCGCATGCTCCGGAGGTCTTCGCACTGCATTCCGGCATCTGAAAGACAAAAGCTTACCAGCTCTTCGCACGCTCCGGAGGCCTTCGGCGCTGCATCCCGCATCTGAAAGACAAAAGAAGGTGCGTTTAAAGACATTGGGCAACTTTATTACTCACGTGCCATTACTCCTTCCCACGCCGAATCCAGTGGGTATTCCAGCACCCTTCAGCTTCTCTAAAGCTCCAAACTTATACCTGCAAGATAAAAGGGACAGTTAGTGCGCATCGTGAAGCAGGCTACAAGCGCTTACTTACGTGCTTCCAGGCGCTTCTATTCCTCACGCGGGTTCGATCCTCAACTCTCATCAGCCCGCCATCCGCCATCGCCGGAACCCTGCAAAACAAGAGATATCATTACAAAAGACTTTTAAGACATTTGAAGTGCCCAGAACTTACCGTTCGTGCAGTTAACGACGGACAGCAGTCCTCTGAGGTCAAGAGGCCTGCACCCTTATCCAGTGAAGAAACTGGTTACGGCACCCTGCCCCGAGGCAGATGGAGAGCTCGGCGTTCACTTACCTAAGGTGAGGGTGTTAACCTTTGGGGTTCTACAGGAGAAGAGAAAGGGAAGAGGAGAGAGGCACCCAATAACCCCAGTTCATTAATCCCATATTTTCTATCTGCAGACATCTTACTCTTCGAGTCAGACATACAGTGCACAGAGGTCCAGCCCAAAGAGCCAACCGTGTGTTACACATCACCTTTGAAGATACGGCATTCACCCAGTCAAGACCGGCGCCTCTGCGGGAATCAGGTGAGCGTTACAGAACGCAAAGCCTATTGCAAAACTCCCACCCAGGCGCTATGGAAACCTCGGATACCAACCAGCTAGCCCAGTTACTTGGGGAACTAAGAGCAGAAGTGCATGCAGCCCGTCAGGAAACGAATGCTCTAAGAAGGGAACTGATTATTTCCAAGGAGCGAACAGACGATCTCGCTAGACAATTGCTACAGTCACAAGCCGGACAAACTCCGTTACCCGCATCAGGGGCAAATCTTCCTTCAACATCCTTTACGAACCCAGTGCCGATCAACCTACCTGGGAATGTACCTCTGGCTCCGCCCGAACGATTTTCTGGTGACCCAAAGAGGTTTGCAGTATTTATTAATCAGTGCCGGTTGCACTTCTTATGCCGGCCACCAGCCTTTCCAACTGATCAAGCTAAGGTAGCTTTCGTGCTTTCGTACCTTAGTGGCAATGCAGCAGACTGGTCGATCCCTCTAGTTAATCAAGATGATCCGGTTCTCCATGATTTTCAAGCTTTTCAGCTCAGTATGGAAAAACTGTTTGCAAGACATTCACAGGGGCAGGTCTTGGACAATGAGCTCCTTTCATTGCGACAGGGTAATCAAGACCTTTTGGCTTATATTGCGTCTTTCAACAGACTGATAGTGGAAACTCGATGGCCTGAGGACAAAAGGATTACGCTGTTTTATAGAGGTCTACGTGGAGAGCTCAAAGATGTGTTAGCCCAAGTAGTGAATCCCCCGCAAGACTGTTCGGACTATATTGACTTAGTCGTTCAAATTGACCACAGACTGCAGAACAGGAAGGCCGATCGTTCCAAGTTTGATGCTCGAGTATTTTCCAAACCACCAACTCCTACCAAAGGAGTAGACTCCGGGGAACCCATGCAAATAGGGGGCCTGAAAGGACCACTAACACAAAAGGAGCGGGAAAGGAGAAAACAGCTGCAATTATGCCTCTATTGCGGAAACTCGGGGCACTTTCTTCGAGACTGTCCGGTGAAACCAGCCAAGAAGGCAGTAGGAGCTGCAGTTACCAGGGTCACAAACTCTGAGCAGGGAAACGACCTCGCCCGACAAGAATAGAGGTCCTCTTGCCGAGCGTTAAAACCAGTTCCGTGACCTCGCATTTCGTGATACCTATGGTCCTCATTAGCCCTGAACATCCGGATCGATTACATGCGATTGAAGCTTACGTCGACAGCGGTGCCATCGGCAATTATGTGGATCATGAAATGGTTTTGAGGATGAATCTGACTCTTTGTCCAAAGGCTATAAAGGACGTCATTACTACGGTGGATGGTACGGAGATAGCCTCCGGACCAGTAACGCATACCACCCAAGAAGTGACGCTAGTAAGTCAAGATGGACACCATGAGAAGATCGTGTTCGATGTGATCAAGGCCCCTCAGTTCCAGATTATTCTAGGAATTCCTTGGTTAGAGAAGCACAATCCTCAGATCGATTGGCGAGCAAGAACGGTTCAGTTTCCAGAATGTGTCTCTACTTGTCACCCTCGACCTGGTGTTGCACTGGCAGCAATTTCCTCGGAGGCTCCCCAGTTACCTCCTGAATACCTAGAATTCCAAGATGTTTTCCGGAAGGATCAGGCTAACTCTCTACCTCCTCATAGGTCTTATGACTGCCAGATAGACCTGATACCTGGATCTACTCCTCCTTGTAGTAGAATTTATGCCCTCACCAAGCCTGAGAATCTTCACCTCCGACAATACCTGGATCAATACCTAGTGAATGGGTTTATTCGTCCTTCCAAGTCCCCTGCTTCCTCAGCTTTGTTCTTCGTTCCAAAAAAAGAAGGGGACCTTAGAACTTGTATAGATTATTGCGCCCTGAACCAGATCACCGTTAAGAATAGATATCTGTTACCTTTGATCCCTGAACTCCTGGACCAAGTCAGAAAAGCATGCATATACACAAAGCTGGATCTTAGAGGAGCCTACCACTTGGTACGAGTAAAAGAGGGCGATGAATGGAAGACGGCCTTCCGCACCAAGTATGGGCTATTTGAATATCAGGTCATGCCCTTCGGACTTTGCAATGCCCCGGCCGCCTTTCAATATTTTATGAACAATGTCCTCAGAGAGCTCATAGATGTGTGTGTTGTTGTCTTCATCGGAAACTGAACATCGGAAACACGTGAAAATGGTCCTCGAGAGATTGCGTCAACACAAACTTTTCGCTAAGTTGGAAAAATGTGTTTTCAACGTGACTGAAGTTGAATTCTTGGGATTCATATTATCACCTAGCGGAGTGCGTATGGATTCAAAGAAGGTCGATGCAATTCTCAAATGGCCATCGCCATCCTCCGTAAAAGGTGTTCAAAGCATGTTAGGCTTCGCTAACTTTTACCGCAGGTTTATCCCCGAATTCTCTCGAATAGTCCAGCCCATCACCGCCTTGTTAAAGAAAAACAAACGTTTTGAATGGTCTACCGAGGTGGAACAAGCTTTCCAGAATTTGAAGACTAGATTTATCTCTGCACCGATCTTAAAACATCCTCGCCCAGAACTCCCCTACATCGTTGAAACTGATGCTTTGAGCCTTGCCATGGGGGCAGTTCTATCACAAAAGGATCCAGTAACCAATCAGTTGCATCCCTTGGCATTTTGGTCCCTCAAATTCTCGCTTCCTGAAATCAATTACACTATTACTGATAAGGAACTTCTAGCTATCAAGTCCGCCTTTAAGGCTTGGCGGCATTATCTTCTGGGGGCCCGACACACCGTTACTGTGATTACAGATCACCGAAACCTGCAATATTTGAAAACCGCAAAAGCTCAATCCTCTGGGCAACTCCGTTGGGCACTATTCTTTGCCGAGTTTGACTTCATAATTACCTATCGACCTGGTACAAAAAGCGGTAAAGCTGATGCCCTTTCTCGGATGGGAGTGGAAGAACATTTGATCAATCCTAAACCTGTACCTATCATTCCCGAACAAAGAATTCTAGGTGTAATCGCCACACAATCCATAGAGGAAGTTAAGGATAAAGCCAGGCTACTGGTAACTCCAGCAGACATACAGAATTGGCATCTGCAGGGAAAGGACTTTACGGTGAAGGACAACCTATTATATTTCCAAGAACGGTTATACCTGCCCAGCACAGATTTACAGAAAAAGGTAATCTCTTGTTATCACGATTCTTTAATGGAAGGACATCCCGGTATGACCAAGACCTCGGAAAAGATCAAGCGCTACTTCTGGTGGCCGTCTTGGAAAAAAGATATCAGAGACTTTATAATGTCCTGTGGAGTATGCGCCCAAAACAAGAGTCAAAAGGAAAAACCAGCCGGCCTCTTACGCCCTATTGACATCCCTCCTCGCCCTTGGCATACGCTTTCTATGGACCTCATCACCGATCTACCTCCATGCTCTGGATACAATACGATCCTAGTAATCGTGGACCTATTCTCCAAGATGGCGCATTTCATTCCACTCAAAGGCTTACCAACAGCAGCAACTCTGGCCCGAGAATGTCTCGAAAACATCGTCCGACTGCACGGTTTTCCTTCAGTTCTAATTTCGGATCGAGGTAGTCAATTTATTTCTCATTTTTGGCGAAGTTGCTGTCGGTCGGCTCAAATTGATGTGAGACTTTCGACCAGCCATCACCCTCAAACCGACGGACAAACCGAGAGGACCAATCAAACTCTGGAACAGTATTTGCGCTGCATGCTACAACACACTGAAAAAACTTGGAAAGATATCCTTTGGATAGCCGAATATGCCTACAATAACTCTGTCCACTCGGGAACTGGGAAGACCCTGTTTTTTCTTTTATACGGTAGTCACCCTCGAACCTCAGAGTTGGATCCACTCCAAGATCTTGGAACACCAGCAGTAGACCACCTGCATTCTACAATCACCCAAGCCTTTAAGGAAGCCGTTTCTCACCTTCAAAGGGCTAAAGAACAGTACAAGAAAGGAGCAGACCAACATCGGAAGGAAGCCCCCCAATATCAAGTAGGAGATCAAGTCTGGTTATCCACCAAATATCTACCTCTAAAAGGACCACGCACATTCAACCCAAGATACCTTGGTCCCTATTCCATCACTACCATAGTAAATCCAGTAGCGGTCAAGTTGGACTTGCCCCCTCACATGAAGATACATCCGGTCTTCCACGTCTCTCTATTAAAACCCGTGCAACCTCAAACCCGACTAACTACATCTCCAAAACCTATTCTAGTTGATGGAGAACTCGAGTTTGAAGTCAAAAGCATCCTGGATTCCAAGATCTCCAAATCTAAACTATTTTACCTGATTGACTGGAAAGGCTACGGTCCCCAAGAAAGATCCTGGGAACCTGCAGAATATGTCCACGCGCCTCGTCTAATCAAAAGATTTCATCGAACATTTCCTA